>NW_028277054.1:0-310909 GCF_059951505.1 Python bivittatus
CCCCGCACCCGGCCCCCCGCGGCACCCACGCGCGCGCGCGGCCCCTCCGGCCGGGGCGCCTTCCATCGCTGGGGGTGGCTGTGGGCGGGGCTCTGGCGCCGCCCGCGGCCAATCGGAGGCCGGGCGCCGAGCACGCTCCGGAGAGGCGGCCGCGGTCGCCCCTGACGTCGCCGAGGCGGGATGGCGGCGGCGGCGGCGGCGGCGTCACTGCGCACAACAGCTTCCCCGGCGCGGGTCCCGGCGGGGGGCGGAGTCCCGGGCGGGATCGCGGGGCTGCGGGAGGAGTCCACGTCAGCGAGTGACGCAGCGCGCGGAGGACGGGGGCCCGCGGGTTCGTCCGTCATGGCCGGATCGTAACTTCCCCATCTCTGGGCTGCTCACCGCAGTAGATGGCAGTGGCGTCGATGAGAGGAGCAGCGAGAGCTCCCCCGCCCCCCGCAGCAGAGGCCTGGGTCTTCGTGGCTCTCCTGAAGGGCGGGGGGCATCCGGACCTTGGGCGGGGGGCCTCGTTCCAGGGGGAGGCGCCGCTGCAGGGAAGGCGCTTCCAGGGTTCTGGTAGCTGGCGACTGCTTAACTGAAGACGCCTGGAGCGTGCCAACCCTCTGCAGGATCGAATCGGCCGGGCAGGTGCTATAGAGGACGCAGGTGGTCCCTCAAGTAAGCAGGCCCTGTGGCATGTAGGGTTTTTAGGTTTCCACAACCACCCCCTTGAATTGTGCCTGGAATCAAACCAGCAACTGGTACCCGCTCACAAAGTAGGGGTGTTACAAGGGCATACTGAGGCATGCCCATGACTGCTTGCGCCACCGCATTCTGGACCAGTTGGAGAGCTGCTGGGTGGTCCTCAAGGGCAGCCCCACATACAGCACGTTGTAGCAGTTAATCCGCAAGCATGACTAGGGCATGAAGGTGAATGCCTGAAGGGCCCGAGCAATCTAGGAAAGGGCGCAACTGGCACACCAGATGGAGTCGTGCAAAGGAACTCCTGGCCACAACTGGACACTGGAGTGCATGTCCAGGAAGACTCCCAGATTGCACACCTTGAAGGGGGACGTGCTACCTCATCCAAGGTCAAAGATGGAGACGTCCCCCGATCTGCATGGTCCAAACACCCGCAGCTGGTCTTGACAAGATTGAATTGGAGACCGTTCCTCTCCATCCAAACCCACAGAGTCTCCAGGCACTGGGACAGAACCTTGACACCTCGCTTGGCTGGCCCTGGGGGTCTTCCACCTCTGGTCACGAATCAGGCTGCAGTGCCCACTTGGGACTGGCAAGCCACCTGGGCTCTCCGCTCCTGCACAAGGAGCAGGTGGCAGCCATGGCCAGGAAGATCTTCAAGCAGGTTCAGCTTGTGCATCTGTTGAGTCCATTCACTCGTGCCTTGGGCACCATACAGGCAGATTACTTGAAGATTGTTCAGAAGCTGCAGTTGGCCAGAATACAGAGGCATAAGTAGTGATGCCTGCATGGCATCCCTGCTCCGTGAGCTGCGCTGGTTATCAGTACCTGTCCGGGAGCAATTCAAGGGGCGTTAAAGCACGAGGCAGGGCCCAGTTCTCTCTCTGCTGCTGCACCTGTCTGTCCTGCACAGTCCAACAGATTCAGCTTGTTCTGGGTCCTGTCCATGGAGCAGGAGCCAGGAAGCGGCCCTCCTTTCTCGCTGCACCCTACCTGACTTTCAGCGAGCCTTAAAATGCTGGCTTTTCCCCAGAGCTCGGGAATGGGGTGAGTGATCTGTTTGATTTGGTCCCTCTGGGTGACTGCAGTTCTTTTCTTATATGATACCATTTTTTAAAAAAAGGTGAAATGGCCAAGAGTCATTCTGGATTCGGGTGCCCTAGAAATTTAACAAATAAATAATAGGCCCTGTATCAGGCCTTCCATGGCACAGTGGAGCCATTGTTCAAGTCAAGCCAAGGGATCGCCAGTGTGGGCTGCTCATAATGTGATGTGGCAGTAGCTTCCTCTCCTCCCTGTTGGCACAGCCCAGACCAGACTTTTGTCCCCGTTTGCCAGAGAGCCATCTTCTTCCGGTTTCACACACTGCCGAATGTGCTGAACCATGGAATGGTCATTTGGTTGAAGCTCTCGACTAGGCTGTCGTATGAACCCAGCTGACCAGCTGTTACTTGGGGGCATCCTTCTTTCCTGGCTGGGCTAGGGCCCCAAGGTGGTGGCTGTGAGGGGCTGCTGGTCCTTCTGATTCTCATGCGATCAGCTGTGGAAGCACAATTCTTGCTGGTGACAGCTTGGCTTAGTTTTCTGCAAGAACCCCTTGTTAATGGGGAGCACATTGCCTCAACAGTCCTGGAGGTGCCTGCGTGCTTCAGGAAGAAGATTCACTTCCAGCTTGCTGGGTGGGCTCTGGGGGCCATGCTGGGCTGCTCTAAGTGGCAAGGGTTGAGCACAGAGAGCCGTGGTTTCCCTTGCACAAGGTTGGGTGGAAGTGAGGTACCGGAACCTCTGGAGCAAGCACTCTCCAACCCACACAGGCTGTCCATGTACACACTGACCTGCAAACACTCTGGATACTCTCACATGAGCAATGCAAGTGATCGTTGGCAACTGCTCATTTGCTTCACTTTCGCTCCCACCCCAGCTGCTGTTGGAGAGGATCCTTTTTCTCTGCCTTGCTGCTCTTCTGGGCAATAAACTGCAGGGGAGGATACAATCTCTGTTTTCCCTGGGGTCCTCGTGCCCCCCCCCATCTTGGTTCTCAAGCTTTCTTGCAAGCAAGCCTCTCATCTCTTCCCCAGTTCCTGTTGTTTTCGCACAACTCGCTTCCTGCCAAGAGCACACCCACAGTCCACAGAGTGGAGGGAGGGAAATGCCTCCCTCCTCAAGACCTCCAGAGGGGGCTAGCGAGCCCTTTTTTCTGCTAGGCTTTTATAGCCCTCCATCATTTTGGGAGGTGGCAAAGGCAAAGGCAGGACAGGAGGAGGGCAGCTGTAAAGCACAACCTGTGCCCATCTCAGGCTTTGGCCCAGAAGTCCTGCCTGGTGCCCACTACGCCTGCCCTCTCCAAAGCAGCAGATCCTTCCCTCCTGGGGATGGGGGAGGGGGTGGCACTCCAGCTCTCTGGGTTGGAAATGCCAAGGTCAGCGTCTGGGTGGATGGTGGGGGTGAGGCCTTAATCTGTCAGGGGAAGGAGACACAGAGACGGAGTCGTCCCTGAGCATGTACCCGATGCTGAGAGTGCGACCGACTCACCCAGTGGAAGGGGCGAAGCTGGTGAAAGTGGACCGGGAGGCGGCTCAGCTCGCGCTCGGGCGGCGCCGGCCCAGTATCCCGCCTGCCAGGTGCAACTCGAGGCAGCCCTGGCTCCGCCCGACGGGAGGGCCTGGCCGCCGCCCAAGAGGCTGGCCCGCAGGGTCGCTGGGCCGCGACGTGGTGGGGCGGGCGCCGGCTTCGCTTCTCCAAACGTTTCCTTGTTCTTCCGCTCGGTTTGCCGCGACCGGCTCTTCGCTCCGCCGTCGGGTCCATGAGGCGCGGCGCGGTGTTGGCGGCCTTCGCGCTGGCCTACGCGGGGTATCTGCTGCTCGGAGCGCTGATCATCTCAGCCGTCGAGCGACCCTACGAGAGCCAGCTGAGGGCCGAGCTGCGGGACCTTAAGAGCGACTTCCTGCGCCACAGCCCCTGCCTGTCCGAGGCCACGCTGGAGCGTTTCCTGGGCGCCGTCCTGAGCGCCAACCGCCACTCCGCAGCCCTCCTGCGCAATGGCTCGGCTGCCGCGTCCAACTGGGACTTCGCCTCTGCCTTCTTCTTCGCCAGCACCTTGATCACCACTGTGGGTGAGTCAGCGCCGGCCGCACTTCTTCGGTGAAAGGTGGCCACGTTCTCCTCCACTTCCCACGGGTGATTCCGGGCGCAGTGGGCGTGGAAGGGCCGGGCCGGGCCGGGCCACAACCGAGCGCCTAGGAAGGTGTCAGTGTCGGGAGGGGTTCAGCGGGCCTAGAGCCGAGGCGCACGCACCCAGCCACCGCCCCCGGCTCTCGGGCACGGCCTCCTTTTCGCGCTTCGACGCGGCGCCGTATCTCAACCGTCCGCGGACAGGATCCTGAGGAAGAACTGCTGGTGCAGGTGAGCAGCCGGGGCTGCTGGGACGCTGCAGCTCGCTTCCTCGGCTTCGGCTGGGGCCCGATGGATGCTGTTGAGGGCCGAAGCAGCGCGCAGGGAGCGGGAGTTGAGTGCGTTCGTTGGCTCTGCGTAAGAGCCGAGCCGTCGGTGCGGTTCTCTGCTGGTAGAGCCCAGCCAGATACGGTCCCTGCAGCCCGCTTCTCACCGGAAGGGCGCGGACGGAGCTGCCAGGGGTTAGCCGGGTGCCCGGGGCTGCGTCGCCTTGCTCGGCGGTTCAGGACCCCAGGCAAGCCGCCCTATCGAGCGCCTTTCGGGCTCGTGTGGCTGCGTGAGCTGGGAGCAGCCCACCGGCTCGGCCCGTTGCCTTGCCCGGTGGCGGCTGGCTCGGGAGTCAGCTTCTTCGTAGCGAGCATCAGGCAGCTCCTGAAGCCGCGCCCGGGGCGCAGGCCCGATTTCAGCAAGGGCCGCCTCTTCCTCGGCGGGCTGCAGGGGCCCTGCAGGGCTTAAGCCCGGAGCAGGCTTGCTTCTCGACCGCCTTCCGGAGGGTGTCTACGGCCCTCCCGCCACCGAGGAGAACGGCCTGAGCTTAAAGGAAGAGGGGGCTGCCGCGTTTGGGCGTGCGGTGCCAGAAGGCGGGGAGGAGACGGTCTCAGCGGCTTCTGGGCTTCCAGCCGCTTGTCTTCTCCTGCCGTAAACCGGGACGGAGCAGCAGGGAGGAAGCGGCTATCCTGCCACAGACCTCCCCTTAGCCCTGATATTGCTTCGTTGCCCATGGTCCCAGTGCTCTGTCAAACAGGTTGCCACCCTGGTGCCCTCCACAGTCAGGTTCCATCAGTGGCAAGAGACGATTTCTTGGCTTTTTTGCCCACCGCCAGTGGTAAAATCTCATGTCCCCACAATTTTTATCTAACGGCAGGTACATTAACAGAAGCGGGTTCTGCAACATTTTATTAACAACTCAGTTACATAAATATTGCACAAATTGTCATGTAGAATGAATATGAAGATACGCTTGTGATTATAGAACCCACAAAAGTGGGCAAAAAAGAAACGAGCTGATTTCCCTCCTCCATCTCTTTTTGGGGAGAGGAAGGATGAAAGGCATTGTGGGTAGATGCTGAGCTTTGGCTTATGGGGCAGATGTGCCGGTGTTTCCTTAGAGAAGGGTCCCTAGCCCTGAGCACCGGTGGTCCCTTGCCACACAGAAGGATGGGGTACCCAACCCAGGAAGAGACCACTGCTGTTTGGGCCTCCTGGGATTGGGCCCAGACACATGTCAGCTGGCCAATTTCTCCAGCAGGGAGAGGGTGTGCCACCCTCTGGTGTGCAGCTCAGGCTGTAGTGAATTTATCCTTTAGGGCAGAGCCCTCCCAACCAACCGCCTGTCTGAAGAGCAGGGGCTTAACCCAGAACCCCGCAGTCTTTCAGTAGCTGGGCGCAGGCGGTGGAAGATATTAATGGGGATTAGGCAGAAGATGGGGCTGGGGCTCCCCACCCTCTGGCTCCAGGGCTCCTGCTATCTCACCAGTCATGGGGTGCTGGCACCCACCTAGCTGGGGCTTTTCTTTGTGAGCGTACAATCCTCAGGGAGGCTCTTGCAGCACGTGAAGGCCGCCCTCAGGCCAGGAAAGGTGGAAACTGCTTCTCTGTGCCGTGTCACCTCTGTCTAGACCTGGTGTGTCAAGATTTGTTCTCTTCAAGAAGGAAAAGCCTTTAGAGGATCCCAGCAATGATTAAGCCATTATGCTTCCAGCCCAGGCTCTTGGGCTAGGGCTAAGGCTAACTTTGGCCTTCAGCCATTTCCTGTCAGATTTGGGCTTTATCGTGACCGGCTCCCACACATTGGTGTCTCTTGCGTGCCACAATATCCAGAGCCTTTCCCTCCCTTTCCCACTCTGCATTTGCATACTTTGTGAAATTCAGGTTGCTCCATGAACGTTGTTTCCCCTCAGAAGGGCTGAAGTTCGTTTGCCTCCTGCCTATGAGCCATGTGAGGTCTGCTATCCAAACAAGAATTTAGCCCCGCAACGACTCATAACCCTTCAGCCCCAGCTCCCGCTTGCCTGTGGGCTCAGTGGAGGGACACCCGGCTCTCTGCCCTCGGCCCCAGGCGCTGCGTGTGGGGCAGCTTTTGGTCACTCCTTTGGCTGCTGGTGCTCACCCGTCCCTCCTCCCCAGGCTACGGTTATACTACACCCCTCTCGGACGCAGGCAAAGCCTTCTGCATCTTCTATGCGGTGCTGGGCGTCCCCTTCACCATGCTGGTGCTGACAGCCGCCGTGCAGCGCCTTGTGGGCACCTTCACCTCTGGGCCTCTGGAATACCTGGCCCTGCGTTGGGGCTCCAACCAACGGGTCCTGTCGTGTGGGCACCTGCTGGCACTGATGGGCCTGGTGTTGGCCACCTTCTTCTTAGTGCCTGCTGCCATCTTCAGTTCGCTAGAAGAGTCCTGGAGCTTCCTGGATGCTTTCTACTTCTGCTTCATCTCCCTCTGCACCATTGGCCTGGGAGATTACGTCCCTGGGGAACAGCCCGGGCAACGCCTTCGCCCCCTCTACAAGATCTCTGTCACAGGTCAGCAGCGCTGTGCCCTGGGGGAGTGAGCACTAAGGCCAACCTGCCAGGACAGCATCCAGATGGGGAAGGCCGAGCAAATCTACCCTTTCATTACTGGGCACCCCAAACCCATCACTTCACATGGGAAACGGTTGATACCCTTAAGCTGTGCCTCAGCCAGATGGGGGGGGAACCTAGGAGGGGCCCCTCGTATCTTCCACACCTGCCCCTTGCTCACTATCCCACCTCTCCTTCCAGTTTACCTGCTTCTGGGGCTCATGGCCATGCTGCTGATACTCCAGACCTTCCACAAGCTGGCAGACCTGCACGGCCTCTCTGACCTGGTCTTCTTGTCCCCGGACCAGCCTCCTGAGGAGCACCAGAGCATCCTAGAGGAGCGCAGCCCTCCCTCTGAGCCTGGGCAGAGGGGGACGTTGCCTGCGCACCCCCGACCAGGGGGACAGGCACAGTATTCCTCCATTAACAGATAGCAAGGAGTAGGACGGTGACCGTCAGGGCTCAGCCACAAGGAAGACTCACTGCTCTCCTCTTTACCGAGCTTCTCTGCCCCCGACCTGGGAAATGAGGCTGCTGGACAGTCCGTTGTGAGCAGAGGGCTGGGAATGCCAGCTGCTCTCTCAGACCAGAAGAGATTCTTCTGGCTCTTGCCTTTGGGTGAGCTCGCGGTGGGGATTTTATTTAAAAAGCACAGATAAAAGGCTGGAACTTCCAGGCACTTCACTCTGCCCGGTGACACGTACTTTTGTAACTGTAGATAGTACATCATGGCCCAGGTATCCTTCCTTCTTTCCTTCCAGCTGTAGCTTGAGCTAAGTTTTGCAAGTGAGGAGCTGCTGAGGCGGAAGTCCTGCTGCTTGCTTAAGAAACCCAAAGCCGCACACAGAAGGTGGAAGCTGGGGACTCTCCCCAGGGTCCCCTCCTTGAATGGTTTTGCTCCTGATGTGAACTGGCCGGGTTCGTTCTTGGGGTTTCTTTCTAAGTGCTTGATGCTCGGACTGCAGAAGCCCCCTCCCCTCCCCTCCCCTTCCGGCTGGTGAGGCCCCAGAGCTATCCTGGAGGTTGCTTGGCCTGTGCCGCTCCCCCAGGCCTGAGTGGGCCAGTCCCTCGTCTCTGCCTCTCGGGGGGGCGGAACTTCCTCCCTGCCAGAGAAGCCAAATCCGAAAACTCCTGTTATAGAAAATATTTATTGGTCCAGTAACAGCAGTGAGGAAGTGACTGTGGCCCCCACTGGCATGATGCCAAAAGGCCCCCTGCCTAGCTGACAGCCCCTCTCTGGGTTGTGTGCATGTTTAGATGTGCAAGGGATTTTAAGCATCTGTTGTAGTAATCAGGGAGGTGGAGCTGGGGGAGTAGGGATGGTGGGGTATAGGGCCCCCTCCCCTCACAACAGGCACAAGTACCTGGGAAATGTTCGGGGATTTGGGTTTCCTTGCTACCCCCCTGCCCTGCAGGATGAATGTGGTTCTCCAGCCAGTCCCTGATGGTAGGGCAAGAGCCCAGTTGGCTGACACTCGCCTGCATGCTCAACCCTAATTCCATGCCCTCTGAGAAAACCCCACACTTTCAAAGGGCCAAAGGAAATGCAGAGAAGGAGCGGCCCCTTCCAAACGCCCCTGCACCAGGAGGCACTAGCCACCACCCTGCAGGATCGCTGGCCAGAGCGCCAGAGGCAACTGAGCTCTGACGTGGGCCTTGAGCCAATGAGGAAGGGCTCCAGGGGTGTGCCCTCCCCTTGCAAACTCAGACAACAGATGGAGCAGGTCTTGGGGGGCCCTTTGGAAAAAAATTTCCAAGGGTGAGAAGACGTTTTCAATCAGGGGCCCCTGGGACCAAGCAGGGAGGTAGCCACATTGGCTTCCCCCTTCCAAGGACAATACTTATTGGGGAGAGTATTGAACCCTATTTTGGAACTTCTGCCACCCCCACCCCCCACAGCACTAACCAGAAGCAGGGGAGACCCGCCTCTCCTGAGCACTGCCCGCCCAGCACTAACCGCATTCCCAGGCTCCTCCAGGGGCTGCAGGCCGACAACTTCCTGGGGCAGGAAGGGTGGGGCAGGCAAAGGGTCCTTTCACCTTCACTACCTTCCTCCATTCCCCGCCTGGACAAGTAATAAATATTTCCCCACCCGCCCCAGCTCAGGCTCGGCTGCGGGGTGTGTGGAGGCAGCGGGGAGGCTGTCCGGTGGGCACAGTGCTGGGGGGGCACAGGCAGCGGTAGGAGCCGTCCAGGTTGAGGCAGCGACCACCAGAGCAGAGCCTCTCCATCTCCCTGCATTCGTCAATATCTACAGGGGAGGAGAGAGACGGAGTCAGGTCACTGGAGGACCAGGCGTCGGAGCGGTCGAGATTTGGCCAGAAAGGCGAGCCACAACCCGGCAGCTGGGGGGCAGGCAGAGGCAAGCGAAGCGCAAGGGGAGGGGGCCCCTCTCACCACGGCAGGCCATGTGGGTTGGGTCAAGACGGTAGCCCTCATTACAGGAGCAGGTGAACCCGTCGGCGACTTGGACACACTGCCCATTTTCGCAGCCACTGAGGATCCCGCACTCCTCGGGCCGGAGCCCTCCAGCGCCTCCGAAACGGCCTGCTGCCGAAAGACCCACAGACAGCGAAACGAGGCTTCCTTTTGGCTCTGGCACACCCAGAGCCCAGCAGCCACACCTGCCCCTGCCCTCCTTTTCCCCTCCTAGAGGCTCCTCTAGGCCTTCTTTCAAGCCAGAGCCACCCAGAACACAACCGGGAGCCCGCCCACCTGCATCTCCCACTCACGGTAATCTTCGCTGGCCCGGCTGGGCCGCTCGGGATAGGAAGGCCCACGGCCATGGGATGGGTAGTGCCAGTCCGATTCAGGGGGGCTACGAGGCTGGTATCCACCCCGGGGTGGCTCAGCTGGGCTCTCCAGCTGTGTGTCACTGTAGGATGCATCGTCCAGGCCAGTTGCCTCATAGGGTGATGGGCCGTAGAGCGACTCGCGAGGGAGCGGGTTGTAGCCAGGAAGTTGAGGGCCAGGCCGGGCCAGGGGGTTGTAGACCTCAGGGCCATAGGGCAGAAAGTCGCCTCCACCATATTCAAAGGGCGCCCCCAGGCTCCCTGCCCGCATCAGCCCATAACTGGGGCGCTGAAGGACATTGCACAGGGCTTCAAAGTCATCTGGGGGAGGGGAAAGCAAAGGTGTGGGGGGGTAGAGGGCAGAGACTTTGCAAAGCAATGAAGGCACAGGGTCAGAGAGTCTCACTGGGCCCCCACGGTATGGCTATATGGACGGGATGTTGAAAAAGGACAGGATCATCTCCAGAGGAAGTGCGGTAAAAGGTGGCCCCCCAGCATCTCCCCACGTACCCCTGGGAGGCCCTGAAAATTCCTCGATAAAATTTGCACTGAGAGAGAAGATTCTCAAAGAACTGCAAAGCTGGACAAAGTAGAGGAAATCTGGGGTGGCGGTGGGGGTGGCTTAGGGAAAAGGCAAATCATGGCAGACCGAGGTGTATACCACTGCACGCAAGATGGGAACTTTTCTTGTGGGACAAAATCACCCGCGAACTCCTTTCCACCCAATGCCAAGATGGCCTCCAATCCATACAGCTTGAAAGAGAAAACTAGACAATGAGAAGGCTCCTCTCAACAGCTCCTAGCACCACTGTGGTTCTTCCTTTCCAGCACCTGAGGCAGCTGGAGAGGATGGGAGATGTTCTGGTCCCCCTCTCTGTTCACTAGCTCCTCTACTCAGTCCCTGCAGCTGTCACTGGCCTCACTCCTGTGGGGAAGAAGGGGACCTACCAGAGTCCCGGGCTGGGCACAGAGCACAGTTCATGCTCCAGGCTTCCCCATAGAGACAGCAACACTCCGTGTAAGTCACCCGGCGGTCCAGGCGGGGTCGGCTGCACACCAGGTCCGGGCCCACCTCTTGCCAGCATACAGCCAGGTTGTCATCTGGGGGAACCGAGCAGAGAGGCTTCAGAGAGGAATTGCCAGGGTGACCCGTCCCTGCTGGCACCTTTCCAAAGAACTGGGTATCAAGGATCGTGTTGTAATCAGAGTCTCCAAGCACCTCTCTGGCCATCTGGCAGAGAAGGCGGTGCCCTGGGCTAGAATTGATGGGCAGAGAGGTGGGGCAGTACAAACCCAAGCCGTGGCTCTCATTGGTCACGCAACGGCGCTGGGAGGGGTCCAGCACCAGGGGAGCAGCACAGGAGCAGTAATAGGAGCCAATGGTGTTGACGCAGTGCCCCCCCACACAGGGCTCGGCTTCTTCATCCAGACACTCATCGTTATCTGGGGTGACAAGGGCATCAGTCGGTCTCAGGACTGCAAGCACATCAGGAGCTGGGGGGCAGCAGCACAGCTGCCAGGAGAGCCACCCCAAGTATTCCCTAGCCAGCACTCACCAATGCACTCCAGGTGCTGCGTCTCATAATAATAGCCATTGGGGCAGTAGCAGGAGTACCCAGGAATCTTGTTCACACAAACCCCACCCTTGCACACCTGAGAGCTGAAGAGGGCACACTCATCCACATCTGTGTAGGAACATCGAGTTGGGGATCAAAACAAAAACAGTGAAGAACCCCCCCTCCTCCATGAACCCCCAGCCCCATTTAAGCCTGCCCTCCCCAACCCTGCAGCAGAACTGGCCCTGTCTGGACACCCACAGTAGTTCCCACCTGCGACAGCCGGGACGTTTCTGATGTTGATGGTAGCGTAGCCACTGCCGTGAGGACACAAGCTCTGGAATTCAGCTGGAGGGAAACAGTGCATGTCTCAGCAGCTGCCCAAAGGGCCCCGAGTGCACCGCCCGCCCTCAGTCTGGTGGCTCAAGAGTGGGAAAAAGACCTCCTTTTCAAGCGTCCCTTCTGTTCCAGCTCCAGTTTAAAACCACGGAAATAGCCTTCATAGATACCTTCCGAGAAGATCCAAGACTGGGTAGATGGTAAACCCGAGGACGTTCCTAAAGGGCAAACTGGGCCTTTGGAGACTGTTGGTTTCCTCCAGAGCCATCCTGTGCTGACAGGCACCCTCAAGAGAACCCACCATCTGGAACCAATTTAGTGCCCTGAATGCAAGTTCCCATTTGTGAGAATGGCTCTCTCCCTCCCCATTTCCTGTTTGATTCCTAGAAGTCATAAGCACTGCCGCGTGCAGGATGGCCAATACCCTGCTAAAGGCTGGGGATTTCCGTGGCCAAGACAGCCTGGCTGAGCACCTCCCAGAAAGGGGGATCTGCGAGGGAGATCAGAGGCTGGCTTGCAGCATCTTAAGCCACAATCTCTCCCCTTTGCATTTCCCCAGAACGATGCAGGCACTTGTGGTGAGGATGGATCAACCCCTAAGCCTGGCCATGCTCACACCGCCTGCTTTGGCCACCCTGGAGACTTCTGCCTATGCATATCTGTTCAAAGGATCAGAGCCCTTGCAGAGAACTTGGGTGCGCTTGGCAGTTTGACTTGGGCCCATGCAACCCCTGCCTCTCTGCCTTGTTTCAGCTGCAGTGCAGACCTACTTTTGCCCCACAGCTCACACGGCTCGATGACACGGTTCTTGCCGCCTGAGCCCGAACCATACTTCAACGCCTTGTATGGCCAGTAGGAACGACGCTTAGCAGGAGACCTGCCTCTTCCACTGGGTGCTTATAATGGGTGGGCCCAGCACCACCACACAATGCTTTGGAGAAGCCTGTGAGGGGGAGGGTCCCCCAAATGCAGCTTTCCCAAAAAGTGGGTGGGACCAAAATGGGCAGGCAATTCCAATGAAACAGAGGATGAAAATGAAAAACTTGTCCCCTCACTCAAGTAGTTGCTAATTTGTACCCAGCGCTTAAATGGCCTGCACAGGCCAACCAGGAGGAAGCTGCGGCTGGGAGAGCAGCAAGCAGCCCCCTGCCTCATTTGGTGGCAAAGGGGCCCGAGGCTGGGGGGCTAATGCATCTCACTCTATGTAGAAGAGCAAAGAGGATGGTCTTGGAGGACCTAACCCTAATCTTAACCATGGTAGCAATCAGAAAAGCACAGTTTAAGCCCATCCCTTAACTTGAAAAAACCCTCAGTCAGGCCCCTCTTGTTCACATGAAGATGGGGGAGGGGCACATTCAGGCTTGCAAGATTCTGTTACTAGAGCTGTTCCAGTCGAAGTAGTTCTAGTCCTACATGGCACTGGTCTAGCACTGCACCAGAGCCCCTGCCGGGCGGCGCTGTTTACCCTCCCAGCCTTACCTGTCCCCAAGGAGGGGCAGGCCTGGATGTGGCAGTCAAGGCCCCAGCCGTGGCCAAGGCTGCAGCAGCACTCCTGGCGCGTGGTGTTCCTGGCCAGAACGTTCTCACAGGCCTGGGCTGCATTGGGGTCATAGTAGCACTCGCGTTGCAGGCCGTCACTGCTCTCTGACTGCACAGCATCCGGGTGCCTGGGGAAGGCTGGGGGACGAGCTGCAAGGAGAGGCCTTGATGGAACCCTTCGTTCAGCAGGTTACTGCTAAAGCGCTCTGCCTGGGGTGCCTTGGGTAGTCCAGAATGCAGTGGGTCTGCCAACGGGCAGCAGCCAATTTGGCAACATCACGCCTATTCTGCAGTTACTCTGTTGGCGACCTGGTTGCTCCCATTCAAAAGGCCAGTTATTGCCTTTAAAGCCCTACGTGGCTTGGCACCCAGGTATCTACAGGACCACCATCCCACCCAGTCTTGGCCCACCCGATTTGATCTGAGGGCTCCCACCCCATGACGGCGATGAGTCTTCTCAGCAGTAGCCTTTGGAACCCTTTCCTTCCCAAAATAAGGGATGCCCTCAACCCCCTGCTCTTCAAGAAGGCCTTAAAAGCATTTTGATTCCATAGAGCATTTTGGGTGCTGCCCATACTGGCTTGCCTTAATTAATATGCTATGTGCCTGATGACTTCTAATTGTTGCGTGGCATTGAAAACCACCACAAATCCCTCTGGAACTGGATAGTCTATTTGTGGATGAAACACATCACTGGCGGTGGTTGAAATCTCCAGAACTGCTGAAGCTGCTGCTCCAGCCTCCCCCTGCAGGCTGCAGCTACTCCTGCATTAGCCCAGGAGGGGCTCCCTGGGGGAAAAACTGCAGCTGCTCTCTTAAAAAACCCCATGCGAGGTCTGGAGATGCCATTAATGCCAGGGGCAGTTTGGAGCTTTGAGAAATCAGAGGAGGGGACATCCATGGCTGCCCAGCACATTGCTTCAGAGGCAGCCTACCCCCAAAGGCTGCCCACTGCGAAGGCCGCTCTGCTGATGGACTCCCAGAGGCATCTGGCCACTGACCCTGGGGAGTGGGGCCAGTTGGAAGTGCCTATGCTGACCCAGCGCCAGGAGGTCCTTGCCTCTCAGCTGGGGAAGGAGACCGAGCTTTTGCACCACAGGCCTCTCCCCACTTCAATCCCTCCCAAGCCCCCTCCCCCGCCTCTCACCAGCACCGGGCAAAGCAATGCAGTGGCCAGTCATGGGGTCAAACTCTTCACCAGCTTGGGGGCAGATGCACAAGAAAGAGCCTTCCACGTTTTCACACGGTGCTGTTCCACACACCCCCTGTAGTGTCTCACACTCATTCACATCTGCGAGGAACAGGTGGAGAAGCAGGAAAAAGTTCCCCCTGGAATCCAGCCCTCCACCTCTCTCCTACAGCAGAAGGCTGCATTCCCTCTGCCCGTCTCAGGACCTCCCACCCCATGCCCTGCTGCCAGCCACATACCTAAGCAATGCCGTCCATCCCTGGCACTTTCATAGCCCTGGTCACAGATACACTGGAAGGACCCAAGCAAGTTGTGGCAGATGGCATGGGCACCACACACAGAACTGTTCTGGCACTCGTCCACATCTGCAAGAGTTACATCCACCCACTCAGGAGGCCTCATGATCTTTTGGTGGGCTGCTGAGTTGCAGAAGCCACCACTGAGGGGCTCCTTCTCCTGCCCATGGTCCAAATACCATGGATGTCCTCACCTACGCAGTCCCCAGTAGCGGTGGCTTGGTAGCCCGTCTGGCAGCTGGCCACACAGTGGTAGGACCCCAGTGTGTTCTCACATCGCTTCTCTCCACACACCCTGTACTCCTGGCATTCATTGATATCTGAAGCGGGGAGCCACATATTGGCACAGATGCAAGACTTAACAAGAAGGAAGAGAAGCCCAAACATCCCAGGCAGAGGGTCTTCTGCATTCTCGGGGAAGGCTCGCGTGCACACGGTTTGTGATGGTGCACAGCAGTTGCCCAGCACCAGCCCCTCACCAGCCCATGAGACCCAGAAGCCCAACAGCAGCCAGCCCCTTCTGCATGGCCCTGGCAGCACTCACCAACACAGTCTCCCGTGGCGCTGGTTCGGTAGCCAGCCTGGCAAGCCGCTACACAGCGGTACGAGCCAGCTGAGTTTTCACAGTGCTGTGTTCCGCAGAGAGCTGCCCCATACTCCTGGCATTCGTCAATATCTATGGGACGTAGGAAGAGAACAAGGCTCAGTAGGAGCTTCCTGTCCCTGGTGAGGGTTCGGAATTCCAGGGACCGAACCATGTCTTAAGCATCCAAGGGTCTGACCAACTACTGTGGAGCATCCCAGAATAAGCCCGTGGGGCCCCCATGTCTTCTGCAAGGGGACAAATGTGGCAAATCGCACTCTGGGGGAGCCCTTGCTGCAGGCCCTCCTGGGAGAACTACCAGCTAGAGCGGCATCAGCATCGGGGTTGAGAAGCTCTTGGCTTGTGGTCCTCCTCAGCGGGGCCGCTAGCGCCATATCAGGCAGAGTCAGAGTTTGTGCTTATCATGCAGAAGGTCACTTGGCTAATCCTGCGCCAACAGGAGCTCCCAAAGGGCTGGAGACCCCAAGGAACAACAGCTCTGCTGTCTTGCAGCTTCAACCAGAGTTCTGACTCCCTTGCCAGCCTCGGGTAGGGAGGGAGACAGAAGGACCCCACCCCACCGCACCCAGAGACAAACTGCCGCGAGGCTGCAGCCAAGAACTGCCACTCACCCTCGCAGGAAGCCTTGTTAGGTGTGCTGCGGGTGCCGGGGGGGCAATAACAATCGAACGAGCCATCGGTGTTGGCACAGTGCCCTCCAGCACAGGCCGCGGTGCTGAGGCACTCGTTGATGTCTGTGCAGAGGCCAAAGGGGAGGTCAGCAGGGCAAGACCACCGCAGCGGTTTCCTGGACCTCACCCCCACTTGGCATGCATTCAATGGCCCCCCCAATGAGATTGCAGGGCCTCTTACCCTCACAGGAGCCCCCGTCAGGGGTTGCAATGAAGCCCTGGGCACACAGACAGGTATAAGAGCCCTCGGTGTTGAGACACTCGCCCCGTGGGAAGCAGAAGTCGCCCTCCAGGCATTCGTTAACATCTGACAGGTGGACAGTAGGGAGAGATGAGCAGAAACATTGTTCTTGCCAGTGCTGCCCACGTCTATGCCTGAAGGGAACCCAGAGCTTGGAGAGGGGTTCAGTGTGGGTCCACAGAAAGGCGGCAGCCCCTGACCAAACCCAACTTGGGCCGGCACTTTCCTCTGACTTGCGGCACTCACCCACGCAGGATGTCCCCCCCACGCCCTCTGTCCGGTACCCTCGGGCACAATGGCAGCGGAAGGAGCCCTCCGTGTTGAAGCAGCGCCCCTGAGGGCCGCAAGGCAATCCTGTTGCTGCGCATTCATCAATGTCTATGGAGGGAGTGCGTCTGTCAGGGTGGTGAGCCTGTGGTGCCCCCAGGCCTCCCCCCTCCCCTGTCCCACTGCTCACCCAGGCACTGGTTCTCCGTGAGGCTGGCACGGAATCCTGCAGGGCAGAGGCAGCGGTATCCTCCAGGCACGTTCTCGCAGCGCCCAGAGCCACAGGGTGGAGGGCTCTGCAGGCACTCATCGACATCTGTGCATGGGACAGAGGAAGAGGCTACATCACAGAGTGCTCCTATGGACCTACTCAGGGTCTCCGGGCTCTGGGTGCTTCAGAACAAATCCAACAGAAGTGGGTTATCTGGGAGTGAAAGGGAGCCTTGCTGCGTGTGAACAGGGTGCTGTCGTGCCTCAACTGTGGACAGGGGACAGACCAACCCACGGTGGCAGCTTCTCCCTGGCCCCCTTACCTGCACACAGTGTCCCTAGTGGGTTGGGCTGGTAACCAATGGGACAGCTGCAGCGATATCCCCCCAGCACGTTCTCACAGTGGCCAGGCTGGCAGGCAGGAGGGCTCTCTTGGCACTCGTCTACATCTGGAAAACCACACTGTGAGTTCGTGTCCTAGGTCCTTCCCTGCCTTCTATGTGCACTCAGCCCCGCACATGCTTTACATGTCAGAAAAGGGAAGCCCTGGCAAAGGAGGACCAGGAGTGCCAGTGGTGGCCAACCACTGGTGAGAAGGGAGACCCGTGCTTAGAGGTACTCCTCCAGGTGGACTCGAGGTGCTGCAGCAGATATGGGGAGCATGAACCCTATCAGCGAAGGGAGTGAGCTCTCAGGTCCCAGACAGGGAAGAGCCCCTGCTCTCGCCCCGGCACTGGCTGGTAACCAATGGGGCAGGCCCAGCAACAAGAGGGGTGGGGAGGGGGGCCCTCTGGGAGCACTCATCACTATCTGCAGCCAGAGACAGAGAAGAGGGCAGGCGGCCTTGCCCCCGGGTGGGTAACTCCCCTGCAACCACGTTTTCCAAGAGCAAAAAAACATTCGGGTTTCTCTAAATAATGCTGCATTTCAATGCCCCACCTGCCTCCGCACGCAAGTAGAAAGGTCAGGGGAGGCAGAGGAAAGGAGCTGGTGCTGCCGGCCAGCCTCTCCGCTCCCGCCAAGGCACCCACCCCTATTACCTCGGCATTCAGAGCCAGAGGGGTCAGGCTGATAGCCACTGGGACAGGAGCAGCGGAAGGAGCCCAGGGTGTTGCGGCAATGCCCACCCGCACAGGGCTGGGGCACTTGAGCACATTCGTCAACATCTGGAAGGGAAGTCGGGCAAGTAGAAAGGTTAGAGGGTAGGCAGAGGAAAGGAGCTGGTACAGGGATGTGGGTACATGATGGGATGGCCAATTCCCCCAATGGCAAAAGCCTCCAGAACACTTACCCTGGCACTCCACTCCAGAGGGGTCAGCGCGAAAGCCAGCGCGGCACCTGCAGCTGAAACTCCCCAGGGTGTTCTGGCAGTCCCCGTTGGCACAGGGGCGTGGACTGCGACGGCATTCATCCACATCTGGAGAGGGGGAGGAAGGGAGTGTGGCTGGCAGCATGTTGGTGAAAGGAGGAAGAGTTTGGAAGGGCAGAACATCCAAGAGGGGCCCATTAATCTGTTCCTCCCCCCACATGCCCAGGGCCAGATGGTCAGGGCTAGGGAAGCTGGGCTCAACCCAGAATCCCCCAACAGTGTAAAACCTAAGCTCGGAGTTTTCCCTGAGCATCTATCTCCGAATGACAACCAGAAGCTGTGTCTTTCAGGTGGCCTAGAAGGTGAACTTGAATAGCTCTGCATGCCACCCCAAAGGGCTGGGCTAACATCAGTGCCCCCTCAGTTTTGGGCCCCCAGTTCTCCCAACTCACCAATGCAGTGGGTGCCTTGAGGGCTCAACCAGTAGCCACGCTCACACACACAAGTGTAGCCCCCCTGGCGGGGGATGCAACGTCCTGGCCCGCACACCTGGGGGTGCCGTTCACACACCCCTCGCCCAACCTCTGGGAGAAGAATGCCATGGGGACCTAGTCATTTCTGCTCTCTGGCCTTTCCTCCCTCTCCACACCACCACTGCAACCAGCCCCTCGCCAACTGGCATGGCCCTGCTAGAGGCCAAGGCCCCACCTTCAGTACTTGGTGCAGGTGGCCCAGATCCAGGTGACTGAGTGGGCAGGTTCCAAGGAAAGCGCTCCAACAGGGTAGTGGGTGGGGAACTCCTGAGAACTGCAAGCCAGAAAGAGCTGGCATAAGGAAGAGGGGAGGCAGAGGAGCTCCCGGACGCCTGCGCTGGGCAACCTTGGGGCACACATCGTGGCCAGCCTGAACTGAGGGTGTGTTCAGAGGTGGGTTCCCTCAGATGGGCCTTGGGGGAGCGCAGCCCAGAGGGGCATCTCCAAGCTTTCAAGGACAGCAATCCAGGAGCACATACCGAGGGCTGGTGCTGCTGTTGTGCGAGGCAGCCAGGAGGAAGGTCCCTGCCTCCCTTGCTGGCGGGTCACAGGCACCCTGGGAGGGTCCTGGCCAAGGAAGCGAGTGTCATAGCGGAGGTCAGAGGCGGAGTAGTGATAGCCGGGTCCGGCTGGACAGATCTCCTTGAACCCCTCTGCCAGAAGAGCAGCAGCAGCAGGTAAGCGAGAGGGCAAAGCAGGCACTTCCTTGTGCTGGTGCCTATCCTGAGGGTCCTCAGAGACTCCCCCTTCATCCCGCAAACCAGTCCGCACGTGCTCCAGTGTCGTTCTCTGCCCCCCCTTTACTACGGCATCGCTAATAAACGTGTGCTTCTTCCATAGACCCCTCGCGCCACTGCCAGCCTCACCCGAGCCGAAAGGCGGACACCGCTCGCAGCCCTTGCCCCAGGCCTTGCCCACTCGGCTGCAGCAGCAGATCTGTTTGGTGATGTTGCGGAGGATGGGGAGGGAGCATCCAGCGTCCCGCAGCACTCGAAAGCAGGGACCTTTCACCTCTGAGATCACGTGGTGGGCTGGGGGGGCGACAGAAAGACCGTAAAGCATAGGGGTCGGCTCTGGCTAGCCAGCGGTCCAGGTGGTGGCTGGGTCTCCCCACCCAACCCCACCACTGGCTCTGTGGGTCAGTCTGTTTCTAGCGTAAGGTGCCAGCTCAGCCTGGGCACCCCGGGGAGAGTGGCTGTTTGCTACAAGGCCTTAAAATCCATTGATCCTTCCCCAATATAAAATTTTGCTTCATCTTAGATAAATTTGCATTCAGCTCAGATCACTTGGTTGTATAATTTGCCCAGTTTTGAATAACAAGTTAAAGATTTATTTCTTAATATCTGGACACAATTTCTGATCAATTGATTATATGTTTGGTACAATCTTGCTTTTCAATGGCCTGCATGTGGAAAGTGTTGCTTTCTCAACAGTCTGATTTTGCTTCCCCCTTTCACCTTTGTGTAAATTCTTCAAACTGAATGAACATTCAGTTCAAACCAAGCAAATGTTAAACGAGAACTTATTTCACCTCCAGTTTTTCACCCTTTGGGGTTTCCTCCATGTTGCTCTGGATGTCCAGGAGATGGCAGCATCTGTCCACCTAGACCTGCCTGCCTTGGGAGCCAGGAGGCGAAAAGATCCCCCCCACATGCCCCCCAGCCATCAGCAGGTTCATTTCCCAGGCTCAAGCCAGAGCAGCTGTCCTTCCAGCCCTCTGGACATCCAGATGGAGCCGGTGTCCCCCCACTCTCCAGCCCTCCAGCCCGCCTTCCCTTGCGGGCTAGACTCACAGATGCAGCTGCTGCGGGAGGAATCAAGGATGTAGCCCTCGTGGCAGACGCAGGCAAAGCTGCCGCGCGTGTTGGTGCACTCCCCGTTTTGGCAGAAGCTGCCCTCCTGGCACTCATCCACATCTGGCAAGGGGGAGAGGGTGTCAGGATGGCTGGGGAATCAGCTAGGGGAGGCTACCCCCCCGCCCAGCAGGTCCAGCCTCTCAGCAAGGCACCCTGCGGTCTCACGCAAGCCTTTGGCCGTTTGAGGGAGAAATCCCCCCCCCCCAGCAATCCATCCAGAGGTAGCCCAGCCCACTCACCAATGCAGGAATTATTCAATCGCAGAAACCCTCTGGGGCAGCCCACTTCATTCCTTCCGACTGGCCCAGAATCCCCTGTGGGGACACATCCTGCCTCAGGCATTGAGAGTCCACCCAACCTCCCTTTCCTGAGCAACCGCTCCCCTCCTCTGAGATGGCTTGTCATGGGGGAGCGTGAAAGAGGGGGGGTCCTCCAAGCAGACGGCTGCCTCCGTCTTGCTTGTGCCATGGGGGGGGGGGGTGAGGATCTGGAGAAGGAATTGGTCAGAGGAAGCCAGCGAGGTATGGAATGTTGTATACCCCAGGGCAAGAGCCCCCTGCTTTCAGCAATCTTACCCACTCTTGTGTCACCATTGGCACAAGGCAGACAGCCGTGAACACCCCAGGCTACTCCAGACCCACGACAACAGACCTCTCGGGTGCGCAGCCCAGGCAGAGGAGCACTGCACTGAAAGGGCAAGACAGTGGGCAGTTAGGCGATGCCCCTAACCAACCCAGCAACACCCCCACTAACCTTCTGCTCTCCTAGCAAGTGAGAAGAATGCAAGGCGTGAGCTCACACAAGCCAAAAATCCATGCCCCATGGTGCTGGGAGATCCATATTGCACAACAGGGGTCTCTGCAGTTTGCTTCTTCCTTAGAAATGTTTACCCTCTCCAGAAGTGCATGTTTACACATAATCAGGCCGTGCAAAATTGTATTCTTCCCTGTGCAAGTGGTATAGGGTGTGAAAAGATGCCTCTGGGTGCTGGAGAATTCCTTACAGAGGACCTGCAACTGGAGGGCCCAGGGCAGAGGCTTCCCTCCCTCCTCCAGCCTCCTGCCCGCCAGTCTTGGCTGAAGAGGAGGGAGCCAGCCAGAGGCGCCAAGAGCTGTTTTGTTGAGCCGGTTCTTCCATGGGCAGAGGGAGGCGGCCGTGCCTGGGGGCGGAGCTGCGCCAGGCCCACCTGCCCGGCAACCCGGGCCATTGCCAGGGTCAAGGGAGAGTCAAGGACGCGGGCGGGGAAGGGCCCCCTCGTTCCCTTCTTGGGCGCCGAGGCCGGGAAGGGGGAAGCGCAACGCGCTTGGCAAAGGAAGGCTGGAATGTAGGGCATCTGACCGAGGGCCACACCAGCAGGGCGGTCGCCGCCGCCCCAGAAGCCGGCACCGAAAACCCTCGTGAGGCTGGCGCGCGGCTGCGGGAACCTGCGGGCGGCCCCGCCCGGCCTGGCCCCTCGGTTCCCCTCCTGCCTTCGGGCAGGATCGAAAGCGGGTCGGCGGCTCCAGAGCGGCTCTCCAGCCAGCCCAGCCCCCGAGCGTTCGCGTTCCGAGGACCTACCTCTTCGCCCCGCAGCTGCTGGAAGCAATAGCCGAAGCCGGAGGCTTCGCCGTAGCCGCCGTCGGGGTCACGGCGGCCGCTCTGGGCCAGCACGCCGGAGAGGGCTTGGCGAGAGATCGGGAGGGCGTTGGGGTCGCGCGGCAGCAGCTCCTCGCGCACCCGCTCCACCTGGTGGATGGTGACGGAGGCCTCCGGCGGGTGCTCCACTCGCACGTTCACCATCGACGCCACACCTGGCGGGAGGGGGGGGATCAGCGGGGGCCGAGGGGGAAGGCGCCCGCGGGCCCCGGGCCCCGCCGGGCCTCTCTGCTACCCGGAGCGGGCGGCCCGTTGGCTCTGCGGCGCACAGCCCAGGGCCCAGGAAAGGCGCTCCGGGAAGGACGCTAGGGGCCAGCTGCGCCGCCCTGCCGCGCTGCCAGCGGTGCCAGCTCCCCGGTTAGCTCGGACCTGCCTCTCCTGCCCAAGGCCCGTGAGTTGCTGCTGCCGTTGTTATTATTACGACGTATTCAATTTGTACGGCTGCCCGTCTCATCTAAGTGACTCTGGCTGGCTCGCAACAGGTAAAAACAAACCAATAAAAGCAAGCTAAAAACCGATATACGAATATAAAAACTGTCCACAATCAATTTCAAAAACAGAAAATCAGATCAGCAGCAGAATTCATTCTACGTCAGCTCAGTTGCTGTGCCTGGGGCACAGCAGCAGAGCTGGGCCTTTGGGGCCTTCCTAAAGGCCGGTGGGGGGGGTCAATCGGAGGTCTGAGGGAGGGGATGATGCTCTGCAGGGTGGGTGTCATGGCAGAAAAGGTGCCCTTCCTGGGTCCCGCCAGATGACACCCTCTCGCAGATGGGACCCATAATGTGCCTCTCCTGCCGGTCCTGATGGGACAGGCAGATGTGAGAGACCCCCTTTCTTCTCTCAAACCCTTCCATCCCTTTAACCCACAGGTCCAGCTCTCAACCGCCCTGGCAATGATGTGCTTTATTCCACAGTGGCAAATGGGGAAGACGGGGTAGCCCTGTCTTTCTGTCCTCTCCTGGAACGTTCCTGCAAGGAACCCGCCCATCTTTCACAGCCTTGCTGCAGGCAAAGCGCTCCAGTGTCCTCGCGACAGCCAGCCGTTTCCCATCTTCGTAGTTCTTTCCTTTCTTACTCTGACTCCCACCCGCACCCACCCCATGCCTCCTTACCGTCTCGCTCGTAGCGATGGTTGGCAATGGGGAGGGTGTGTACGGACTGCCTTCTGTCCTCCGGCTCTCCCTCAATTCCACGGCGAGCAGGGGCTTGTCCCTGGCTGGGGTGAGGAAAGGCCGGGATGTGGCAGAACTTGCCAGTCCAGGTGGGGGGGCAGAGACATTGGTCCTTCTTGAGGCAGACTCCCCCGTTTTGGCAGATGAGGGGACACAGGACTGCAGGATGGAGAAAGTGTATTAGAGGGGCCAGAGACAGAAGGGAAAGGAGGAAGCCCTTGGTGGCCTCCTCCCATTTGCACTTCCATTCCACTTGCAGTGGGAATGCAGATGGGGGCATGACCACTGCACCGAGCAGCCTGGTCTTCTAAGCCCAAGGTCACCTTAATGGTCTGGCCCTGCCACATCCTCAACTGAAACTTTTCTTCTCAAGGAGAAGAGTTTCTGAGCACAGGGGAGGGAATGGGGAGGAAGAGATCAGCAGAGAGCCCAGGACCCCCTTGCGTCGTCCTTTCCAAATCCAGTGCCCTCCAGATGCCGTCTGCCATGGTGAACTCCTTTCCGGAGCATATGGATTGGCCCACTTGCAAAGATCACTGCTTGTCACATGAAGGGCACAGCTGAAAGTCCCTGCTGTGTTAATCTGGTCAGCCTCTCAGGCTACTCTCTCCTCCTGCCCACTCTGCTCTTAAAATCTGGCACAAAGGGAGCCAGAAACAGCAGCTCCTTGCCTGATATGCAGGATCCCAGGCAGACACTCTTGTCACACCATGCCAAATGCACCCTCTTGCATACCTGCCTTCTTCAGGTCAGGGCACATTGGCCGGCAGCAAGCAGGCCACATGGACAGTCACCCACTAGGCATTTCCAGGCACAACTGTGGACAGCCGGGCAGTCCTCCAGCCTGTCAGGAGGGTGCTCGAAAGCACTAATGTGCGATGCACATCCCTGCGGCCAGAGAGAGGCCAAAGGCCTGGCCAGGTGGAGGACCCGGGGGGTAAGGCATGGCCAGGCTGCTGCGCCTCCATTCTTTTTTGACGAGCCCTGTAGGGAAGGGCTGGGACAGGCTGCCCTGAGCTGCCAAGACCCCTCCTGGCTTCAGGGGATCTTTCCTCCCAGCAACCTCCAGCCTAGACTACTGCGACATGCTCTACACAGGGCTGCCCTAGAAATATGCCAGTGCAAACATTGACAGCAAACTAACAAGCAAGAATTTGACGTTTGGATCCTCTGGCCTCTTTCAGCCGAGGGGTCCCAGCCCAGCTGCTGTTGGGTTTCCTGGCTCCATTCAAACTGTTTGTTTTCACCTTTCAAGACCTAATTCATCCCCACAAGCGCCATTCCGCATCTGGGGTGGGACTGCAGACTCTCTCCCTCCTGGCCCACTGAAGCCGTGGAAGGCAGCCATGAGCTCTGGACTTTTCCCATAATCACACTTCCTTTGGGAATTATTTTGCCAGCCATATTTTTTCTGGCTGGGACCCAGGCCCCAGCCCTTTTGGGCAGTGTGTAACAGCTGGGCTCCAAGAAGGCATTTGAATAAATAATTTTAGAGTTCTTCTTGTTTGTCTTTTTAGACACTATGGTTGATTACTTTCTTATTTATATGGATTTTAGGATTGTTCTAAGTATTGTTGATCCTGTCACTCCTCCAGCCCCCAGGAAACAAATGGGATATTACTCTTGAGAAACGATAGCGTTAACTGAGAAACGTGCAGACTTGGGGGCCAAAGACATTCCTCAATGACCAGCTATGGCGCGCACACACACCGTGTCCTCTCTGCCCCCAGCCCTGGGTACACACGACCTGCTGGACTCCAGGCGAGCAACACCACTCGGTTGAAGCAAGCAAAACACATTGCACCTTCAGGTGGTGAGGGCTGAGTTCCTACAAACTACTCATCCCTTTAGTCTTCTGTACCTGATCTGTGTCTGTACTCAGGGCTAGCAGCGGGCTGTGGCAGAAGGCCCTGAGGACCAGGCGGCCCTGGCCAGTCCTTCTGTCCCACCTTCTCCCAGCTCCAGTGGGCTACTGACTCAGCCTTTCATGAACTGCCCAGGGGTTCCTCTGCTATGGCACCCTCCCTGATGAAATCCTTGGCTGCTTCCCAAGGAGGCAAAGAAATAACCCCAACATGACTGCTCACATTTTTCAAGGAAGTTGCACATCCTGCTAAGACATGCTACTTTGTTCTGGCATCTTGAATAAATCTAGGCTTAAAAATCCTGGGCTAGCAGAGTGTGAATCCAGCCGATACTGATGCCTCTTTACAACCAACCTCGCGTATTTTCTGGAGCTGCTCCTTGCCTTCCCTTTCTGATGATAAAAAGCCAGACTTTTAAAAGAAGGAACTGTAACACGGGGGCCCCAACCCAGGCAAAGGGCTCGGCAGCAGTGCCCGGGCCCCGAGGGATCCTCCTCTCTGGCAGGAAGCAACCAGGCCAGGCTGGCTGTGGAGCAGCCCCCGCCCACAGTTGCTTGGGACAGGGTGCCCTCTGGCACCTGAACCTTTTCAAGGCTGAGTGGCATCCAAACATCAGAGAAAGAAAATGTGGGGAGGGGGGAAACTCTTCAGCAAGTGCCTGGAAGGGCCTTTCCCCAGTCCTCTGCTCCATCCCTCTGAATAGGAATCCACAGAACCGTCTGCTGTGAACAGACATGTTGATCCTGGTAGACTGTGGTAAGCACAGCGTTTCTGTTCCTTTGATTTTGGTTGTTCGCACGGATGTTATTGGAAGGCAAGTTACGCGGGAGGTATCATTTTATACCCTGCTTGGGTTAAGGTTAGCAGAGATGCCCGGCAGAGAGAGAGGAAGTAGGAGGTGGAGCCCAGCGAGGGCGATTTCCAGCCTCATGCTTGAGGCAAAAAGACATCAGAAAGCTCTACGGCTATCCGGGCCCTTTAAGAAAATGGCACGTCTGCATATGTATGGGGAAGGTGGGGGGCGGGAGAGACAAAAACCTGAAAAGGCAGAAAGCCAGTCCCCCCCCCAACATAAAGCCCAGGGGAAGCAGAGGGGTGCTTGGCTGCCAGCAGCAGGGGAGCAGGGAACCGAGGCAGCGCTGGCCAAGAAGGGCACGGCTTCAGAACTTGGGCATGCCCTGTGCCCTTTGCCTGGAAACCACCATCCTCCTCAGTGGGGGTCGCCTGTTCCCAGGCAATCTCCCGCCTCCCCTCTCGCCTTGGGAGAGGTGTGCCGGCATTTGGTGGGGCTCTTTCCAGGAGCTTCTCCAGCTGGGCCCCTGCCAGCCACTCCCCCCCGCCAAGCCTTATGGATGCAGCAGTCTTTCCTCCAGGAAAAGGGCAACATGGCATCTGCCTCCCCACCCAATGTGGCCCAGTCAGAAGTCGGAAAGGGTCCAGAAGTCGCTTGACTGGTTGTGATAGCAGGGCTGAGGCACCAGACTTTAGAGCGTGGGCAGGGGGTCCTTCGTCTTTTTCCAGGCTGGTCTGGCTGATCCCACCTCTGCCGTGGCAAACCTCAGCTTTGAAGGGGGGTTCCGCCTCAGCCATCACCGTCCGCAGGTAAGGAGGCAGCCCCTGTCCTTCCAGGTTGCAGGTGCCAGATCTGAGGACAGTGGCCTCCTTTCCACATCGGGGTGCCTGAGCAGGGGACCCGGCTTTGGCTTTCACGCACCTACTCCCCCTCTGCCTATCAGAGCCCCACAGCTAAGAATACTTCCATGGAAAGAGTGGCCTGGGGAGGGAAAGCTATGACGCCATGAAACAGGAACATCTGGAACCACTGCAGGAGAGATTCGGGGCCAGCAGGAGCAGCATCGGGGGTGGGGTGGGAAGGGATGACTTCTAAGAAGCAGAGCAGTTGCCACGGCCCGGATCACACTGCAAAGTTGGACCTTCCTCATCTCCCTCAAGCTCCCGCAGGCGTCTTCTCCACCTGAGTGGTGGGATGCCAAAGGTTGTCCCTCCCCCATGTACGGAGCAGCTGCTGCTGCGAGCGGTGAAGACGGAGCACAGGAGAAAGACTGCCCCTGGATCACTGGCCAAGCCCCCCCGCTGTGCTCCCACCCACACTAGGCCTGGGTAGCATCAAGTGGAACAAACTGCATAACTCGAAGGGAGGAGAGGGGAAACAACCCCTTCCCTCCGTCGCGAGCCCCCCCCTCACACACACACACATGAGCTCAAGCTCGGAGGCCGTAGCGTTCCTGGGGAAAACTGAGGCTCACTCAGGGCAAGCTGGATGAGCACTTGGGCCCGGAATCCTGCCAGCAGCCTGCCTTGGCCCAGCCCAGCAACTGCCTCGCTCTGTCCCGGCGAACTCGGGAGGAATGGAGCCGAGGCAGACTGGCGCCCAGCCCAAGGCAGCTGGTCCCATCTGGTGGTGGCATGACGCCAGCCTCCTGTTTATGCTTTCATTTCCCAGCTCCAGGCCCTAAAGAGGCTCCAGTGGGACCTTGGTTTGGAATTGAGCCGCTGCGGAAAGAGCTAGCAGAGGAATGGGGAGGCCACCGGCAGGCAGCCCCCTCCCAAAAAGTGGGGGAGGGAGAGAGGCAGCACGCCAGTCAGTTCCGCACCTCTGATCTGGATTTCCCCTCTCCCCATGACTCCTAGCCAGAACACCGGCAGGCCGTTCTGGGAGACCCACTAGCACCTACCTGGGAGGGGAGGGAGGCCAATCTGCCTTTCAGGCAGCTACACACTTCCTGGTTACAAGAATGACCCTCCCCTGCACCACCAGCTCCCGTTACATAGGGACAAGACCCTAAGCCATCTTCTGCATCTGCCGAGCACAAACAGGTTCAAGACCTGGACTCAGGGAAGCGGCACAGAGAAGTCCCATCCAGAGAGACCCTTTGGCGAGGGCAGCGGTTGGCAAAAGCGGGGGCAGCAGAAGGAAGAAACAGGGTGGGCCTACAGAAGGGGGGAGGTCCAGCTAGCTGCTGATCCTTGGTCCGTGCAGGGCTGGCCTCACCTGGGAAACAGGAGGGGCCTGGAGAACTGGGGGCCTGCCAAGGAGTAGCTGAGCCTGAAAGTCAGGTGAGAAGTCTAGTAAGGGTTTCCCCAGAGAGGGCACCTGATTTTGATCAGGCAGCAAAACGAGAGGGTGGGCATAAAGGTAAACTCGCGCTGAAGGAAGGTAGAGCACCCCATTCCCCAGCCCACAGGGTGGGATGCCTGCTTGGCCTCCTGCCCTCCCTCCCTCCCTTCATCTTGACCAGAGTTGGCAGGCCGCTTATCAAGGGCCCATCATCTCAACCCAGAAGCCAATGTTTGGGGCCGTTAGTGCCCCCCCATCAGTACTCACAGACACGGAATCCAGAGGCCCCTTCGACTGCCCTGGCGTTCTCCCCGCTGTACAGGGTGGTGACGTTGCCCTGCTCACATCGGTTAATGCAGCGCCCACTGCTGCAATGCACGCGGCAGATCGTGGGGGTGAAGAGCACCTTGACCTGCTGACCCTCCCCAGGCAGGGGGGAGAAGCCAACCAGCAGCAGCAGCACGGCCCACAGGAGGTGGTGGACGAAGCCCATGGCCCCAAGCTGAGCAGGGAGCCACAGCTCCAGACAGGCTGCAGGCAGGGAGGGCTTTGCGCCCACCATGGAGAGCGCGCAGACCCACCCGCTAATTGGAAGCAGCAAGCTTGGGGTGGGTGGGCTGCAAGCCAACAACAATGTTTACAAGGGAGCACGGCCGCCAGGAACAGGGTTAACTCTTAGCTGCTCTCCCCAAGCCAGATAGAAACTACTTTCCTTGGCTCTGAAATGCAGAGCAGCCTTGGATGAACGGCCTCTCTCCCCCCCCGACACACACACAATATGAGGTGCCAGCAGACAGACAAACTCTGCTGAAGTCACTCCAGTTGTTTCCCTCTACGAACATCTGTATGAGATGCGTCAGCAAAGTGTCATTCTGAAGGGCGCATGGCCTCCCCCGCAACCTCCCAGCTTTCCTCCACTGTGCTCGCTGGTGCCCTCGCACTGCCTTGTGTTAGTTCACACTGCTCCAAATTGGTGTGTCCCCACCCCAACCCCCTGCCATCACCAGGGCCAGCTCCCCCTCAGCAGCTGCTTCCTTCCTGGACTGACAAGACCACTCCTGTCCCCTCCAGAGAGGCTGCCCTGCCCACTCCAACGTTTAACTCTACCCCCCCCGCCCATCTCAAGGGTGAAGCTTCTTTCCCCCATCCCATTTCTGCCTGGTCACTGATACACAGGAGGCCAACTCTTCGTCAGCCTGGAAGTGCAAGACTTCAAATAGGTTTCTAAGTGGAAAGTGCCCCCCAAGTTTCTCCTCCTCAGCTGTTGACACACTCAGAGCTGCTTTGTCTTCGATTTCTGACATGCAGCGTCTTCCTCCTCCAACAGCTGTTCCCAGAAGAAGGATCCCCCCCCCCCCCGATTGCAAATCTCCCAGCAAGTGCAGCTTGGGAACAGGGCGAACATCTGCTCCGGCTGGACAAGGACTGGCTGGTCACAGTGGGCTCCTCTTGTACTCTAAGCCCAGTTCTCCAGATTCCTCCACCCCCATGCCTGCTGCTTGCTGCCTTCTCAGATATCAGGAGAACTTAACTATGTTCACTCTAGAAAAATGGGGGACACATGATCATAGGGCAAAAGAGGGAAAGGGTTCCATGCCCATAGCAACAGAACAGCTCTGGGATTTATGGAAGTTTCAAGTGTGTGCAAAATACATGGTTCACTCCTCTACCACCGCCCTCCCGCCCAAACTTATGAATGTGGAAACCACTCAAAGGCAGCAATAGGAGGTGGGGCTTCCTGACGGTCTCCCCAGGGAGGAAGCAGGATTGTGGGCGGTGGGGGAAGGCGCAGCACCCGCTCTCTCCCTTCCATTGCAGCTTAGCATGACATCATCTGGAAAAACCTAGCCAGGGGTGGAGGGGGTGGGGGTACACAAAACAACTGCTGGACCCAGAGGGGTGGGGCCTCAGCTGGACATGGGAACGCTTCAGAAACTTCCAATTGGGGGGAAAGGGGAAGAGGCATCCGCCTCCTTGGTGGATTGGCTCTCTCTGCAGAGAGAGAAGGGCCACTGGCCACTTCCTGATGGAGCCCAAGCCTCTGATATGGAGGAGTCTGTCCTGCTCTGCCCAGACACGTGGAATACAAGCTGGGCACCCTGGGATGTTTGGGACCCTTCGCATCAAGCCTCACTTACAGTGGGGCAAAAAAGTATTTAGTCAGCCACCAATTGTGCAAGTTCTCCCACTTAAAAAGATGAGAGAGGCCTGTAATTTTCATCATAGGTATACCTCAACTATGAGAGACAAAATGGGGGAAAAAATCCAGAAAATCACATTGTCTGATTTTTAAAGAATTTATTTGCAAATCATGGTGGAAAATAAGTATTTGGTCACCTACAAACAAGCAAGAGGTCTGGCTCTCACAGACCTGTAACTACTTCTTTAAGAGGCTCCTCTGTCCTCCACTCGTTATCTGTAGTAATGGCACCTGTTTGACCTTGTTATCAGTATAAAAGACACCTGTCCACAACCTCAAACAGTCACACTCCAAACTCCACTATGGCCAAGACCAAAGAGCTGCTGGAGGACACCAGAAACAAAATTGTAGACCTGCACCAGGCTGGGAAGACTGAATCTGCAATAGGCAAGCAGCTTGGTGTGAAGAAATCAACTGTGGGAGCAAGAATTAGAAAATGGAAGACATACAAGACCACTGATAATCTCCCTTGATCTGGGGCTCCATGCAAGATCTCACCCCGTGGGGTCAAAATGATCACAAGAATGGTGAGCAAAAATCCCAGAACCACATGGGGGGACCTAGTGAATGACCTGCAGAGAGCTGGGACCAAAGTAACAAAGGCTCCCATCAGTAACACACTACGCCGCCAGGGACTCAAATCCTGCAGTGCCAGACGTGTCCCCCTGCTTAAGCCAGTACATGTCCGGGCCTGTCTGAAGTTTGCTAGAGAGCATTTGGATGATCCAGAAGAGGGTTGGGAGAATGTCATATGGTCAGATGAAACCAAAGTAGAATGTTTTGGTCTAAACTCAACTCGTCGTGTTTGGAGGAGAGAGAATGCTGAGTTGCATCCAAAGAACACCATACCTACTGTGAAGCATGGGGGTGGAAACATCATGCTTTGGGGCTGTTTTTCTGCAAAGGGACCAGGACAACTGATCCATGTAAAGGAAAGAATGAATGGGCCCATGTATCGTGAGATTTTGAGTGAACACCTCCTTCCATCAGCAAGGGCATTGAAGATGAAACGTGGCTGGGTCTTTCAGCATGACAATGATCCCAAACACACTGCCCGGGCAACGAAGGAGTGGCTTCGTAAAAAGCATTTCAAGGTCCTGGAGTGGCCTAGCCAGTCTCTAGATCTCAACCCCATGGAAAACCTTTGGAGGGATTTGAAAGTCCCTGTTGCCCAGCGACAGCCCCAAAACATCACTGCTCTAGAGGAGATCTGCATGGAGGAATGGGCCAAAATACCAGCAACAGTGTGTGAAAACCTTGCGAAGACTTACAGAAAACGTTTGACCTCTGTCATTGCCAACAAAGGATATATAACAAAGTATTGAGATGAACTTTTGATACTGACCAAATACTTATTTTCCACCATGATTTGCAAATAAATTCTTTAAAAATCAGACAATGTGATTTTCTGGATTTTTTCCCCCCATTTTGTCTCTCATAGTTGAGGTATACCTATGATGAAAATTACAGGCCTCTCTCATCTTTTTAAGTGGGAGAACTTGCACAATTGGTGGCTGACTAAATATTTTTTTGCCCCACTGTAAGTTGCCAACTGAAGACAAGCACCAGACTCTCCTTGGATGGCTCAAGGAATCAGCCCCCTTACTCTCCACCGAAGGCCCTCCAAGAGCTCAAGACCCTGAGCCTCTCCCCAGCTGCAGACGCAGGGTGGCATCCACAGGGCTTGATGTCTCCTCCACCTCCACCTCCCTGTCTCTTTACATTGGACCTTTGGTGGATAGAAAAGCCAAAGGTAATGTGGTCGGGTTGAAGGCCAGGTGCTGTGTCATGATGGTGGCCATCTCCCTTCTCAGAGGGATTCAAGGCCTTTTGCTGTGGCTGAATTAGCTGGAGCTAAGTGACCCCAGTCAACAATGGCTACCTCCCCCCACCCTGGAAAAGAGGACCTGCTCCACCTCTAGATTCTCCCTTCAGGAAAAACCCACCTACCTGCCTTCAGCAGAGCTGCCTCCACATAGGCCACAGCTACCTGAGCTCAGACTCACTGCCTGCAGAACAGCTGCCCGCGTCTGCTTAGCCCCTCCACTTTGCCTGTTGGCCACACTGCAACCTGACCAAGACAGACACCTCTCAGTTAGTTAGTTCCTGATGGCTAAGAGAACTTGCTGCTTTATCCTCTGCCTGGCCCTACAATAAAGACATGCTTCCGAGAAGCAGCTGTAGGTAACGTCCAGCAGAGCATTGGCATCCAAAAGAACTCTTGGCAGGTTGGTCAGGCAGGACATCCAATCGTTCGCAAGAAGCCATGCCAATTCTTCTTCAAAAGCCTTGCTCTTCTCAGGGTTAGCAGGTCAAACATGAATTCATCTTGTTGCCTCTTTCCACTCAAAAACACAAAAAAAGAACCTTTTGCATTTGCTGCCTCCGAGTTCTCCAAGGAAAAAAGGCAGATCCCATAACTTACACATCTTTATTAAAAAATATCAGCATTGGCCTCTTGAGGATTCTCTTGTGAATGCCCTTCTGCTTTGACAGGAACTGTTTGTCACTGCAAGTATTGTCCGCTTGCAAAAAATGACCTTTTTGCAGCCCTACAATTACCACCCTCAAGTAATAGCTCAGGTGCAAATATAATTCCCAACAACACTTGACAAAGGGTTAAGCTCAATTCTCTGCCATCCCACTCCCCTCTGGCAATTCGCTCACCTCTGTGATTGCCAGAATGCTGCTTCCAGAATGGCCAGGCACTTTCCTCTTTGCACTCCCCCCCAGCTCCTGCCCGGGGTCTGTGAGCCTCTCTATGGGCATTCTTGAGTGGTTGCCAGAGGAATGGGGCGTCTCACCAGCCCAGCCCATTCCTTCTAACCATCTGCTGCTTGGACATGGGAAACCCAGCCTCACAAAGACCGACCGCAGATTTGCCAGAAGTTGGTATTCCCATCAGGACCTAAATGAAAGGCTGTGTGGGACGCCCAGGGCAGCCCCCTTCCCCAGGGCTGACTTCTTCAGGTGGTCTGGAACCACCTTGCGGATTTGAAAAAGTGTGATCCAGAGAGATTTTGAGAGGCCAATCTTCCTATGGCTAGAATGTAAAAAATGCATGACATGCTTTCCAGACCCCCCCCCCATCACTCTCTGGGAATGCAACTTCAATAGTAGACTCATCCCAGCGGCTTCATATCAGCACGCAGTACTTTCCTCCTCCCATCGCTGGCACGGGAAGCAGGCTCCTTACGGGTGCTGTGTCCCAAGGCATACAGATCCAATGGGAAAATGGCAGGGGTGGGCCAGCTGGTGGGGAAGATGGTAAGACAGGACCAGGTGTTGGGACAGGGAGAGGGCAATGCTCCTCAACATCTCCCTTCTTTGGGCTTCTCCCAAAAGGAAAACCGTGACCTAACAATAATTCAAACAGACCTAAGAAAAACTGACCGAAGGCGGGAGAAGAAACCCAAAGTAAGAAAAGAGATGATCACAGAGCACCTGGCTATCATGAACAACTTTAAGCCTCTGGGACCAGATCAACTGCATCTGACAGTCTTGAAGAAGCTGGCGGTCATCATCTCAGAGCTCCTTCTGGGACCTTTGGGAAAGCATAAAGAACAGGCGTAGCACCAGAAGACTGGAAAAAGGCAAAGGTGTTCCCTAGCTTTAGAAAGGGGAAAAAAAGAGGACCTGAGTTACTGCATACTGGTCAGCTTGATGAGGATACAACGGAAAATTCTGGAGCAAATAGCAATCGCTTTCTGAACATTCAGAAAGAATGTGTGGCTTGGCAGGAGCCAGCAAGGGTTTATCAAGAATAAATCATGCCAAAGGAACCTAATCTCTTTTTTTCTTAGAGTGACCAGTTTAGCTCACAACAACGCGGTGTATCTTGATGCGAGCCAAGCATTCAGTGAAGTTTCTCATGAGATTCTAGTACAGAAGGTGGAAAATGTGGGCTGGATTATGCAAAGTCCATCCAAGAGTAGATGGATACAGAGCAGATGAGCAAGCATATGCAACAAGTGAACATCAATGGCTCTAACTGAAGCTGGAGGGAAGCGTCGAGCAAAAACTGCACAACTGTTTTAGACCTTTTGCACGGCTCCATTTGAGGCCTTCTGCTATTCAGCATATTTATAAGTGACCTGGATGAGAGACTAGAAAATATAATTATTGAATCTGCAGAGAACATAAACATGGAGCGACAGCAAACACCTTGAGACATACCAAGACTCAGGTGGATCTCAACATGCTGAAATATTGGGCTAAGACCAGCAAGATGAACTTCAACAGGACAAATGTGAAAACCTACATTTGGATAGGAAAAATCAAAGGCTTGAGGAAAGGATGGGGCAAACCATATTGGGTAGCAATACATAAAAGGATTTGGGTGTCTTGATGGATCATGGGAGCCAACAGTGTGACGAAGCCGGAATAAGTAAGTAAACAGCGGCATGCTAGGCTGCACTGATAGACGTAGAGGGTTAAGTCATAATTCCTCTCTAGACTGTGCTGGTCAGACTGCATTTAGAATAGGGTGTCCAGTTCCGGGCACTGCATTTTGGAAAGGACACTGATAAACTGGGGTGTGTCCAGAGGGGAGCAATCAATAGGATAAGGGACTGAGAGGAAAATCCTGCTAGGAACAGTTGGAGGTGCTGGGTGCGCTTAGCCTGGAGGAGATTGCGAAGAAACATGAGAGCCATCTTCAAGTATCAGAAGAGCTATCCTTCTGGAAGATGGACAAGAAATCACAGGTTGAAATTCTAAGCCATCAGGTATGGTGTACCACAGTGGTTACATTAAGCCCCGTCTCCATATAACTCTGCTCAACATTCAAAGCTGAACATCACTTGGTATTTGATGAAGTTCAGTTCTGGGAGTTTCAAATGGGGAAAATCTTAGAACCACAGAATTGGCCCTTGAGGCCCTGGGTCTAATTCCCTGCTCCGGCAGGCATCTAAATTCAAGGGTTCCTGAGAGTTCCAGCAAGCCCTAGGAGTGTTGGGGTCAGGATGGGGAGGAAGCGGCTTCAACTCAACCCTGACAAGCCTGGCTGGCTGGGCGTCCAGTGCCATGGGTTTTCTATCTGTAGGTCGGAATGGGATCGCACTTCCCTGGACAGAACTGGTGCACGATTTGGGGGTCTCCTGGACTTGCAACTCCCCCTGTGGATTTGAGTTGCCTGACTGCTGCCCTTCAGACAGGCCATGAAGACCTGGCTCCTTCCCAGGCCCCAGGCTGGGTACGTGCCTCTGAACGAATTTGTATTAATGTGTTGGGTATGGCTATTACCCCCTGGTTTTTACCACCTTTTATCTGGGTTTGTTTTTCATTTGCATAGCACCCAGAGTTGTGAGTTATTAAAATCGAAAGAAGTAATAATGTGCAAAGCCTCCTTTGGGGCCAAAGGATGGTGCATTTTGAAGAAAAAGATCCCCCCCAAGCCCCGGGGGCAAGGCACAGCTACGCAGCCGGAGCCCCTGGGCCGACTGCCCAAAGGAAGCCCGGGGGCATGTCCCTCTCCCGCACCGCAGGCGCGAACCGGTCGCGAGAACGCCAAGAGCCGCGTCTTCTGTACCTCCCCTCCCGCAGCCCCCTGCTGAAGCCCTCCAGGGGACGGCGAGGCCGCTCTCCGCACATGGTCGGAGGCGCCCGGAATTCCTCCCGGGGCACGACGCTTCTCCGTGTCGCCTGCGCCCGCCACCCTGGTAAAGAGGGGCTCGGCGAAAGGGGCGGAAGAGCGCAGCCGGGCGAGGGCGAGGGCGAGGGCCCTGTGCTCCCGGAGGCGTCCTCCCCCGGCCCTGGCCCGATCTGGAGCGCGCGTCGCCCGCCCGCCCCTCCAGAGGCCGCTGCTCCCGAGACAGCCAGGCTGCGGGGGCTGGCGAGAGCGAGCTGGGGCAGCTCGGAATGGAGCGCCACCTGCCGGCGATGGGGCGCGCGGAGCGGAGCGAGATCCTGGCCTGGCTTGGGACGCGGCGGGGGCGAGTACGGGGGGCGGCGGCCTTGACCAGTCGCTTCTTGTCTTCCACGTTAGGTTCTCCGCATGGCTGGCTGGCTGGCTGATGTCTACAGGCAGCTATAGAACCTTAGCGTGCATGGCTGCTACTTCCCTGCTGCTCTCGGCGTCCGGTGCCCTGTTGGCAAAGTCTTTTCTGCCTCCCGGGAAGCCCAGGAGCTCCTTCCGAGAGGAGGCACCGCCGCCCTCAGCTGTTCCTGTGTCAGGGGAGGAAGAAAAGGCCCCCACATGTTCCATTCTCGCTCTCCTGGACCAGCAGAAGATCCAGGCCATCCTCCCCGGCTGGCTTTTCAGAGGATATTTTCCTATCTGTTTAGATGAAGGGAAATAGCTAAGCTTGCTCAAACACCTCTACTAAATGTCTTGCAGCTCAGTTTCCTCTTTCTGTAAGACAGACCTCTGATATTTTAACATCTAAGGCTGGCAAGCGCACCCAGAATCTTTGCACAGATCAGTAACGGCACTATGCTTTTGTATGAAATGAGCCTGGATCTGCCCTCTTGCTTAAGAGTACCTGAAGACCTTTTTGGCTGCACCAAGCCTAGCCAGATAGCCGCCTTACTGGACGGTAGCAGAGATGCCACCAGAAATCAACAGGGGTCTTTTTGCCAGGTAAGCCATGGTTTCTGAAGACTAATACTCTTGACAGAGGACCTCCTTACTACCCCTGGAGTAAAGGCCTGTCTTGGAAAGGAGATGTCCCTTCTAACATTCCATAACTTTGACCATCAAGGGCAAACAAATCAGGGTCTATCCACCACACACTCTCCTGCCAAGTTGGCTCGTGACAGAGAATTGCTGCTGACTGTCTTGAAGCAAAAGGGCCTTCCAAAAGAGCCCTCCCAGATTACCTCTTCCCACCGCTGTCTTCACTTGTGCAGCCTAGTGGACTTTCCCCATCTCCCTTGGCGCCAGGCAGAGGCCAGGGTTACAGACATCAGTGGAGAAAGGCAGCGGGTGCTGCCAGTTTTGCTGCGCAGGCGCCACCTTCCTGGCTGGTAGAAAAGTCCGTTTCCATATGTGGAGAACAGGTAGTATAGTGAGAAAATATTGACAGCCTTGGCACTCCCCCCCCCCACACACACACACTGCACCCTGTCAAATATCCAGCTGCTTACACCCAGCAGCAGCAAAACAGGAGCATAATGTTGCTTTGTGTCCATAAATATTTCCTTGTGGTTATTTCAAATTTGGTTGCATATAAAATTGCACAATTACAACATGTTAGAAAAATACAGGCCTCTCCTTGCTTGGCACAGAACTAGAATCATCAAGACATGTCACCCTTTGAGGTTGCTCTGATAACAAAATGCAAAGATCTTACAAGTTGGCCTTAGCTGTTGGTCGCTGCAAACACTCATTTTGGAAGGACAAAACAGATTGCCTCTTTCCCCAAAATCTGGATTGTTTCTCCCCCTGCCACATATGCAGGTGGAAAGGTGAAAGCCAAGTAGAGGGGAGACAGTCCAAGGTGAGGCAAGGGTTCCCTAAAGGTTGACTGGTGGTGGTGATTGCTACGATCACCCTCCCCTGGAGGTGCACAGCAAGTTCCCTCCCTCCCTCTCCTCTCTCCACCCCTGTGGCTCCCATTTGCCAGAAAAGTAGAGGAATCCTGTCAAAAACCAGCCCGGGGGTTCCTCTTCCTTCCCCAACTGCTGGCCTCTTCCTCCAGAAGTGACTAGCTGTTCCCTAGGGCACTTTTCTGTACATTTTTGTGGTCCTCCCTGCCCTGGTTGACTCCATCCCAAGCTCTCCCATCTCCTGGAGGTGGTGAGGTTCTGGGGCCAAGGCCTTCTGCATGGCTCAGTAAAGCACTTTGAATTCAGCAGCCCAGTTCAGTCCCATCCCAGGCGCAGCATTGACTGCATTCCCCTGAGGAGGGACTAAATGTTAAGGCTGGGGGTAGGCAAGGGGGCTTATTCTAGCTAGTGACCCTCCACATATCAAGGGATTGCAGCTGGAGCAGAACCTAAGGAAGCAGGGCTGGCTTCTGAGTGGCGCCAAACAAGAACACCAATCAGGAATGCTGCTGGCAGTTTACGGATTTGTCCTGGTGGGAGCTGGAGGGAGGGCAGGGGCTAGTGCCCAAGTGGCAAAGGGCAGTTGTACTGGAGGGAAAGCTTGGCTGTGTCTCTTCTCACCAACCTGGCGCTCTCTGGCAGTGGAAGCTTCCTGGGAGCAGAGGGGAAGGGAGAGGAGAGGCTTCCTGTGCTTGTGCTGGGGGCTACGTCTGAGGAAGTGGGGTTGGGCCCCTCTAGCCATTGGGGAGTGGAGGGAGATGGGGCCCCATCACAACCTGGGAGGGTAGCCACAGCAGCTGGCAGCTGTGCCGGGGAGGGCATAACCCATGCCCAGAGCTGACATGGCCCAAAGTGGCTGGCCAGACTCCATCCTGGCAGTTCTTGGCAGTGGCAAAGCCCCCTTTGGTGAGTAATGTCCTGAGAGGGGCAAAGCTGGGTGGAAGACTAGGCCCCTCCTGAGCCCAGGTGGCACCTTTGGCACTCAGTCTTGCCCTGCCACTGCTTTATCTTCCAGATGGCACCAGGTAGCAACAGAGTGGGCAACCCAGCAGAGTAGGCCAGCAAGTGGGGATGAGCACTATATCGTGGTGTAAATGTAGACAAAGATGATGACGAGGAGGTTCAGAATGGTGCCCACGATGCCTAGCATGGCAAGGACCCTCTCTTCTTGGTCTTCCTTGGACTCCAGCAGCAATGGGGGGCTGAGCTTTTGGCCAGCCCCTGCAGCAACAGGCACCATGGTCACGTTCAGGTTCTCTACCCGCAACTTCAGATCGACCTGCTGAGCAGGACATTGGGGGGGGCGGGGGAGGGAGGGAGGGAGGGGAGAAAGGAAGGAAGGAAGGAGAAGGCATGGTGAGAAAATAAAAAGGAGGCAGGGCAGCAAAGGACAAGGGACGCTCCCTGCTACCTTCTCCCTAGATAATTAACACAGTTTCAGTTTTACTTTCTCCAAGGTACCAGGAAGCAATTGAAATACATTCATACAGTTAGTTATGGGCTCGACTAAGGGTTGAGGGTTCTTACATAAAAGTAAGAAAGAATTTTCTGACACAAGAAGCAAACAAGCAAGCAGGGTGCCATATTTTATGAGGATAAATCAAATTATCACTAGTATATTTAGAAAAATGTGATTTCCTACCTACTAGTATAGTTATGATGTCTTTTAATGTATGAGGTGCCACAAGACTGTTGTTTCTTCAGCTACAGACTAATATGGCTACTAAGATCCAAGAAACAAAAGAACAATTTAATTATTGCACACTCTCAGCCAAAACTGCCATGGGGAGGAGCCCCTTTTTTCCTTGGACCTCTTCATTCATTGACTTGGTCCCTTCCAGACCCTGTACCCTGTGCCTCTTGGTAACTCTCCTCTGCCCCCGCTCCAATGTGCACTCTTCTTTTTGAACTATGATGCCCAGAGCTGGAGATAGGACTCCAAATGGGATCTGTCCAGGGCAGGGCAAAGTGGGACAGTTAGTTCACACGAACTGAACTCTGTGCTTCTGTTAATGCACCTCAAGACAGCTGGCTTATGCTTAATTTGAGATTGACAAGGGCGCTCCTTCTCATGAACTACTGTGAAGCCCAATCTCCGCCAACCTGTCCTGTGCCTTTAATTTTCCTACCCCAGTGCAATAAAACTGCCATAAAACTCTGTTCCTGACCTGTTGATAGAAGTCATAAATCAGAGCAATCCGTTCTTCCCTCCTGCATTTGGGAACTAGAAAAACATCTCCAAATCCGGACCAGGACAGGCCCTTCTTTTCCTGTGTGGCTCTGGACTCCAGAGCAGCTGGAGCTCAGACCCCAGGAAGACAGGCTCTCCTCTGACCAGGCAGCTTGGCTTGTGGCCCCAAGGGCAGGGAGAGCCCACAGGAGAGGCACCCTGACACCCCAAGGGCCCCCTGTCCCCATTCGGCTTTTCACCATCCCACAAGCAGGTTTTGTGTGAGACGGAGGCTCTGTCCTTTATAGGCAGCAGCTTATCTTTGGCTGAAAAAAGGATTGGGGTTCAGGACAAGCTGTCCTTCCAAGGAGCCAGGCTCCCTTTTCCCATCTCCTCCTCTCCCCACCCAGAACAGCACTGCTTCCCATGTGCAAATCCACCATGCTTCCTGAGACTGCAGAACTGGGGAAAGGGAAAGGAGTGACTTACCACACACTGCATCAGGACCAGGTCGAGGAGAATCCCGTCCGTGGGCACCTCCTGCAACTCAGCAGGGTCTCCTCTGGGCACTCAGTTAGTTAGGTCTGTTTCTGCCTGCTGGGACCTAGGCAGCAACACCAAAGTCCCCATCAGCACACCCAACCCACAGCCTTGGCCTCCAGGAAGGGCCTTTGGCATGACGCCTTCAGGAGCCAACCCTTGCTTTAACAGCCAGTGTTCTCTGCTCATCTGAGTTTCTTCTTTGGCTGTCCCTGTGCCCGATTCCTTGGAGGAGTTTTGGTAAAGGGCCATGTGCCAGGGTCAGGAGACATTGGTCAGATCAACCACTGTCCAGTATAAAAGTGGTTTTTATTGTTGCTTTGTTTTAAATTCAAGTTGTGACATGTAGACGGGGCTGGGATTTGCAGAGAGAGTCTGGAAAATTCTTTGTACATGTATCTAGGAACATTTTCTACAGTTTTAATTTGTTCACCTGGACAAAACCTGGACTGTCCGTTTTCAGCATATCGGAAGAGGGGACTTAATGGAGGCCAGATGGGAGCAGGTACTGCTTGATCCAGCTTTGTCACTGGGGGCTCAGGTGAGCACAGTGGAGCTGAACACTGGGATATCCTGGACAGTATCGCTTATCTGCAGAAATCCTTGACTTGGCTGTCTCACCTTTGAGCAACTGGAATGTGTTCTTTAGGGTATTCAGGTCCATACACTTACTATCATGTCACAGATGATACAGAGGGCAGCAGAGTGGTTACCTGGATGAGGTCATCTTATTTTCAGCCCTGTTACCAGCCCCCTTGGGGGGAGGCTCCATCCTTGACCTAGCCATTTCATCCTGTGGTTTTCTGGGTTGGAAGTTTTGCTGCTTATTCACCTCAGATTTTACTATACTGATTTCATTATTGCTGGGAGGGGGCATTTTTATCATACTATTGTTATTTCCAAATCTTTCTTCAAAAGAACAATTAGAAAACCAACCAACAGAACAAGAGTAACCATCTCAGCACCAGAAAGGGCCTCCTGGAAGAGGAAGCTCTCGGGTGCCTTTGGAAGTTGAGTCGCATTGGAAGCAGGTAGACATCTAGATGATGAGACCCAATAGCCTGAGCCCTCACAGAAAACCCACTTGCTGCCTCTTCCCATGGTTCTACCGGTGGGCAGTGGAAGAGAGGTAGCCTTGAATGTGCAAATATAAAGAGAAAGGTTGACCAACTGATCAGACATTGCCCACGCACGAGTGCTAAATATTCAGAGCAGAGGCAACACTACACACGTGCAGCAGCAGGAGAGGGAAACTGCAAAAGAAATTTTCTGGTGCAGAATCCCGGGTCATATTGTACCAGATTGCAATGGCGTACTTGTTCATATAGGAGTGGGCGCCACTTGCGGGGGAGGGGGGGGGAGGGGGTATCACAGTTCTCCTTGGCTCCAGTATTAGCTGCAGAAGGTGGTCTCCTCTCTTTGTCAAGCCCCAAATCCTTCACAAACGGGGGTGGGGGGGCAGGAAGCTGGAGCTGGCAGTGACAAATGTGAACAACTCATCGCCCCCGCCAGGTGCGGGCCCGAACGAGCTGCGGCCCTGCTCCGCTACCGGCCGTTTCCCGAAGGAGGGACCCGGCCCGGCGGCCTGTTGCTCTCCTAGCCCAGAGAAGCTCGCCGCCCCCCGCCGCCCCGGCCCGAGCCGACTTCTCTGGCCGGGAGCGGCGCGCCTTGCTGCCCAGGGAAGGAGGTGCTCGGCCGCAGCAGCCGGCGTCTCCGCCACCCACGTGAGGAGGAAGCTTCTCCGGGCGACGGCCGCCTGCCCACCCACCCCCCCGGGGAAACGCCGCCGTCGCCCTACCTGCCCGGGAGCCTTGCCGGATGCCGTGCTCTGCCCGACCGCTTCCCCGCAGCGAGCCATGGCGCGCCGGACGGGCTCCCCCGCCTCGCCGGGGCTGCCGCCGCCGCGTCTCTGCGCGAGGCTCGTCTGGCGGGGGAAAGAGGTGCAGGCGGGGGCTGGCAGCGCGTTGCATCTGCGGGGGGCAGCTAGCGCCGCCCGTGCCTGCTGGTCGGGACCGTCGAGAGGCTGCCGTGCCCGCTCGCGGGTCATGCCCGCTCTCCCCGGACAGCTGGCAGGAGTGGGGGGACAGCGGAGGAGCCTAGCTCCTTCTTCCCGGGCAGCTCTCCCGCGCCCGGACTCCTCTGCCGGGCGGGCGAGGCTTCTCTGGTGCTCTCCTTTGGCCCCCGCCATCGCATCGCCAGAGGCTGTTGCTATGCGACCACCTTTCGGCGAAGCCTATGTCCAGGCTGGTCGATGGTGCTGCCCAGCAGCAGAGAGAACCCTGGTGACGTGAGGAGGGCACACCCTGCAGCCCGGGCGAGCCCCCTGCCTTCTCCTTTGTAACAGTTCCCGGCCGTGAATCCTCCTGCTGGGTGAGCCGATTTTTTTCCCCTACTCAGGCACCCTTCTCCTTAGGGGCTCCGGGGGAGGCCCCCGTGGGTTCTGGTGTGGTAATTAAAGGAAGGAGGGTCGAGTCCCTCTGGCTGCCAGCTGCAGAGCAAGCAGGATCCCTAGCTGGGCACCCTGCAGAGGAGATCTGGGGAAAGGAGGATCCACCATAATGCAACCCAAGATAAGCTCTCCATCCAGCTGCCCTGTTCACCTCCTCAGACCAGCTGGATGGGCTCATAGGGGGCAGCCCAACCTGAATGAGCCAACAGCACACAAATACTAAGAGAAACAGCCAGACAAGCAGCAGCTCCCCTCACTTCCAAAACTTCAAGGAGAGACCATTCTCCCTAAAGGCCGGCAAGGGATTCTCCATAGGAAGCGATTCTTCCTGCCCCCATCCCCAGCTGGCCCTTGCTAGACTTGACCATGCCCTCCAGTCTGGACAGGGAGCTGGCTCCACCCTCTTGGCTCCTGCCGCTCACCCCACTGCTACCTTATTATGTGCGCCCAGGCTCCCTGCAGGATACCGGCTCGGTCAAAGATCTACACTCTGACAGTCACCAACCCCAACAAGGCCCTAACCTACGAGTTGGTGCTAGAAAAGCCTGGTAAGGTTTCCCCTCCGGCAAATCCCATGAAGACTCCAGAGATCAGGAGAACATCTTTCCACATGTATTTATTGCCACTTATCTACTACAGAAAAGGGAAGCAGAGACCAGTCAGCAAAGGCAGGTGGGGGGTTATTGCTCACAAATAGCTTTGACTTTTCAGAAGAAGCAGGGGGATGGCAGCCTCGCAGAGGCCACAGGTTACACCCTAACGCAATCTACTCATGAGCAAGTCCACCACAGAGGAGAAAGACAAACCCCGCCAGAGGATTAAGGCCCTGAGACGCTTTGAAAGTGCTTGGGACAGAGTTCATGGGCACGGTGCTGCGAAGGGGGCGGGGTAGGCTAGGGGAAGCTCTGCAGCAAATCACGGAAGTTGCTAGAGATGGGACTTCATGCCACAGCAAAGGCATCGATCTTCACTGCCTTCCCTTCTTGCTCCCCTGAGGAGAAAGTGGCGTGTCCAGCCCTTTTGACACATGCCCAGAAGTCAGAAAGAGGTTTCACTGAGTGGCACTCTGGATGGGGCTAGGGGGAGGGTGGGCTCCATGGGGGCAGGACGGGGGGTGGGGGAGCTTTGGCTCAGAAGGCTAGCAGCAAGCCCACCCCTAGAGTGGCTGACCCGCTGGCCCTCGGAGGATCGGTCAAAGAAACTCCTTCCCAGCTGTTGTCGGTGGAGGTCTCCTCGCTGGAAGTCCAATGTGGGCTGATGCTCCTGCCTCAAGCAACAGGACGTGCTTGGGGAGGCTTTTGCTGGCTTCTCACAGGTCCCATCAACATCTTGGCACTGGGGGCAGCTAGGAGAACCACAACCTTGTTATGTGTTATCTGTGGGGAATGGGGAAAAGAAGAGCCAGAGGGAATCCCCACCATGATCCAAATTGGGGCGACAAACTAAGGCTAGTTGAGGGCAGGGGAAAGTGGGAATTCAGCAGATCAGGCCAGAGCTTTTCAAGTCATTCCTGATCCTTGTGGAATTGCACATCTGGAGTTGCTGACCCTCAAAGAAGAGAGCATTGCATGTTCCCTTTCAATTACCCACCCCATCATGTGTGCATGGACCAGTCCCCACCTGTACCTGATGCCAGAAGTATTGGTGAGAGAGAAAGACCCCCCAGGACTTGTCTCCAGGGTGTGGGTAAGTGCCAGGTCACACTGCTCTAATTCAAGCAGCAGCTCTTCTTCTGAGGGACCACCACAATCTGCAGGACAGGAGGAGGAGGGGCAGCACAAAAGGTTGGAGCATGCTGAGATGGCAGGCCCTTATGCCAGAAATGGAAAGAGAACACAAAGAAACCCAGTGCAGAGACAGGATGTGGTCAGACCCCACTGACGTCTGCTATCAGAAGACCTAGAAACAACTCAGCGAATAGCAGAGAGGAGCAGGGACTTCTTGCAGCCCTCTCTCCACTGGGGGCAGATCTGCCCAAGCCCAATGTAGGGCCCCTGGCTGCCCCCCCTAGGCTGCCCCCCAGGGGATCTCTGCACAGCATCCCCCAACCAAGCCCAGCCCTTGCACCTGGTGTTCGGTCTCCCATCTCCATAGCGGTGGTGAGGTCCCACATCTGGAGGCTGCCATTGCTGTGGCCAGTAAAGAGGTAGCGGCGTGGGCGGGAGCCAATGCGGCTAGAGCCCTCGCATTCCTGGACCATGAAGGCGGTGATGGCTGAGCCATCAACAGAGCACACCTCACATATTCTGCAAGGGAAAAGAGGAGGATCCTGGGCTGGAGAGCTGATGGGATGAAGACAGCACGTCTGTCCTCACAGCAGAATGGCAGAGCCACAAACCGCTGTTGCAATCCATGTAGTCGGGGTGTCCTACAAACCACATTTTGTCCTCTAAAGGGGAAGAGCAGCACTAAATTTAAGGAGATTCACACAGCCAGCTGCCTCAGAAGCTACCCACTTGAGGTTGGCGTTAAGAATATCTACATGTTGGCCTGCACGCTTCTGGCCTGGCCTGCTGCAGACCCACCTCTTGCCAGTAGAGGAGAGGCGCACGTAAAGTTTGCTGGCATCAGGAACCACCTTCTGGAGGAACACTTGCTGGTCATCGCGCTCACCGAAAGGCCCTGCAGGGAAGGAGGAGGAAGCAGGTGGGGTCCCAGGACTGAGATCCCGAAGGGCCCCTCCCTTGCACCACCAGCTATCCCTACCAATGTCTGTGCCAGCACTGCAGCCACCATGCCCATCCACCGACTCCAGGGCCAGAATCTTGAAGGAAGCCAAGGGAGTGGAGCCTGGCTGCGTCGAAATCATTCCACGGAATCGAGTCACTGTCCACGTGCGCACGTGGTTGTTATCGGCACAGACTGGGAGCAGGCAGAAAGAACAAGGAAGGGAGTGAGAGGTCCCTTGGCTGGCCCCACCCCTCCACCCTCTCCTTCTCAAAGCCAGTACCTGAGATGAGGTGCTTCTCTGAGAGCATCACCTTGGTGACAGGGCTACGATGGACAGCAAAAGTCTGGAAAAGTTGGGGCCCGGAGCCCACAGTCTCTGGATGCTGGACAATCACTCGTACCATCCCTGAGCTGGTGCCGTAGGCAATTTCAATCCAATTTCCACTGTTGCCTGTACAAGGAACAGAGGGCTGGAGGCAAGCAGCCCTGCTGCAGCCAGTAGAGGCCCAAGAGGAATAGCCAGCTCTGGAGGAAGGCAAAGCCTAGCTGGGATTTGGGGCTCCCACCAGACAGGAAGAAGCAGGCAGGCAACCCAGGACTTCCGTGCCTGATTCGGCTCATTAATTCAGGCAGGGAGTCAGCTCTGCCCAGGGTGTGGCCCCTTACTGCTCTTGGGCGTGAGGTAGACGCTGAGGGCAGTAACAGCATCCTCTGCGGGATCACGGTACAGCTCAGTCACCAGGAGGTCATTGTCCTTCATGCGCAGGGGGAACTTCTGCACATCTGTGGAGAAGCAGCACACAGGTGCGAGGAACAGCTCTCAAGACAGAGCATCTTCCTCCGACCCCACAGCAACGCTCGCACCCTATCAGGAACCCCGGCTGGCTGTTTTCCAGCTGCTAACTCACCAACATAATGGATGGAGCCATTGTTGCAGCCCAGGAGCAAGAAGGACCCCGCTGCATCGTAGCTGTTGATCGGGACCACGTCCTGAGTCTGCGGGGATGGAGCAAATGGTGAGGAACAGGGTGCATCGGAGAGCCTGAGGTCGCAGGCTTCCAATCAATGGGTTTTAGCACAAGAACTAAGAAATTACCTGCTATGAGAATTTAGGCAGACCCTGAGCTAAAAATCAAAATCAACTGATGTTAATAGAAAAAAAATTCAAAGAGCCAAAAAACTTTTTACGAATGTTTTGAGTGAAAGGAACTGCACTAGTGTCCAAGCTGTTCCACAGACATGGCAAAATGCCGATAGCTGACTAAGAAAAGGCAGAGGCACTCAACCCCAAGTGGGATTCAATCTTCTCCGAGGAAGAGGAGGAGGAATGCATTCCACCAGGCCACTCTGAAAAGCAGGATGAAATACAGTCAGGGAGCACCCACAGAATGCAAACAAGCTTAAATCTCCGTGGCCAGATGAATTACACCCCAAAGAGCTAAAGGAACTGGCAGACGATTGGCTCAAAACCTTATCGTGATCCTTGGAAAATCCTGAAGAACTAAGAGAACTGGAGTCAAGCAACTTTTGTCCCCATCTTCAAAAGGGGGAACCTGTCAAGAATATTTAGTTTAGCTGCTGCAGGTCAGACTCAAAGATCTAAACTGCCCCTTCCAGTTCCAACTTGTATTTGTTAATCGCTCCCAAAGCTGCACCTGTTGTGCAGCTCTTTGGAACAGGCTACTCCCTTCTCCCCCAACTCAACCACAAATCCTCCATGTCCCCCCGAGGCAGAGCAGCCTCATTACCTGCCAGTGCTTGGTGACTGCGTTCCAGACGCCAATCTTGCCAGTGTGGCTGGTGGCAATAAGCTGGCTGCCAACGAAGAAGAGGCCTTCTACAGGGACCCCTAATCGGAACACTCCTACAGAACGAAACAAAAGGCTGGGAGGTGAGCGGTTCAGGCTGCTGGATTAGACCCAAGGCCTCTCCACTCACGAACCAGCCACTCCCGAAGAGCTCTTAAGAAGTTCCCTGCTGGATCAGGAGGCCACCTGGCCCAAGAAGACGACATGCCCCTCTCCACCCAACCCAGGTCTTCTACCACGTTGTCTTTGAGAGCAGAAGCAGAGGCAGGCTTTCAGGCAGCAGCCCATGATCTACGGATTCTCCTAATCTTTTTCACCTATCACAGCAGGGAGTGCTAGGCTTACTGACCAGAGCTAGCTGTGGCAGAGGTAGGGGACAGGTTTCAGAACACCAGAGAAGAGCAAAGATGGAAGTTCCTGGCACCTGGTTACCGATGCCCCCTTAGTTTGATCCCACTGCCCAGACGGATAAACTTTTATCTTATCCCAGGCGAGGCCTGCGTCGAGGAACCTCCCCTCGCCTGAGGCATTTCAGATGCTAAGGACTGGGGTTCTATTAGTCTCTCACCAATCTCGGTGCCGTTCCCATCAGGCTGAAGAGCCCATAGAAGGATTTCGCTGCAAGAGGCAGCAGCCACCATTTTGTCACTATCACCCAGGGACCCACCAAGCACCCGGGCATTTAGTGCCACGCGCTCGATTACCCAGTCCAGCCGGGGGCTACAGAAAGCCAGCTGCCAGCCGGAGGTCTCCTTCATCCTGCAGAGTAGAGGGATTAGTCAGGCGAGGGGAGAGGGCCCAGTCTCTTCCCATCTCCTCTCCACGCTGAGCATCCAGCTGCCCCCCCAGCCCACTTACCTGTAGCAGATAAGGAAGTGAACATAAGCCACAGCTACCCAGTTATGATGGCCACAGATAAGACGTACCATACCTGGATCGTTTGCGGCTCCTAGAGAAAATGAGCCACGCGAGTGTACGGGGGCTCGTTTCCAAAATCCAGAGAGCGTTTCCCATGGGCCACCCTCTACCCCACAAGCATCCTAGCTTCCTTACGTCACTCTCTAAAAAAAAGTAAAGACTGCGCTACAAGCTAAGAAGCGGTTCCCTTTTCCAGCCTAGCTGCGTGGCTGCAGAACCAGAGGATTCTAACTGAACAGACGCACGAGAGCGACTCCAGCTGTCCACAGCCCCCCTCCCTCTGCTTTTACACCTCCCGGTCTCGGGCTCCATCCTGCCCTTCTCGGTGCACACCTGCTACTGCATTCCTCTCCTCCAGTCTCCCCAGAAGCCCTATGTTGCTAAGATTGGGGGGCATGGTGTTGCTCCGGCGCACGAGGGGGTTGCCTGCCCGGGCAGCCAACTGTACCCCTGTGACGCTGTGGCGGTTCCACCGCTTGGCAGGAAACACTGCAAGGGAAAGGAGAGCAGGCAGCTGGCTTGGCTGCGGGGAGATGGCTGTGTGGCCCAGCCCACCGCCTCAAGCCGGCCCTAACCCCGGCCCTACCAGACGGGGGCGGCAGATAGCCCTCGAACAGGACGCTCCCGCAAGAGGACCGCTCCAGCTCCTTGTGCAGCTGCAGGCGGCGAACTGGGGGAAGAGCAAGGCAGAGGGCCCAGGTGAGTCAGGAGGCACGGGGGCCCCGCAGCCTCGCATCCGAGGGCCGGGCCAACTCCCCGGGAGCCCCGGCCCCGAGACGTACCGAGCGGCGTGATTCCGTAGAACTGCGCTTCGTGCAGCAGCAGCGAGACGTCGCTCCTCCTGAGGGGCGCAAAACGGAGAGGAACCGGGGCGGCGGCGGCGGCGGCGGCGGCGGCGCCCCCCCCCCGCCCCCCCCCCGCGGCCGCCCAGTGCCCTACCTGAGGTCCAGCTCTTTGCACCGGAGGAAGTTGAGGATGGGGGCGAAGACGTCGGGATCCCGGTCGATGAAGATCTGGGGGAGAGGAAGGGCAGGGCAGGGCAGGGCGCGGCTAGCCTGTGGCCGCGGGCCCGGGAGGGCGCAGGTCGCGCCCGGCAGCAGGGAGGGGAGCTCACTCACGGCGCCAGTCTCGTCCCGCAGCGTGGAGATGCGGCCGCTGAGCAGGCTGCGGGCGAGAGAGGCAGTGAGGGCGCGGGCCGGGCCGGGCCGGGCCGGGCCGGGCCGGGCCCCCGCTACGCCCGCCCCCCGCCCGCGCCCCGGCCCCGGCACCTGGAGAAGAAGGAGTCCGGCACCCAGGTGAGCGTCTGGCGGGAGGTGCTGAACCTGCGGGGGGAGAGGGAAAGCGGGTGAAGGGCGCAGGGGGCCGCGCGGCGAACCGCCCGGGCCTCCCCGGGCCGCGGCCACTCGCCTTCGGCCGCCCACGTTCAGCTGCACCAGCTCCGCTGCGCCGGGCGCCGCCGCCGCCGCCGCCATCGTCGTCACCCGGCCGCTTCCGGGTCCGCGTCCGCATCCGGGCCCTGGGGAGCCCCGCCCCGCCACAAGCCATTGGCCAGGGCCGCCCCTCGACCGCCGTCAGCCCTCCCTGGGCGCCGATTGGCCGGGGCGTCCACGCGCTTCCTCCGGGCCCCCCTCCCTCCGCTCTCGGGTGGCCGCGGCGCTGCTTCCGCGGGCCGCGCCGGCTCTTCGCGGGCCGCCCGCCGCGGGCCTCGGCGGCTGCCCGCGGGGCGGCCTGGGGGCCAGCGGCGGGGCCCCGCCCCCTCCCGTCCGGGGACCACGAAGGGCGAGAAAACGCGGCTTTCGCGACCGGCCGCCGCCGGCTCCCCGGGAGGGCCGAGCGGCTGCTCGACGGCTGCTCGGGGACGGGGTCCCCCGGAGTTTCCCGGCCGTCGGCGCGCCTCCGAGTCCGCGGCCGCGCGCAAGCGGTCGAGCTCCGCGTGAGTCAACGTGGGCAGCCCGCGCGGCCGCCCCCTCCCGGGAGAAGCGAATCCGAGAAACAGCCGGAGCAAGCGCGGCGGCGGCGGCGGCGGCGGCGACAGATTGTGGGGTTAGCCCGGGCTGTTTCTGCCGGGAAGGGAGACCCCGGGGACCGCGGCCTCGCAAAGAAATGGGATTCGACAGCACTCGGTTGCAACCAGTCTCGGACCACGCCGCGCCCCTTTATTGGTGCCGTAACGCCGCGGGGACAAGTCACGTCAGTTCTGCGCGGGCGGGGCCGCCGGGGGTCTCTTCCTGACGCGACCGCCCGCACTAGGGCGGTCGGAGCGCGCGGAGGAGCAGTCCTTTGAGCCTCTCATGCAATAAGATCCGGAACCTTTGCAAACTGGTCTCTGAAAAACCACGTCTCCAGGGCTACAGTTAGACACAAGACGTGACCCCGTCGTTCCAATTTTGGTGGCTCCTTCTGTGTACGAGACAAAAAAAAGCAGTTACAATTCTGAACCAGGGAAGCTCCCAGAGAGGGACGGAAGGAGACACGGAAGCATTAGTGGCTGGAGCTGCGCCAATTCCGTCCAGGAGGAGCGTTGTAGAAACTGCATCAGGTCCGGAGGAGGCTGGGTTTGGCCACGGCTCAACAGGCCGAGGATGTTACGCTCGCAGCCACAGAAGCAGCTCTGAGAAATGATCTACCGAGCCTTGGCTCCTTACCAGTGAAGCATGTGGGGATGGCGGGGGCAACGGCAGGCATCAACTCAGCACTGACTCCTTGGGGTGAAAGGGTCCTTGGGAAGAGACAATTGAGCCACACGGCAGCCGTTTTCCTCTAGGCTCACCACATACGTTTTAATTTTGTTTAGATCCCCTAGGTACCTTTCCGTTTCTTCTAGATTATATGTGTACATCCACATTACCGTGTCGCAAAAGGAGGTACAGTTTCAAAGTGCAGCTACTGAACATCGTGCAGCTTCCCTGCGGGCTCTCCGTAACTCCCTGAGAGCCCCGTGGCCACCACGCTGCTGCTCACACGCTGCCGCCTCCCAGCAGAGGAGAGTTCTAAGGGGGACCTTCTCGGGTAGGTAGAGGAAGGGGCCACGTGCACGACTCCAAGCTGTTGCCTGAGGGACAGGCAACTCTGCTTCCAGTTCAGGAGCAGCCACCCTCCCATCCCCTTGCCACAGTGGACAAAGGCAGTCGAGAACCGGGGGGGGCGCTGAGGATGCTCGGGGTCTGGGGTGGGCTTTCCACTCAAGGCCCAGCCAGCCCCATGCAGCCTCTCCACTGCTGAGGCTGTCCAGGCCGTGGCCTTGGAAGGGCTGGAGCTGTTGCTTCCTGGCTCCTCTGTTGTGTTATTGCATGAAAATGCACCTGGGCGAGGAGCGGGGATGTGAATATGGCTTGTTCACAAGGGTGAGAGGCCTCCACGCATGCTTGGGCAGCTATCTAGCCTGGTGCTCTCAGCTCCGGGCATTGCACAGCCTCCTTCAGCCTGGAAAGCAGGGAGATCCAGGAGCCCAAGGAGCGGTGCTCCGGTTGTGGTCGATGAACAAAGCAGCAGGCTTTTCAGAGACGCCAGCTAAAATTCTGGAGGGTCAGCTGGAAGTGCATTTGCTCCTCAAGCCCACCAGGCCATATTTGTGGGAATCATCCCAGAGAATTACCCAACATGGCATCCAAGCAAATCTCTGAGCGGGGTGCAAAGGCAATTAACTGGGGAGCACAGAGGGAAAGTTCTCTCCAACACAGGCAGTTGGCCCAGGCAGGCAAGTATAAAGAGGGCCCACCTTTTTCTGCCCCCACTACAACAATTGTGCACCAATATTCTTCTGAGTAACTCAACTCCTCCAAAGTAACCCTTGGGAGCCTGAATGCAGATAGATGGGATCAGGAGACACGTGCACAGAGAGGGATCTACAGCAAGCCCTCAGAATCCACAGAAACTCTGTCCTTTGCACCCACAGTAGCACCATGTCTGGGAGATGTGAAGCTGGGAGGAAGACAAGGGGGTGTCCTGCAAGGCTCCTCCAAGCAGCTCCTCGGGATTGCAACCCTCCTGTCACTTTGCTTCCCCCTCCCCAGCTGACAGCAATTCCACAGAGCCAGGGGGGCAAAAGGAGCCCCTGGACTGGGTCCTCCTGCCCAGCTGCTGGGACCCAGACGGAAATGGAAAGGGGACGGGGCCTGTGGGGCGCCTGCTCTCTGCTGCCATTCAAGGGAAGGAAAGGCTCTTGGTCCGGCCTGATTGTGCCTCTCAGCTCCTGGCAGACATAAGCGGGGGGAGGGGAGCAGCTCTTCCTGCACTCCCAACTGCACAGGTCCAGCATCTCCTCCCCGGCGCCAGTTCCAAAGAGAAGTCATGCCCCCCTTTGGCCCCCCTCTTCTTGGCAGCATCAGGGTTCCTGCTGGGCAGCAGTCCTCTCCACGTTCTGAGATGTTGGCAAGCCTGCAGGCAGAGATGCCTGGACTGTCCCTCCCAGCCTTGGGGAGGGGGAGGGATGGCTGTCTCATTTCTTCCTGCCGGAGGTGCTGGCCCTTCGGTCAGTGTCCCGCTTGGGGACGCCTTCGTCTGTGGAGGAGGTGGTGAGCAGAGCCTGGCTCCAGCGGACAATCTCAGCATGCTCCGCAATGGAAGAAGTCAGAGCCGACAGCCAAGTCTTCATGTCCTCCTAGAGTAGAAAAGGGCCCTTACAGTCTGTAAGAGGCAGAGGTGGGTGGCCCGCTGTGCCCGGGGGGGGTGGGGACAAGAATCTTACCTCATCCTTGGCTTGCAGGAGGAATTCAACCCCATCATTAGTCCTGCAAGGGAGAATCCCATCAACGGGGCGTGAGCTCTGGCCTCTTCCTTGCAACCCTGGATGCCAGTCCCTCTGCCAGGGCCAGCAGAAAGCAAGTCCCAGTGCTCGGCCTGGGAAGGGACTCTTCTCCAGAGGGCCCTTATCTCTGCTCTAGCTCTTTGGCCCATCCTGGGAGGGAGGGCAAAGTGCCACAGGACTCACTTGATCTTGAGCACGTTCTTTTTCTTCTTGTAGTCGCTGGCCACCTCTGCAATGGTGCCGTGCAGGTTCAGCAGAGGCTCGTTGCCGTGAGTGCTCCCGGATTCCCGGCCCTTGGAATCCTTGTAGAATCCCAATTCCCCTTTGCTGAGGACGCAGTAAAGATTGATCCAAGATCTACCAGAGTGGGAGGAAAAGAAACTCTTGCAGGATCCATGCATACTCCCAGCAGTTGCTCCCAGAAGCTCCCTTGCCTTCATTTGGAAGCTGGCACTTATCTTTTCCCAGGGCATTTGCATGGGGATGGGAGAACAGCAAGGAAAAAGAATATTCTCTTCATCTCTGGAGGCTTTTCATCTCCATTAAGCCTTCTGTCCCGCGATAAAGGTAATCCTTGGGTTACGTCCATTCACTCAGTGACCATTCAAAGTTAGGACAGCATTGAAAAATTGGACTTACGACCAATCCTTGCACTTACAACTGTCACAGCACCCCGAATGATGATGTGATCAAAATTCGGGCTCTTGGCGACCTGCCCACGTTTGTGACCATCGCAGCACCCTGCAGTCACATTATCCTGCCCTGTATGAACTGCCTCTGCTTCAACTCCCCCTCCCCATTTCCCCTCCCCATCTCTGCCTTTTTGGCCACCCTGCACAGCATGGCCAAAATGAAGAGGCTGCTGTATCCCACCACCTACTCACTGCTGGCCCCTACCGCCACCCCCAGCTAACCTTTGTCATCTTCGCCTCGCCTCCCCTCTGCTGGTCTTGCCAATGCCAGCTGGCCCTCAACCCTCATGGCACGGGTGCTCTGTTGGCCACGCTGTGCAGGGTGCCTCCACCCCTCGTCACTGCTTCCCCGGCGCTGGGCTTTTGGTGGGCCTGCCCTGCTTCAGAAGTCTCAGCCCGCCGCAGAAACAGGAGTAGCACACGGCGTGGCATGGAAGATTTGTGGCCCCAGCCCCTTCCCTTCTTGGCAGAGTCTGGGGTGGCACTCTCTGGACAGCTCCCTCCTTTCTGTGGGGCAGCCAAGGAACTTCTTTGTGTGGGGCAGGAACGCATGCAGCATGCAGAGCCCTCCCAGCCGGTGGTGGGCTGACTGCTTGAGGCTGGCCGGTGTCAGCGAGCCCTGCAGAGGGGACGCAAGGCAAAGACGACGGTCACCTGGGGGCAGCGGCAGGGGGGGCACTGGTGGAATACAGTGGCCTGTTCATCTTGGCCATGCTGTGCAGGGAAGCCAAAAGGGCAGAATTGGAGGGGAGAGAGGCGGATGGGGGGAATTAAAACAGGCAGTTTGCACAGGGCAGGAGAAACTTGAGGTCCACGCCTAATGGCCAGGCCTGCTGGGACAGCTGTCATTAAGTAGCACAGTCATGTGATGTTTTGCTTAATGACTGCTTTGCTTAGCGATGGAAATTCCAGTCCCCATTAGGGTCATAACCCAAAGACTACCTGTGCTCTGCTCCTTCCTCCTCACCATCCCTCTCACGTTAATTCTTCATGCTGTCGTTCCAATGGTTTCCTTGGATTCCACCTTCCCAAGTAGCCTTCCCAAGAGTATACTCTCCAAATGCAGAGACTTCAGTTCCCAGAATTCTCAGAATCCTCCACTGGGGAATTCTGGGAGTTTCCATCAAAGTGTGAACCAGGATAGGAAAGACTGAGAGAACAGCACCTGATTGTAATTTAGCAATAGCACATGCATTGCAAAGAACGGCTTCCCTTCCCTCCCTAGTCTTGCTGCTTCTCTCAGACCTTCATCCGTAACTCCTTTGCAAAGCCTAACATTTGTAAAGCACTGTGTGGCTCAGTGGTGCTGCTTAAACAATTCATTTAAATCCAAAGCTCAGGATGTTGTGGCATTCTAGACCTCCATTCTAGTCCAGGATTCCAAACTCAGACGAGACCGTCGGAGCTTGGAGGACAGCGCCTCTCTGCAGAACCCCAAGTCCTGGGGACAACGAACCAAGAGCTCTCATGGGCTAGGTCACGCTGCCCAGCTGCCTGCTGCCCATGGCCACCCAAACGCCTGGCCCCATAACCAAACGGTCGTCCCGGGCTTCAGCACTGCCGGCCACTGCTCTGCCGGATCTGGGCTGTCACCTGAGCAGCAGTGTCTTGTTGGGGCTGCCCCTTCCCCATTAGGGAGCAGGGTCTCAGCTTGCACCATCCTCCTGCCTCACCTATTGGCGGCTTTCTTGTTTGGCCCCTCCAGCTCAAGCTTGCGGAGAAGGTAGCCCTCCTGCTGGATGGTATGTGTGGGGGGTGGCGGGGGTGGGGCGCTACTCTGGGCAGGGGCAGAGCGTGACCGACGGGCTTCGCCAGGTGGTGCGTTGGGGTCTTTGGGGCGGGGCCTCCGGCGGGGTTTGGGTCTGTCGCGGGCACGGGGTCTGTCTGGGCGCGGTGTCCTCTCTGGGAGCACTTCGAGGCCGTTGGGCAGGCGCACAGGAGACTCTCTTTCCCGAGGCTGCAGGGGGAGAAAGGGCCGCAGATGGCCATGAGCAAAGGAGGAAAGACCCTTTGGACTCACTCATTGTGTGGGAACCACCTACCGAACGCCCAGTGGCTCCCACGGCTATTCAGTGACCAGAGGAAGGGTACTTACAGTGGTAGGGGCCAGCACCCCAGATTCCTTCTCCTGAAGCTGCTCCACGATGTCAGCCAGGGTAGCTTTGCTACAGAGGAAGAGAGGAAGGGTCAGGCCAGAAGTGGGCAGCCTTGCCAGGGCAGCAGCCAGACAAGTGGCATTGTGTGGCCAAGGAGAAACTGGGCAAATCTCGCCAGAAGGTGGCTGCCACAGAAGTGTGGCCTGGGCCAGCCTGCCCACAGGTGAGTGCCCAGTCAGACTTGGCAAATGGCCCACCTGCCCTGGAAATGCTGCCAGTTCATCAGTCTTTCATTACCGGATTAACGTTTCCCCCAACAGAAATGACAGCTATCATTCCTAAACACACAGTCAAAGGTAGGATCCAGCTAATCCCAGCAGATCAGCAGGTCCAGTGAGGATCCTTGGGCAGGAAATCCCGTGTGTGGGCCCAGGAGATGGGAAGGTGCAAGGGGCCTCAGGTCTGGTCAGCACCTACCCGCCTCCTTTGGGGTCAGGGTGTGGGGCCTCCTGCTCGCTGGACTCCCGTCGCTCTGCCCTCCGGTCCCGTCGCTCCCTCCTGCGCTCTGCTTGCTCTGGCCGGGGTGCTTCCTGCTCGCCAGATTCATGCCGCTCCAGCAAACGCCGGGGTTCCTGGCGCTCTCGGGGTCTGTCAAGACGCGTCTCCAGACGGCCTACCTTGGCCTCCACCTGTTCTGGCAAGGTCCCAGGAGCTCGGCTCAGGGTGCCCGCTCGGAGGGCTTCCTCTGCTGCAGCTGTGGTCTCGCTTGCTTTCTCCTGGGCTTGGGCTCCTACTGCAGCCCCCAGACCCTCCTGCAGGTGGTCAATCTTGGGCTGCAGCCGTTCCGGTTTCACCTCCTGCCGGACGTAAGCCACCTTGGTCTCCACGGGCTCCGGGGCCCCTGGCTCCGCTGCACTGAGCAGTGGGTGGGCCTCTGTCCGACCCCGCAAGAGGTCCTTCTTGAACAGCGGCTGGCACAGGAGGGAGGCGGTCTTAGTGCTCAGCTCAGCAGGATCTGGGAAGATCTTTCGGCCCAAAAGGGGGGTGGGGGGCTGCTTGCTCTGCTCTGCTTTCAGCTTCTCAATCTGAGGGGCAACAGATACAAGGAGAGAAAAAAGTCAGTTTCTCTTTCTGCTGCACCCGGCGTGCCCACCCGTCTGAGCCCCGCCCAGCCCAGCCCTGCAGTCCCCACAAAAGGCTCCGAGTCTTAGCTCATACGGTGGTGAGACGTCTTAGGGAGCTGAAGCGCTCCTCCCAAGCTGCAGCCGCCTTCCGGAAGGCCTCGTGGCGTCGGATGAGCTGCTCCACCTCGTCCACGCTGTTCCCCAGCTCCCGGCTCCTCAGCAGGGGCTCCTGGGCAGTCAGCCAGGCATCGGCCACCACTGCCTCCTGCGCAAACTGGTGCACCTCCAGCACTGCCAGGGAGGGAGGAAGAACCGTGAGCAGACGGTTCCCCTTCCCCAGAGGAGAGCCCTGCTGCCCCCGCCCAGTTCTGCGTGCCTGGCTCTCCAGAAGCACCACGGCTGAGCGACGCCCAGCTTGGGGCCCAGCAAGGGCCCTGGCCACAGCAGCCCAGCGATCAATCCCGTATCCAAATTTCAGGCCACGCGTGACCTGAACCTTCTCCCTCTCGGGCCAGCTGAACATGCGTCACTCCAGAGGCGTGCCCTGAGAACCGGGATGCGTGCTGGCCCTCTGAAGCTGCGGCTCCAGCCGCTTCTGCTGTGTGGCCGCCTCCTCTCCTACCATCCAGTGCTCCGACCCTCCCCTTTGGCTTTACCCACAGGAGAGGAGACCCAGCCAGGCTTACTTTGCTGCAGCCACTCCCAGTGTTGATCCCACTTGTCAACCATCTCCTTCTTCTTGGTCATCAGCTTCTCCAGGTGAAGCTTGATCTGTATGGCAAGCAAGAGAAGCTGGCTGGGAGGGGGAGGGGGAGGGGGAGAGGGGCACGGTCTTGAACCTTCCAGGATTCCCAGCTTCCATCACAATCTAGGAAAGACCCTTTACTCACTGGGTGGCTTCGTATACAGGCTCTGGCTTTGCTCAGTGTGTGAACCCAGGCTCTTGCCATGGGCCCCTACGCCCCCAGAATGAGAAAGCCTCTTTATCCTCAGCTCTCTCTGATGACTGGGCCTGGCAAAGGTCTGAAAAAACTCAGAGCAGGAAAGGTTAAGTCTGGCAAGCAAACAGGAGCACCTGTCTCTGGCCCGCCTGCTGCTCCTTGAAGGGCCTCCGTTCAATTTGCTTCCCTGCTGAAGTCAGCCAGAGCAAACACAGCCTGATTCTCTGCAGACCCATGGAACCTGTCAGATGAGCACTATCAGCCACAGGGTCCTTACCCACCTAGAGGCTTCTTGGGAGACTCTTCTCCACATTTAGCTGAGGAAGGGGAACTCCACACTGCATCCCCCTCCCTCTCAGGGCTACAGAGAACAGGCCTGGCTCCAGAATCCCCCTCACTTAACCTCTTTCCTCAGCAAGTCCACGGTAGCTGATCCGCACCCCAGCCATCTCCTCACTGCAGTTTCATCATGGAGGTTAAAAAGACCTGCCTACAGCAATGGAGTTCAGGAAACTTTGACAGACCATTTGGTTTCTTCCCAAAACCGCAAGCCTCAGTAACCAGCTGGGCCCCTGTGCACTAAATGCCCTGAACACTCCAGGCACCAGGTCTGGGGTGCCCGTCAAGCCCTCTGGGCGCTGGGGCCCCTTCTCTGTGAGTCTGTGGGACAGGGACTCAGCCCTGGGGTGGAGACTCACTTCCTCGCAGGCTGCGCTTCTGTTCAGCACCAAGGTCTTGCCCAGGTCCACGCAGGCGGTGATTGTCTTGCTGCGAGTCTCAATTTCACTCTTCAGGCCCTGGTGGTCATTCATCAGCACTTCCACGGTGGACACGTCCCTGCACACAGAGATGCCGTAGGGAGAGCGGAAGGGCCGAGAGGAGGCACAGCTCCATAGAGGAGGGGCGGCAGGGGGCAGCTCCCCCGCTCTCAGCAGTACCTGGGCTTCTCGCCAGCACCGATCTGGCAGAGGATGGTGTCCATCCAGGAAACAAGGTCCCGCACTAAGTTGAGGAAGCGGATCTTGTCGGCCGTGGTGGTGACCTGCAACCGGCAATCTTCACACGAGCTCAGCAGCTCCTTCCAGGAACGCAGCACCTCCTGCTCCTTGGTGGCGATGGCGTCAGCGTTCTCACCAGCGTACACTGTCTGCAGTTGGGCTGCCACCTCCTGCAGCTGCCGCACCTGCCAATCGTCCCCCGCAGAACAGGAAGATATGAGCCCACCAGGCAGCTCCATTCATCCTCCCCAGGGCCAAAGCGGGGAGGGGGCGGGGGCTCACTGCACGCCATCTCCTTCCCACTCAACTCACCTGCGCCACCAGGACCTGGATGTCATGCTCAAAAGAGTTGAGCATCCTTTGCAGAGTACCAGCTGAGGCCTTGCACTCGCGGGCCGTGACCTCCGGCAGGCGTTGCTTCTTCTCCTCGATTAGGGAGAGGACATCCTTGCAGTCATTGAAGAACTTGTGCAGCTCGTGGGAGGCAGCCAGCATCTGCGCCCTTGTTTCGATCAGCTCCAGCAAGTCTGCCCAGGCCTCGTTCACCCCGTCCTTCCACTCGGCAATGGTGGCAGCATCTGTGTGCCCGTACTCAATCAGCTCGTCCACCATCTGGTTGATGGCCAAGATCCGTTCATTGCCAATACTGCCTGTCTCGCTGGCAAACTCGGTGAACTTCTCTTGCAGCAGCTGTGCAAAACAGAAAGAGGCTAGGCAGATCCCACAGGTGTGTTTAGCTCAACTGCAGCTTAACCCTTCCTTCATTCCGGAAGCTCTCTGCATTCTGCACGCACAGTTCTCGGTTTTTCCTCTGCTGAGCAAAAGCCCCAGGAGCAGGTTTTCCTTCCCAGTTCCTTAATTCCTCTGCGGCCCCCTTCGGCTCTGGAGCCGGCACAGGATTTGAGAGCGTTTTCTAGGGCATGTGCAAAGCACATCTCACCACCACCAAGGAGCCCATTTCTTGGGGCCACCCATTTAAGAAGCAGGGGCGCTGCCCTCACCCTGGCAGAGTCTCCCTCCTGACTCCAGGCCCTCTACCCTTTGCCCTTTCTCACTGTCACATGCTCGTAGTCCTGCCCCAGCTCGGGCGAGCCAGCCACCACCTCCTTTTCCGCAATCCAGTGTTCCAACTCGTCCACCTCACGGTGGAGCTGGTAGAGCCAATACTGCTGCTCCAGGCTGGCCTTGCGCTCCTCCACCAGGTCCTTCAGGGACACGTAGAGCCGGTCCACCCGGGACTGCCTCCTGCTGACCTGCTCGCTGGCAAGGACAAAACCTGGTCAGTGTGGGAAGGCAGAGTGGGTGGGTGAGGGGAGGGGAGGGGAGGGGAGGACCCCACCTGTCTGCATGGCCCAGCTCCAGCAGTGACCTGCACTGCCGTGACAGCTGGGCGATGGTCTCCGCGTAGTTCTCAACCGTCTGCTCAGTCATCAGATGCTTCTTCAGCAGCTGCAGCGTGCTCTGCTCATCCTGGAGAAAGAAGTTCCAGGCAGGAGAGTTTATGGAGGCACCTCCTTTCCCCCTCTTGCCCTGCTGGTTCCTCCCGCAACCGGGGGACCCCGTATCTCAAGGGGGCTGAACCACAGCTGGAGAAGGCAGCTTTCCCTCCAAGCACCATTCTTCTGACCAGCTCTGGATCTGGCCCAGCCAGAAGCAGAAAGAACAAGCCCTGCAAAGCATCTCCTGAGCAGTCAAAGAGATCAGCAGCACAGCCTCTCTCAAGAGCTGCAGCTTTGACTGGCCAGGGCTGCTCCAACGCCCCCGTCAACCTGGGAAGAGGAGCTGCTACCCAGCCAGTGGAACCCCCAATCTCCCCCGGTCCAACTCCCTCCAGACGCTGGCTTTCCACTCCCATCCTTCACGGACCAGCAGGCCAGAGTCAGGGCACGTTGGGGGAGTAATCCTGGCCTAGACGTCCACCCCAGCACCTGGTGAGGTTAAGCTGCCATCAAGGAGGCAGTGTGGCCTGGGGCTGCTCACCTTGCCTTTCTCTTCGCTCATCATAAAGAGCTCTTGCTCGCTCAGCCAGGCTTCGACCTCCCCCACATCGAAGTAGTACTGCTCCGCTTGGTAGGTGGCATCCAGCAGCTGCTGCCGCTGCTCCGTCTCCTCTTGCAGGAGCCCCCACAGTTCGGAGAGCTTCTCCAACAGCAGTCGCACCGAGTCCACCTCGGGGCTCTTGATGGAGGCGATGCTGCCAGCACGCTCCAGCACCTCCTCCATGCGGGGCTTGTGCACCTGGATCTCTCGGCGCAGGTTCTGGGACGGAGAGAAAGAGGTTCAGGGCTGCTGCTTTTCAGTGCCAAGCCACAAAGCTGAGCTTGGACTGTCAGGGTCCAGCCCCAGAGGATGGAGGAGGGGGATGGAGCATCCTCTGCAGGGCCTCCTTGGCCACCCTGCGACTGTCCATTTGGGCTGAAAGTGCTTCAGGCAGGAAACCACAGGTGAAGCTAAGCCAGCATTGCTGGGCTGCCCTCACAACGAAACCCCCTTCTTGGCAAAGATCCCTCTCTCTGGGGCAGGGCTGCCACCCACATTTTGGGACCAGTGTCTTTCCTTCTCACCTGGTTCTTCTTGATCAGCTGCTGGACTGTCTGCAGGTTGTGCCCCTGGTCTTTCAGCATGGCCAGCGACAGGCGGTCCTGGACCCAGATCTAAAAGGAGACAGAGGGAGAATGGAGGGAGGGAAGGGCAAAAAAGATGGCCTGTCTTCTGAAAGCAACTCCCTCCTTGACCCCACTTTGCTGGGGTCACGTCTCTGTACCACCAAGAGCCACCTGAGGCTGCAGTGGGGACACAGAGAGAGCTCCCTCGTATCATGGCCTCTAGGAACGTGCACCCCAGTCCCGAGGGGGCCCTGATCCCTTTTACGCTGTTGTTTCTGGCTGAGGTGCGGAAGCAAGCCAGGTGGCACCCTCGCCCATTCTGCCTCCTGGTAATTCCAGTAGCTGGGAATGCCAGTCAAGGAAGAGTTCTGCATGACCTGAAGGTTAATTCCCATTCCTGTGTGTCGAGAGCCCAGGTGGACTCCAAACCCCATCAGCCTTCCAGAAGCAAGTTGAGCCACCACCTCTGCCCAGCACTTACCAACTCGTCCTCCAGATCGTGGCTGATCTGGTGCAGCTCCTTAGAGGCCAGCAGGATCCTCCGGCGCTCCCTGAGGGGCTCGATCAGGCGCACAATCCGCGCCCCCACTGCGTTCTGCCTCTCGTCCACCATCTCCTTGCTGGCTGTCTCCAGGGGCAGAGCAGTCACCTGGACCTGCAGCTCCCCCACCTCCTTGGACCACTCTTCCACCTGCGTCTCCATGGTCTGCAAGAGAGGAGGCTAGCGTTGGCTGGCAGAGAAAAGGCACCCATGAATGCCCTCCAGCTTCTGCCAAGTGTGAACTCGGGCAAGGGGCTCTGTTGCAGCCCCTACAGCGGCCAAGAGCAGCCATCGTCCCTTCCTCTGAGAAACAGCTGGCTGCCGTGAGAGCTTATGGCTCAGGCCGTCAGGGACCCAGAATGCCCTCCTCCACTCTTTCTTCCCTCAGCATCGTTCTGGTTGATGGGTGAAATTCACAGAAGAGAATTTACACCGTTTGCTAAATGTTATGGCTTTGCTTTGAGCGCTGAAGGCCTGGGATGCCAGTCACTTGTCAAGTGAGCTGTGCCTGCAAGAAATAAACAAAAGAAAAGAACCCTCTGGTGCGGGGCTTGGGGGGAGCTTTGGCCCAGCTCACCCTCTCCAAATATCCTGTCCCTGTTCCAGAGAGGAGCTTGGGGGCTGGCAGCCAGTACACCTGATACATCAGAAGGGAGGCAGGAGGAAGACTCCATGCCCTGGTTCCCAAGAAGAGGAAGTAAGCTGAGAGTTCTCCTGGGGGCAGGGGAGAGGAGGGGGCTGTGATTCTGCAGAAGGCCATCTCTTAAGTGTCAGCAAGTGTCAGCTGTGCCCAGGAAGGCCTTTGCTCCATCTGGTGTGCCAGTTGCACCCTTTCCTAGATTGTCACACAGTCACTCATGTCCTAGCCAGCTTGCGGCCTGACTACTGTAACACGCAGTATGTGGGGCTGCCCTTGAAGATCACCCAGAAGCTTCAACTGGTCCAGAATGAGGTGGCTCGAGCAGTCATGGGCATGCTTCTGGACCTCTGCTTCACAAGCTGCACTGGTTGCCAGTTTGCTTCCGGGTGCAATTTAAGGTGCTGGTTACCTATAAAGCCCTACATGGCAAAGGCTCTGGTTAGAGGGACTGCCTGTCTCCCATAGTTCCATCTGGTACGGTTGGCAGGCTCCAGGTTCCATCAATTAAACAATGCCATCTCTCAGGACCCTGGAAGCGCGTCTTCTCTGTAGCAGCACATCCCTCTGGAACCAAGTTCCCTCTGAGATCTGGATGGCCCCCTCTGCTGTTTTCAGAACTGTAAAGACCTGGCTTTTCACCCAGGCCTTTGGTGAGGGGGAGAGAGACCCCTCACTTCGTTGCGCTTGCCATCTTTTGTCTTTCTTTTATTGATGCTATTGTAATGTCCTTGTTTGATTGTTGTGAGCCACCCAGAGTTGCTGGGAATCAGGCAGCATACTAATTTAATAAGTCATCATCATCATCATGCCAAATCCAGTCTGAACATCTGGCCAAAGCTGCCTTTTGCAACTGATTGATGGTGATTTTGTCAATGTCAATGGTGTTCAAGCGGTGCTCCAGGTGCAATCCCAAAACATCTGGAGCACCACTTGAACACCATCAGCATCAACAAAATCACCATCAGTCCATTGCAAAAGGCAGCTTTACTTGGAACAGCTTCCATCCTGCAACGATGCCTTTAACACCATCAAACAACATCAGCCTATCCCAGGTCCTTGGGAAGGACTCAATAGGTGGACAAAAATACCAAATCCAGTCTAAATATCTGGCTGAGTGTGCAACCACTACCACCACCACCAATAATAATTTGCCTATATCCTCAGATGCTACCTTAATAATTCTTAGGCCCTTGGTTAGGACTTGAATTATTAAATTTTCACCAGTCTTTATGAATTTAATAATAGATTACCCATAATAATAATATTACGCAGACCATCCCTGCTCTAGAAGCACCAAATAAACCATGAACCACCTTAAGCCAGAAGTAGAAACAAGAACCCATCTTAACAGACGGATTATGGAGCACCCAAGTAATTCTCAGCACATGGAAAGTAGAAAGCAGCAATGTGGAGCAAGATGCTTTCCAAGGACAGTTCCCCCTGCCACCTTCCATGGCCCAACTGGCTGCCTGCCCTCCCCTTCAACTTCACACGTGTGTGTGGCTCGCAGGCACCCCCTCCTTTCCGCGATGTCCCAGATCTGCCTCTTCAGATAGCAGCTTCTCGGGGGTTTCTCCTCCAAAGAAACTGGCCAAGGAAAACCCGCAGTGGAGATGGAAGGGAGAAGGCAGAGGTGCAGAGCGTGCACCCTTCCCAGCTGCAGGGGCCTCCTGGGCTGCGCTCCCTCAGGGTTCTTTCTGAAGCAGCCTCACCTCTCCTGTCTCCACACAGAAAGCGCTGCTCCGTAGCTCTTGGATCACGGGAAGGCCTGATCTGGATTGACTGATGGGGGGATTCCCAGCCCCCCCCCCACAACTCTATAGCTCGGCGGGCTCTAGTGAGAGAGGTTCACACCTGCAACCTGTGTGTGTCTGGACCTGGGCCAGATCTCCCCTCTCACCCCCAGCACAATAGCAAGAGAAGCCAGGGAATGACCGGGTGTGTCTATATTTGCCTGAAGTGGCCAACTATGCTGAAGGCCTGGCAGAGAAGGGGGGACCCGGGCAACTGCCCCAAGTGCTTTCTCTTGTACCTGCAGAGGAACCCAGTTCACACATGCAGCTTCTTGCTCCTGGGGAGCCCAACAGCTTGCCATGTCCCACTTTCCTCTGTGGGGTTGGTTCCACCAGTCTCCAAGCTGCACAGAGCTCCTGTGAAGAGGCTCTCTTCTCCAACCGAGCACATTTGAGATGGGGCTCTGTGCGGCAAGGAAGCCAAAAGGCACTCTTCCATTAACAAGGATTCAAGGAACACGTGAAGAAATTAGATGGCCAAAGCATGGGAAAGGGAGCATGGCAGCAGCTGCAACCAGTCAAGAAAACGAAGGACAAGTGGTCAGAGAGGTGGGGGGCCAGAAATGCCTCCAGCCATTCCCATAAAGCAAGCTGGGCCAGGCACCCTTAAACCAAGGAGTGCCTCACCCCACAGAGCCAAAGGCCTGGCGGTCTACGATATTGGCCAAGGCTGCCCACACAGCCCACAAATCAGATGGAAGTGCTTTATGTGCTTGTAACCTACAGGCAGCCCGTTGAAGCCAGCAGTCTACAATTACAGCAAGTAGCCCAGCCAAGCGAGGTACCCCTTTCCACCCCAACATCGCCTCAGGCTCCTTTGCTCTCTGTGCCTCCTGGATGCTGAGCAACCTTCCTGGGGCCTGGCAAACCTTCAGAGGAGGAACTGTGCTGGTTTATTTTTACTTTGCAACGCATTCCAGTTTCTTTCATTACTGCCCTGAGATGCCAAAAGAGGTCTGGGCGTGCCAGGATCTCTGGAAAAGTTTGAGCTGGGCCATTCCCCTGAATCTTCTGCCCTGGATAATCCCAGACTGGCAAACCTTTCCCAAAGCTGGAACTGTAAAGCCAGATTCTCTTTGGAAACCCACCCCTGCGGTCTCCACATGCCCAAATCTCTTCTCCCGAGGATCCTTCCTGACCCCTTGCAACCCACCTGCAGCTTCTTGAGGTTGCTGTTAACACTGGTGAGGTCCGGCCCTGTGTCCACAGCTTGCAACTGGCCCTCCATGTGGAGGAGCTGCTTGTCAAGCTCAGCGTAGCTCTGCGCTAAGCGGTCAGCCTGGGCGGCTTCCAGCAGCTGCTGTGCTTTAGCCTGGGTGGCCGACTCCAGTTCTGCCCAGCACTGTTGGATCTCCCCGAGTTTCTTCCGCACGGTTTCTGCCAGTTCTGGCTTCTCTTGGATCAGCTGCTGCCCCTCCTGTGGGAGTGAGGGAGGGGAAAGGGGAAAAGCTGGCAAAACACGCCACTGGTTCTGCCACACACCTGGACACTAAGCCTGATGCGTCTGGCTCCTGAGGGTCCCGGGGGAGGAAAGCGCTCCTGGCGTGCCCCTATACATCTTGGGAAGCTGGGTCAGATGCCCTCAGGTTCTGGGAACTGCATCAGACACAACGTGCCCTCCTTCAGCTCTGGGGTCTGAATTCCGCATCAGCCCCCTCTCTGTAAACATCCCCTGGGCTTCGTGGGGTGTAGCTCGAGGGAGAGATTGTGGGGAAGCCAGGAAAGTCACGGGGGGAGGGACGTCAGACATGCACAAAATCAGAGAGGAATTCGTTAGTAGCTTATTTCATAAATGGTAGCTTGCAAAAAACCGGGGAATTCAAATCGTTCATAGAGCCTCTGCCTTATTAACATGCTAAGAAACAAGGCCTGGAAGTTCCTTGCTGAGATTCTGGCCTTCACTCCTAATCCTGGTACTAAAAACACTTTCTGCTCTGCTGTGAGGCTTTGACACACACACACACGGATAGCCTTGTTATGCTGCAGCTTCACAGGCGACCCCTTCCCACTCTACAATGCCTGGGGCAGGCCATGATCAACAAAGGGGTGGCGGCAGTTGCTGCCACCAACTCTTTTGGCTCAGCAGCCTGACCAGCTTTTGTCATCGGTGGAAGGGGGCGCAAGTGGCTCCCTGCCTAAACGCCGGTTCTCCAGAGCGCCCGGCTGCAGCCTTGCTTGCCCTGCAGGGTGCCATTCTTCCCTCTCTCGGCTGGCTCTGGGCTCCGATGGCTGGCTTTTAGAAGGCCCCAGAACTGCTTCCAGTCTCCATGGGATTGTGAAATGAGGCAGCCCGTCTAACAAAGAGCTGTGGTCCCCTTGCCCCGTGGGAGTCGCTTTCATCTGATGCACAATAACAGCAGGGGAGAGAGACCCAGGGACGTTACCCCTGGTGATTGGGGCCTGCCGCACCAGTCCAGCAGCCTCTCCTTTCTCTCAACTGATGCTGCTGAAGTCATGTACAGGGAGGGTTTCAGGGTGGGCAACCCCCTCTGCACCAGTGGTCTTTCCACGGATTCTGTTCCAGCGCCCTTCACCTGCTCCCCCAGGAGGGCTTCCCACCACCTGTTTGGCAAGAAGCTCGCTCCCTTCGCGGAGGCCTGTTGTGCGCAGGGCCACCTGCTTTGATGCATGTCCTGGACCCTCCCTGGGCTGGGAGAGGCTGTGTGTTCCTGGACAGGCACCCTTCCTTCCTGGGCACGAGGCTGCCAAGGGGCATCACTCCTGTCCTGCCTCAAGGCCCTACAGCCCTCCTAACCGCCTTTGCCTGTGTTGTGGGGGCCGTGACAGGGAGGGCAAGAGCCTCCCACCGCAGCTGTGTACAAGCTGCCTTCCCTGTCTGTGGGGAGGGGGCAGTTTGTGGTGGAGATCCTGGGATGCTGCAGCAAGATGTCCGTGTAGCTTTATCAGGCCAAATATCTATCTTTTTGCAGCCCGCAGTTCTCAAGGGGAGCCCAGAAGCAAGGCAGGTATGCCCAAGTGCCATCCTGCCCACGCTCACCAGGTTCTGACACAAGGGATCAGATATGCTCCTTGGGGCTCTTAGCAACACTTACAGGCCCAGGCCTTGGAAAGCATCATGAGGGCTGCTAGCTTTCTTATCTTCTCTGAAATCTGCAAGAAAAGTCTACAAACGCCTGTCTTTCACTGCTGAAAAGCAATTTCTCATGCATGTGCATGTGCACTCCCACCCCTCAGCTACAAAGGGAACTTTTGAGTGGGGTCACTGAGAAAATGTGCAAGCTTGCTGCCACTGCCAGAGATCACAGTGCAGCCTTTTGCCAGTGCAAAACACCCCAAGGGCAAATGGTTGCTGGAGCTGCATAACACCCCAGCATCCCTCCTGCCTGCTGGCCCTTCACTGATGGGTTAGCCTTATTCATACAGACGTGCGTACAGAATTGCCCCACACACTGCTTTTGTGTAAATGTTTACCCAGAGCAAAAACAGTGCCAAGGCATAGCTAAGCCTCCCACTGCCCCCTAAAACCTGGCACAGTAGCAGCACTAAACTTGATTCAGGCACCAGGGAATTTCCTGAGAGAACATGGGATATTTGGAGCTGTAGGAAAGGATCTTGTAAGGCAGCTCCTCCCTCCACTGACCGCGGCTTGCCCAGATCTTGGACACAGGCAAGGGGGGTGCTGGGAATGCTTCCTGGGCATGCAAAGCACATGGCCTGCCATCCCGAGGGTTTCCTGCTGCCCTCAGCTCAGCTGCAGCATTACCCGTTTTGTGGCGGGGCCACCAACTCCTCAGGAATACAGATGGAAGGAGAGAAGCTGCGCTGTGCCTAAGTCAAGAGACATCTGATGCCAAAACTCAGAAGGGATCCAGCATCTCTAGCCACACCACACAGCAACAAGAGGGCAGAAAGTCCACTCTGTCTCGCTGCCACCCGCTCTGGGTTCAGTGAACACCAGGCAGCAGCGCTAAACCAATCCGGAGCACCCTCAGGGCTGGTGCCAAGAAACCCGTCCCCCTCCTCCCCCCCACACCACCACCAGGTCCACCATCACTTGGGAAACGGCATCTTTTCAAGCACATGTCACAGAACTCTCCACGCTGCTGTCAAACACAAATCAGCCCCTCCTTGTGGAAAACTGGCAAGTTGGGGATATGCTGGATGTTCAAACGCCCCACGCCCAAGGCAGCCATCCTCCTGCCCCACAGCACCATCGCACATTCAGCCCCAGAACTACTGCTCCCAGAGCCCAGAGGAGGGACCCCAGCAGGTGAGCAAGCACTTCCAGCCCCCCCTTGCTTGCTGGGCCCCTTCCCTGGACACCTGGCTGAGTCTCTCCATGGACAGGGCTGCCACCCCACCAGCAGAAGGGGGCAGAAGCCTGGACCGGCCAGTGCTCCAATTCCAGACAGGCAAAAGCTCACCAACCTTCTGGGTGGGGAGGGGGCACTGCACATCACCGTTTGGGGAAGGACACAAACACACGAAAGGCCAAACACAGGCACCCAGTGCCCTCAAAGGCAGACCGGGGGTGTGGGGGGGGGGCTTGCATCAACCCGTGAGTCTTGGGCCAAGACAGAGCAGAGCCCACCCAGGAGGCGCGGGGTATCCGGGCAGCTTCTCCGGAACACCCTCTAAGACGCAGTGCGGGGGGGATCGGGGCCTCCCCCCACCTGAGCCGAGCGCCGCACTGCCTCAAGCGACCTCTGCGTCATCCGCCTCCTCGCTGGGGCGCGGGAGGGTCTCTCCTCCCCCCACAAGGCGAGGGCCCCCGGCTCGCGCTCATCCGCACCCACCTTCTCGATCTTGTGCAGCCACTCCTTATTCTGGGCCAGCTCGGCCACGAACGCGCGGTGCCGAAGCCATCGCTTGGGTGCCCGCTGCGGCGGCGGCGGCGGCGGCGGCTTCCATGACGGCGCGTCCTTGTCACGAGGCGCCTCGCCGGCCATCAGCGCCTCTTTCTCAGCCACCCAGCCATGCAGCTGCACGCAGACGGACGGGGGAGGCGCAGTCAGCCCGGCTCCGAAAAAGCACCCCGCCCGCTCGGCCTGGGCCTCCCTTCTCCTCTTCCCCACCTGCGCAGTGGGTCGCCTCCTCCCGGCTGCAGCCCTACCGAGGCCCTGCCGCGTCACGGTCCCGAGTGCTCCGAACCTGGCCGGCGCGCTGCAGCGGGTGAACTGGGAGCCACGGAGTCACCCTCCCTTCCTACAGCGAGCGAGCTCATTCCGAGTTTGGGGGGGGGCACACGCTCCCGGGTAACAGTTTGGGGGGAGAAGGGCAGCGTTCAAACGCCCTTGTTCCTCCCCCCGCTTCTCCATTCATTTCAGCCTCCAGCCAGCCTATACCGAGGCGGCTGGGGGAAGCTGGACCCTCTGGGCGGGGCGGGACATTAGGGTGCCCCGAGGCGACCCAGCCTTGCTTGGAGCGTCTTCCCCTCTGCCTCGGGAAGGGGCAGCGCGGGCGGAGCGGCTGCAAAGCAAGGAAGCCGCTGCGGAGGAAGGAGGCGGGATGCCCCCTCTTCCTCCTCGCGAGCAGAGCCGCTTTCTGCGGCGGGGTTATTCCTCCTCTCCAGCCCCCCGAGAGTAAACTCCCGATGGAATCACCAGCTGGAGGGACGTGGGAAATCGAAAAGCCCACACCGCCACGCCACGCCACGCCACGCGCCTCCAAGGGATGAGATAATCAGGCCTCCCCCACAGCCCTGTTCAGACCCAACCGGGAGGGAGGACAGAGTGAAACTCAAGCAGGCCTAATCAACATAATTAAAGGAACAGCGTGCGTGGACCACACTGTATCAGGAAGGCCTGGAGCAAAGGTGAGACGGGAAGGCTGTGGGTTAAGGAGGCAACTTCTGATGGGCCTCCCCTTTGTTCATTCCTTCTCCTTCCACTGACCCTCATCCTGTCCGTTCGTCGGCGTGCATGTGCACGCCTGAATGTTCCCTCATGAAAAAACCACGGAAGATCAACACTGCCCTACCCTTCACTGGACACTGGATTTCTCTGGACAAAGCAGAACAGCCTCCCCCATCCCTTTCTGGGGTCCTCCAAAGGACCAGCTGCATTTGGAGGAGCTTAAGTGGGGCAGGTGTCCCCCACGTCTGCCGCCCTCAAGTCCACGGCTTTCTCTTGCCTCTCGGAGGACAGGCAGGGCGCACCTGGGAGTCCCCAGTGGGTAATACCTCATGGCAGGTTTGCAAAAAGCGCTGCAGCTCCAGGTGGTCACTCAGGCGCTGCATCCAGGCGTTGGCCAGCTGGACATTCTGTCCGCTCCTGCAAGGAGAGCAACTGGTCAACCTGGGTGGGATACCAGGAGGAGGAACCCCTCTGGGCTCCCTGCCCCCTTCTCACTCGCCCACACAGACCCTCCTCCCGGCCACCCACCTGCCGGTCCAACCCTGTCCCTGGCTGGTGAGGCTCCCTTCTGGCTCAGTGGGAGGAAGGCAGAGATTCACCGCTGAATCAGGGCTGGGCTCCAGACCTCGCTGCATCCATGGTGGGCTCCCTCCAAAGGCTCTCCATGCTCTGAGAAGCCCCTTACCTTTGCTCCCCCCACAGCCAAACCTGAGCTGGATGTTAATTAGCAGTCAGACTGATTCCTCCCCTCCACACGCCCACAGACAACGCCAAGCAAGGGAAGGCACAGTCTGTGTTCCTTTTTAAGAGCCCAAATCACTGTAAGACCCAGTTTAAAGACTGCAATGTTGATTGGACCAATAGATGATGACAGTGGTAGTAGTAGTAGTAGTAGTAGTAATAATAATAATAATAATAATAATAATACTGCCAAGAGTCACCTTCCTTGCTCCTCCCACTTTTCTTTTAGCCACTGAGCTGCTGTTTCCATCTGGAGCAGAAAACTAGATTCAGGATTTGACACCCATTAAGATGTCAGAATAAATTAGCACTTAGCCCTACACAAAGAGAAGCTTTGGGGGGGGGGAGGAAGAGAAGCAGTGGCGGCGGCGGTGGCACCTCAGGAGGAGGGTGGGCTCCTTCTGAGCCCAAGCACCTTCACTGCGGCCCTCCTCCATCTTAGCTGATCTCCGTTCTTGCTTGAAACCCAAGGCCCAGGAGCTGTGGGGAACGCAGCCAGACACAGTCACTGTGGGGAGACAGAAAGCCACCTGGCCTCTGGAAGAGAAACTGGCGTACCTGGGCAGGCAGACAGGTGGGATGGCTTCCCCAACCAGCACCATCTGAATGTGGCTGCAGATGGCCACAGCTCCACTACAGGGCCTCTCGAGGCACCCGGTTGGGAGAAACTCACGTTCATTCCTCCGAGGCTTGAGAGTGGGCCCCGCCCTGCATGTGGAGCCTAACCCTAACCCGTGGGTAAGACTCCTTCTCTGGCCTAGGAGCTTGGGGCATGCAAAGGCCCCTGCAGCCCCATGCCCCGTGCCATAGCCTGCATAACTGCATGTGTTCCCGCTGCAGCCGAGGGCCTGCAGCTAGACTGCAGCTGGGCTCAGACCGCAGGGAGAGTGGCAGAGAGCGGCTGGCAACCACCCAAGGTTGGCCTGGGGCAGGAGGAGGAACAGAGAGGGACTTCCCAGAGCCTGGGACAGTGAGGCAGAGAGGTGCCTGGCAGACCTGTTCAGCACACCCAGAGGGGCAAGGTGCTGGCACAGAAGTCTTCTTGGCAGGTCTTGTGGGTTTTGTACTTGGGGCCACTGCTGACCACCTGCTTACTTTGCCCGGAGGGTCTCCATTTTGTCCTTCACCCGCTCAGCATAAAGGTTGCCCTGCCGAATCAGGCTCTCGCCAGCCTTGACAGCCAAGGTGGTCTTTTGCATCTGGAGCTCCATGGTTGTCATGAACTCCTTCTGCTTCTTGATGGCCTTCTCCACCGCTTCCACTGTGGCGGGCAGCTCTGCGTGGGCCAGCGTCGCTTCCTGCAACAATTCCAAAGGGGTGGCTGAGGCCGTGGCTGTGGAAAATCCTCCTGCTTGTGGAGCTGCTCCCACTCAGACTTCCTGCAACAACCTCTGGAGCCAAGGCCAGCGGGCCAGGTGACCTCCAACTCCATCGCCAACAAGGCTGGACCCCCTCCCCACCTTAGCCCATTTGTTGAGGGCCTTGCCAAGGCTCAGGATGCCTTGCATAGATAAACCCGCATGAAAAATTGAAAGCAAAACCAGAAACAGATAAGACTAACATGTGGTGAAGAGTTTTAAAGGCAGGCAGTGGTACCCTGAATGAAGCTATGAGGCAGCCAGTTAGAAAATGCAGCACTCTCTGCGTTTTGCTCTAGCTGGAAAAGTCTTCAAGGGCAGGCCATGGAAAGACTGCTATGGTCAAGACTGGAGCTAACAGAAGCGCAGAATGTTACGCCACAATTTATTTCATACTGAAATGGAAGGAAAACACTGTGCGGCCTGCTTAAAAAAAGCAAAACAAGCCAGCTCAAACTTCCTGCATGGTGCTCACCACCCCAGCCAGGGGTGATTCAAACACAAAATCGGAGTGACCTGCTCAGACTTCTGGATACAATGGAAGTTGGATCCTGCTGTTTGGCCATACAAAGAAGGAAGGACGTTGCATGCCCTGCGCAAAGCCCTACTGTGGTGGTGCCAAGTATTTAGGTACTTTTGGTCCTGAACACCTTCTGTCCGCTGGAATGACTGCCCCTCATTTAGGCCCGACCACGACCAGCAGAGAGAAATAGCTGTAGGGTGGGAAAAGCAACTCCCAAATGGTTCCGAGCACACTCCCTACTTTACTTCAGCTTCCTAACAACATCTGTGGATCCAACTGCCCCCTTCCCCAAGAGATCCCTGCCCTTACTTGAACAAGCTGCCTTACTGAAAAACACTTTCCCAAGCGTTTGCCCAGGGAAGCTGCTGGCTTTCTGAATTTTGCTAGGAAGAAGCCAGTCATTCAGGAGCAGCATTTTTGTCGAAAGCAAAAGCACGGGGTCCACCCTCTCCCGAACAGCTGCCAAATGCCCATTCCCCAGGAGAGCGGGCAGGCCTCCTGCATTCAGAAGAGCCGAGGGCGACGTGCTCAATCCAGTGGCCTTGAGCGACGGGGAAGCCCCTGCAAGGAGAGTGACGGTGCAACTGCCAGCAGTCTCCACAAGGGGGAGCAGCGGGAGCGGCCGGGGAGCTCTCCGAAAGGCGAACGGGCAGCGGAAGGCGGGCGCGCTGCCCGAGAAGAGAACGGGGCAGGCCCCGGACCCTGCGGGCGCTGTGTCATGCAAGGTTGCGCTCAGAGTCAGCCGAGGCTTCTGAGAGATGCCGCAGACCAGCCAAGTTCGTTGGTATGTTAGAAGTAAAAGGAGGATCAAAGAAGCCAGAACTCTTCGACCCCATTAGCCCCCGTCTTCTCTCGGAAGGGAAATGCAGCCCTAGCTGGTCGTCGATGATGGGACAAGGGGGAGCTGGCGTTCAGGGCAGGCAAGGGGAAGGGAAGAAGGAACTTAGCCTTTTTAAGCAGTCTCCAGGGCCAGATAAACTGCCTCCCAGCAGATCACGAACTGCTCTCCGTAATCTCTGAGGTCTGGCAAAGCCCCAGGAGACTGGAGGGCACCAACATCGCCCCATCTTCGGAAGGGGAAGGAGGCGGCCAGCTTGACAACTCTGCTAGGCAAGGTCCTGCCACAGATGGCCAAACGGCAGGCTCGCACACACTTAGGTAAAGCATGCTAAAATTAATAGGTGCCAGCAGACACCTGGCAGACCGACGGAGTCAGACCTTCTTCTCCTTTGACAGAGTTACTAGCATACAGCAGTAGATGAAGGGGGTGGCACAGACATTCACCCAAGCCTTCAGCAGAGTGCCTCATGATATTCTCCTCAACAAAATGGTATTTTAGTTACTACCTAACCCATTCTTTGGTTAAAAGCACAATTACTAACAGATTACAAACAGCATCTATTTGGCCAACTGCTCCCAGCGGCCTCTGCCAAACTGCCATCCACAATGCAGGAAGCTGGGGGGAAGTGGGAGAGACATCTCTGGGCAGGCTGCGATTATCCCTCAGGTGCTGAAGGGCAGCGAGCTGCTCTCGTCTTCTTCGCCCTCCCCTGTTCAGATCAGGGCCCAGCCACAAGCGTGGTGGGCCTGGAGTTGTACCAACTCTATTGCTAAGGCAGAATGACGGGCATGGCACTTCTGCCCTGCAATGCCACAAAAAACAGAGAGAAAAGCCCGCCAGCTTCCCCGAGCATCCCCATGGGCAGGAAGGGCCCCTGCAAGGTTTCCTTAGGGAAGGCAGCAGCAGCAGCTGCTTTAATTTTAGATCTCCAGCCAGTCTTTGGCTCACTTGCTGCGCAAAAGGTTTCTTCTTTTTAAATAATTACATATGAAGCCTTATGTTGAGAATGGTCCTGAAATTTTTCAAGCACCAAATACCCAACATTGTTATTCTTCTGGCATATAAAAGGTTAAAACACACATGGAAAACTACCATATTTTATCTGAAAAGACAACAACTTGAATTTAAGGCAACCCCATCTCCCAAGGGAAGACTAGGTAGAACGAATAAAAACAGGCAGGAATCCTCTGCAATCACCAGCTCGTCAACCCCACCCATACATGGGTGCACACAGTGCTCCTATATATGTAACATAGTAGTGCACACCTGTCAGAAGTCGCACTTCAAGTTTATGAATGAGAAACTGATTAAAATCCCTCGTCCCTTTCTTGGGAGACTAAAAGAACTGGCTTGACTCTGCCTTTCTCCTGCCTGCCCTAAACCGGCTAGCCCTTAGTTAGGGAGCTTCGCGTGTCAACAGATGGTCGTCCCCACCAGTGGCATTCAGTGGAAGTCCAGCAGCACACCAAGACTCGGCGGTTAGGCGTGGCGGTGAAAGCTCCGCCACTTCCAGTGCGCAGCATTTCCAGGCCTTCTGTGGAGAAGAGAAGCCCCAACGACGGAGGCTCCGCATCTGCACGGCCAGGCCAGGCCAGGCCAGGCCAGGCCAGGCCAGGCCTCCCCGCCCCGCCCCGCCTTCTCCTCCTTTTACGTCCCACGTCAGCTGAACCGCTCCATGCATCTGATGAAGCGAATTACAGCTCAGGAAATCCTATTCCTTTTAATCAAATTTGTTGGCCAGAAAAGGAGCCATTTCTTATTTCTATTTACCAATTCAAGGCTCATGTCAGTTAATAAAAGGGTAAGCCAGGATGAGACAGAAGACGACTTCTGTTTGCACCGCTGCTTCCAGGAGAGGACATGGCCACATGCCGCTGGCCCTTTTGACAGCATCTCTTCTTGCACCCCGAGCCTCACCTGTTGTCCAGAAAAGGTCTACTGTTTTGTGAGGGGCTGAACCAGCTCAGGAATGCCGCACTCGGGCGAACCAACAGCGATCTGATTCGCGCCTCACACCAGGATGAAGGACCAGGTTCAAGCAACGCATTCAGCTACGTCCACTGCAGACCAGGTGACCGCATCCACACAACCTGCTGTGCCTGGCCAGTGTTAACCCTTTGTGAACCCACTCATCTGGTTAGTGCATGACTCAATTATTGTACAAACCCAGCAAAGGGATTAACTCAGTATCCAAACTCAGGGTATTGTGCCAGTTCAGCTGGGGTGAGCGAATCCGCCATGGAGCGAACACGTCCTGCGAGGCCAGAGACTGGTGAGAACTGAGCCTGCCACTCCCCCGCTGAACCTCAAATTGGCAGAAGTTGGCTTGGCTCCTTAACCCCAAGCCTCCCAAGGTGTGGAGACAAGCCCCAGAACTCCCAGTGGGGGCCAGACTGCTCAGGGACTGCCGACGAATCCAAGGGGATGGGGTTGGGGAAAGCTGGGCTAAACCCATCGGCGTGGCACGCAGCTAAGGGATCAGGGCCTCAGGCTGACAGACGGTGCAGACCTAGATGGGCCCTCATGGGCGCCACATGGCAGACTCGGGGCGACTTCCTTTCCTAGCAGGCACATTCCAAGCTCTCAGGGTAAGAAGTGTGAAAATCAGTGGCCTCCTCTGAAGCCAGGGAGGCATGCTCGTGGCCTCCGCCCTGGCACAACTTAAGCTGGGAGCAGCGCTGCTGAGGATCCAGTGCCGCAGCCTAGCTGCCACGGAGGAGGGCCCCCCAGCTGCTGCGCTGCAGCAAGGATTACCTGGTTGTACAGACAAACTTCAGCCTGCTTGGCATCGCGCAGGAAGAGGAAGAAGATATGTGCCTGCACCAAGACCTCCCGGCGGTGCTCCCACATCTCCAGCAGCTTGTTCCAGCCTACATCCAGCTTCTGCAGCCACTGCTGGAGAGAGAGGTAGGGCAGGTCAGCTTCCTCCAGTGCCAGCACATCGTTGACGGCCTGGATCTTGGCATAATCCTCCTCGTAGCGGCTGATCTCCTCCTTGAGCAGAGCGTGCTGGTGCAGCAGCCGCTCGGCCTCCAGGAGGTTGCCTGGCAGTTCCTCCGCAGGCGAGGCCACGGCTGCCTGCGTCTTCACCAGCCAGGTCAGGAAGCTGTCCAGGTCCTGGATGAACTGCTGCAGCCTGCAAAGAGACACCCGGGGGGAGTGAGAGGCTCCAGAGATGCTCCTTGCCTCGCCCCAGCCCTGGTCAGCTTCCCTGGCCTTCTCTGGTGGGGGCTGAACTCTGCAGCTCCCGCTGGCCCACCTGCAGCGAGGCCCAGCCCTCTACTCCTTCAGCCCCCAGCCCCCCGACTCTTTCCTGCCGGCCTGACCTGCTGGCTACGGTAAGCGAGTCCTCGCAGCCCTGCAGCGTCTTCTTCAAGGCCTCCCACTCCTCGCTGATCTCCTCAAAATGCATCAGGATCTCCACAGCCTGGGTGGGGTGGGTGTTGGCCAGCAACTCCCCCTCTTGCTGAAGCTCAATTAGCCGGGGCTCCAGGAGCACCAGGGCTGCCTCTATGGTGGAGAGGCGGCGCTGGAGGGACAGGACACTGCCCAGGTCGCCACTGCTGTACTGGGTGGACTCAATGGCCTTGCGCTTCTCCCGGATCTGAGACTTGATTTCTCTGCACTCCAGCAGATAGTTCTGGATCTTCAGGATGGAGCTGAGGTGATCCTTTTTCTCCTCCACCAGCTCCACCACCCGGTTCCACCTAGTCACACCGCAGGAATGACAAGTGCAGAAAGATCGTGGTGAGGGTGTGGGTTTCTCTGAGAGAAGGAACAGACGCACTCTAAGAGCCGGAACGTCCTCGGCTCGCTCAGCGGAGCAGAAGACGGGCCAAGGAAAATCCCAAAGGGAAACAGGGTCTGAAAGGACAGAGGAAGCAGTCTGGGGCAGCTGGGTCCCCGAAAGGTTTCCTGGGCGCAAAACGTGAGAAGCTGCCACTGTCCTGCCCCACGGCCTGGATTCAGGTCAGGGCAGAGAACACCTGCCTGCCTGACCTTCAGCTGGGCTGCCCTCTTCCTACCTGCTGTTGAGATGGTCCTGGCAGGATCGGACTTCAGAGGAGCTAGGGTGGCCCCCATCAACCAGCTGCTGCGCAATTTGGTTAACATCCAGAATACGACCCATCAGGCTGTTCATCTCCTGGTCGAGGCTTTCAAACCTGCACAGGAAGGAGGCGAAGTCAGCCCAACTGATCCTGAAAAGACAGCCCACCTGGACGTGTCAGAAGCAGCAACAGCAGGGAAAGACCTGCAAGGTGCGTGGGGCAAGCTCTGACCCCGCCCCCCGCCCCACCGCCTTATTCCGAAGGGCCCACTGCCTCCCCTCCCCGCCCACCGGTGCTGGATCGCCTCCACGTCCTCCAGCTTCTTGGGCACGTCTGTCCGGCCGAGCCACTGCTCCTTCTCATCGATCCAGATCTCGCAGGCGTTCACCTCGCCGAACAGGTGGTACACGGCCAGGGCGTCCTGCAGCCACTGCCGCCGCAGCACGGCCACTTCCGCCACCTCCTCGTACAGCTGCTCCACTTCCACAATGCGGATCTGCACGTCCATCGTCTCGTGGTACTCGGGGGCCAGGGCGGCCAGCTGCTTCCGCAGGGCCAGAACCACCGCCCGGTGCTTGTCAATCTCCTGCGCCACCCCCTTGTGCTTTCTGACCAGTGACCGGGTGGAGTGCTCGTCGTGCCCAAAGTCGTCACTGGAGACCAGGCGGTAGGCGTCCTGCAGCCAGGCCAGCAGGTCGCCCGTGTCGGCGCTGAACCGGTGGAAGCTCAGGGCCCCTTGCAGCTTCTGCAGGTGGCTGGCTGCCAGCCCCTCCAGCTTTTTCCAGCGCAGGCGCACGTCCCGGATCTTCTCCTGCACGCTGCCCAGGCCGAAGCGCTTTCGCAGCAGGATCTGCTCCCCCTGCCGCATGGCGGCCTGCAGCAAGGAACGGCGACCACTCAGCTCGCCTAGGAAAAGGTTGTGCTTGCTGAGCAGCTTGGCCACGCCATCCAGGTCCTTGCCGTAGCTCTGGGAGGACGACAGGATGCGCTCCTTTTCCCACGCCCAGGCCTCTGCCTCCTCCAACCCCTGGAGGAAGGACCACAGCTGGCGGGATGCCTCCAGCTCCTTCCGCCGCTTGGAAGCCAGCTCCTGCAGCCGCTCCTGGCAGCCTTGGACGTGACTGACCCGATTGCAGATAATCTGGGGGTCACAGGGCTGGTAGCCTAGGGAGGAAAACAGCAAAGGGAGTGAAAAGCAACTAGGACCCACAGTGAGAGTCTGCTTGCAGAACCTATTACCCCCACCTACAAACCCCTCCCGTGCTGCTGGGGGAGATGGGATGTAAAGCCGGTCTGAGTCACCTTGCAGTTCTGAGAACTTGAGGGCTGTGGCGTTGAGGGCCTGGACTCGGTCCCGCTGTGCAGAAAGATCAGCCTCCAGCAAGCTGTGCTTCTGCAGCAAGTCCTCCACTTCCAGAAGGTGCTTCCCAAACTCCTTCGAGGCCAGCTGGGCCTATCAGGGTGACCAAAGGCATGAATGCCAGTGACAAGACTCGGTGGCTTCTTTTCCCAGGCTGGGCACAAGCAGGATGCACTGTGGCTCACCTGCCCGGTCTCCCTAGCCACGGCAGGGCCTGCTGGGGCCACACTAAGCCTCTGCTCGCTCAGAGGATTGGCTGACTCTCCAGCTGGGAAATCATCAGGGTGGCCCAGGCCTGGGTACTCCAGGGCATCAGAAGAGAAGCCCGAGTCTGTGCGCAGCGTTCCTGCTGCGGAGACAGAACATGCCAGGGAAGTTCGGAACATCCCGTTCTTCCTCTGGACCAGGCCAACCTGACACGGCGTTCCGTGGAGCGCTCTGTCTCCAGCACAGAGGTTTGGCACATTCCTACTTCAACCGAAACCCCCACTGTGGACCCCCAACTTGGGTTTTCTTTGCTTTCTGCCTGTTTTGTGTTTTCCTTTTGTGTGATGCTGTACGCCACTCAGCGTTCTTTGGGTTACAAACACTGTAACACACATACACACGTACACACGAATACAGCTGGTGGGATTCAGCCTGGCAAAGTGGCAGGGGGCAGGGCCCCGCCCTACCCCATTCCCCAGCTGCTCTCCCCGTGTTATTGGGGATGGAGCCAGCCAAGATCAGGGTAGGCTCAAGGCCCACCAGTGCCTATAGACGGGACCTGAAGGGGTCCTCAGAGGGCCTGTTCCATGCAGATGCCCAAGGACTGCCCACCCGCCTGCCCGGCCGCATTCCCTCAGGACAGTGCTGGGGAGGCCCCCAGACCTGCATTTCCTCCATCCAGTCGATCATGTACACCATCTCCTGGAAGATCTTCTGCAGGGCGACGTTCTGTTCCAGCCGGACGCGCCGGGCACTGACCAACTCCGTCAGAAGTCCCCACTGTCGCAGGATGTTGTCCTTCTGGGCAATGATGCGCCGGCTGTCATAATAGCCCTCGGACTCCACTTCGTGGGCCAGCTCCAGCACCACCTGGATGCGCTCCTGGTAGGAGGAGATGTCTGCCTCAATAGCCTCGTGCTTCTTCATGGCAGCTTCTACGGCAGGCAGGTCACAGCCAAAGTTGTCCTGGGGAGGAGAAAGGGAAAAAAGCCAGCCCATGAGGAGAGAGAGCGCAGCAGCAGCAGAGCAGTGTGCTCTTGCCCACGCACAGAGTGCTTTTCAAGCAAGCGCAGCGACTCTCCTGCCTTCATACGGAATTTGGAAATAAGGGCTCCCTAGCCGAGCTCTGCGAACTCATGCCTTGGAGCTGCCACGAAGCCCTGCCCTCCTGGTCCCGAAGGGCTGCCCTGGCTCGTGAGCAGAGCTGACCCGCGTCCGCCCTCCTAGTCCTGCTTCGGACCTCATACTGGCTTCGTTGAAGCCTTTCCACAAGCAGTCAGCTGTCCCCACCAAGGCCAGCAGCCCCCCCCCCCCGCTTTTAGAAATATACCCCACAGAGCCCAGCTCCGGAAATTTCTACCGAAGGACAGTATAAAGCTGCTGTGCTGGACACCAGTGCAAGAGGAGGGTCCTCCACTGGGATACCCCAGCCTGGTGCTGGCTACTTCCCAGCCCACTGCAGGCCACCAGTCTCTTGCTACCTGAGAGACCAGCCGCTGGTTTTCATTCAGCCACGCTTCCCGCATGACTGCCTTGTGGTCGAAGCGCTGGGCCAGCAGCTCCAGCTTCTCCTGGCGGATGAGCTCGGTGCGGAGGGCCACTTCCCGTTCATGCTCTGCCTTCTCCAGCCGCGTCCAGGCCTAAGAGAGATCGAGACTGAGAGAGGGAGAGAGGGAAAGGCAGGGCTGCGCCTGGGCCAAGAGAGGCTGGACGGCTGCGCTCCTCTGTTCACCTTGTTGATGTCCGAGATGCTCCTTCCCTCCTTGGGGATATAGAGTTTGCGATTGTTGGCACGGAGTTTGCTCTGGATGGAAAACAGCAAGACCTCCAGGTTCCCCTTCTCCTGAAACCTGCAGGCAAAGGGCACGGGATCAGCCTACTCATGGGTGACCACCCTTGCCTGTGGACGAAGCCCACTCAGAGCAAGGCAGGGAAGGTGGCAGCAGCCTTGCAGAACCAGAAGGAGCCACGAGCCCAAGTGGGAGAAAGCGGCCCTCCCTCTGGCCTCTGGCAAGGCTGCTGGTCCTCCCTCGCGTGGCCACGCTCACTTGATGGGCTTCTCCAGGGTGCAGAAGGCAGTGAAGGCTTGCAGCTGCTGTTGGACCCCAGCCAGGGAGTTGGCAAACTTCTGGCTGGTGATGATGGGGATGGTTATCTCGATCCACTCCAATAACTCACTGGCGAGAGACTCATACCGCTCTATGATCTTCTCGATCTCCAGCACTTGATCCAGCACCTACACAGGGGAAGGGGAGATGCCTTTCTGAAAATGCTCTCTGCCAATCCTGCCATGTGAGGAAGCCTACACAGGCGCCACCTCGGCACGATTCACTCAGCCTCCCGTGCAGTCTTGAGCGCCCCTTAGTTCCTCCACAACAGCCACCCAGCGCTGTAAATTCCTCCAGGCGTGTGCCCTTGGGAACTGATGCCCTTCACCAGGCCACCTATTCCAGAGCCCAGGGTCCATGTGGTCACCCAAGAGGCCCTGGGCAGCCCCAGCGGTTCCTGTCAGACACTCGCATCCTTTCTGGAGCAACAAGAGCTCTCACAAAAGCTGGACAAGGCCCCTTCCTTCTAGGGTCCGTTGTGAGCTGCTGAGCATTCCTCTGCAGGAGGATTTAAAATATCCCATGGGGGGCGGGGGGGGCTTCCTTCCTTCTGCAGCAGCAGCATGGCCCTGGGCTCAGCCGAGTCCCTGAGTCCCCGGAACGCCCCTCCCCCAGCACCGTGGCAGCGTGGGCAAGGTGCCTCTGGGAGCGCACATCTGTCCGGGTTCACCTTTCCTATCCGCTTCCCCTCCACAGCCAGCGCCTTCATCTTGGAGAAATAATGGTAGAAAGAAACCACGTAGGTTAGAACAGACTTCTCGTCCGGATGCTCCACGTTGACATCTGCAAAGGGAGGAAGGAGGTGAGAAAGGGCAGAAGCAGGGGAGGCGGCCAGGGGGGTGTCGAGGGAGAAAAGACTTGGGGTGGGTGGACTTTCCCCCTCCAATGCAGGCAAGGGCTTGAGGGGCAGAGCCCATACAAGTTCAGACCCTCACCCATTCCTGGAACTCGCACAGAGATGCGTGGACATCCACCACCTGGCACCCCACCCCAACCCATCCCGCAGGCTGTTGTGAGAAGGAAACGGGAAGAGGGAGAAGCGCGTTTGCCTCTTGGGTCCCTGAGGGTGCAGCAAGTGGGTCCTTGAGCGCTACTCTGGGTTGGATCCTGGCAACGGCCCTCTGGGATCAGCAGGGATAGACCTGCCTGTCACCTGACTCCTTCTTACAGGAAAGGTGACAGGGCTGGGTGCCTTTTGCACTCAGAGCAGCGGCTCTTCTGCCGAGCAGGACTTTGGCCCGAGGACCCCCAAGGACCTGCTGCTGGGGGCTCAGCACCACTCCCCCCAAAAGGCCAAGGCAGGAAGCAGAACCAAGAGGCACCTCGGGCCTCGCAGGCCCACCGCTGCACCTGCCTCCCAGGCCTTTGCCCAGCACCCTTTCGAGCAACCCAAGCGGCAGCTGCCAGTCGTTCCCCACAAAAGGGCCATCATGCCCTGGAGAGGAGCCGCTTCAGTCCCACGCCTTTGAACCAGCGCACTGAGGACTACTCAGTCAAATGGGCAGAGAGGCCTGCTGGGGAACAAAACTCTGGCGCGAGGAAAGGGAGGAGTGGAAAGTGGGACCCCAGGCAGATTAAAAGGCAACCCAGTGAGCAGGAGCGGAAATCTAATCCTGGCAAATCAGGACATTTTGATTGAAATGCAGAGACCAAAAGGGGCAGAGGCTGTGATGCACAGATTGGCAGCAGACAAGAGAGGACCCCGTTTCCCTGTGTGACTGAGGCTGAGGAGCTCCTTCCCAGCCCGGTTCAGTTCAGTCTCAGCGAAGAACAGGGCAGTGACCCGGGCAGACCAACTTGGCGCTCAGGTTCCTGAGATCACGCCTTCTGCTCCTCTGCAACTCCCCAGCTTTTGAACCCGTGCCTGGCAAGAAGCGCCTGCACCTGTCACAGAATGCTGGTTGTGGCAGAGCTCGGGACTTCAAACATCACCCAACAGCAATGCCAAGGACCCTTTGCAGGTCAGGGCCACCGCCCACTCCTGGAGGCTGAGAAGGGGGTTCCTTTCCACAGGTGCCATAGCCAGGAAAAGACCTGCTCCAGGCATGGGACCTCTCTGGGCCCCACTGAGCTTTTGCATCACTCTCCATGCCACTCAGGGGCTGATTCGAGGCATTACCCTCTGGGTCCAGCAATTTAGCTAGACCCAGTTGCTGCTCTGCTGTATTGAAGGCCTGCTGGAGATTGTAGACCGCGTTGGATTTGGTCAGCTTCTTGAAATCAATAATATCCGGCCTGGGGAGGAAACGGAGAGCCTCCTGAGGGGCAGGGCCCTATCCAAGATAGGAACTTGCATCTGATGCAGAAGGCATTCCTGATGGCACTGAACCCACCGGTAGCCTGGGTCAGTGCTCCCATGAGAAACCCAGTTTATTTTGCAGCCAGCCAATTGCCAGCTCCTGCAGGAGACAGCACTCCTGGCCCCCCAATCCCTGGCTGGAGAGAACAGCCACTGGACAGCGGTCCTTTGCACCTCTCCATAACTCCCCTTGGAGCCTCCTCACCTGTGCTTGTGGATGAGAGCGCTGAAGGCCAGTCCATCCCGCCAGCTGGTGGTGAAGTTCTGAATGTTAACTTCGGGGTAGCTGAAAAGGGGAGAAGTCTGTCCATCCTTCCGCAGTTTAGGATGGAAAGGGGCTCTTGCTGTCCCCCCACCATGTCAGCAGGCGACTGCAGCAGCAGCAGCAGCAGCAGGGCCCAGGGACCACTTGCCCACCAACAGGCTGCCTGTGCAGGCCCAGGCATGAGAGGGCATGTCTTTCCCGTAGCGCTTCTCCAGAGGCCCCTGATGCCGGAAAGGCTTTCCACCCCCAAGGCAGCCTGACAACCAGGAAGATGGGGAAGGAGCCAGGAAGGTCAGGCGTTCACTCATAGCAGCATCCCACCCCTCGGGTTGGTGGGAACTAGGTAGCCTCGTACTTCAGTGACACATCACAATGCTGCTATTTATTCTCTTGCCTGTAAACTGCCTTTTAAATCATACGGTGAGAGAGGATCTTTAAAAAAACCCAACACAATAAAATAAAAAAGGTGAGCGATCTGGCCATGCCAAGCTAAGGCTCGGCAAGCCACAGGACTTTGCCATGGCTACATCCCGCCCCACGCACTCACCCTGCTGTCTTCATCTGGCACCAGAGCAATAGAGCATCCTTGGCCGAGCGGGTCTCTCGGCTGTCTTCTGTTTCAATGTTAATCACCTGGATCTGGAAGGAGGAAGCAGGGGATGGGTGTCTCTCCCTAAAGCTCACCTGCATCCAGCCCGCCCACCCCCCAGCTTTCATTTCCATAATTGTCTTCCCTGACATGCCTTCTGGGGAGGAAGATCCAATCCAGCTGGTTCCCCCGGGTCTCCTTGGCCCGGGATGTCTATGCTTCCCCAAACTCTCTGTCTGCCTATACAGGCTGCTGTTCCAGCTGTTCCTGCTTCTGGAGGACTCAGGGAGACAAGGCAGTCTCCAGGTTGCTCCAGGCCTCACTTGGATGCCATCAGACCTCCAGCAGCAGCTGAGTTGCCAGGACACAGCCTCACTAGGGGACCCAGCTGCCCAAACCTGACCCCACGTCCTGGGGCTCTGCCCTCTTGCCACACCTGGAATCTCAGGATGATGGTCCAGATGAGGCCTAGGGTCAGGCGGTGGTTGCCATCCACAATGTCATGAGAACCCACGTTCTCCAGGTGGACTCGCTGCTCCTTCAGGAACTGCAGGGCTTTGTCCACGTTTTCCAGGGAGTGGATCCGCATCCTCCCCCGGGTGGGCTTGGGCTGCCACAGAAGCCAACAAAACATAACATGTTCCCGCCAGGGCACAGTCCAGGCACAATAAGAACTGACAAGTAGAACTAACAACGCTTAAAATTGCACAAAAGCAATAAAATCAAGATACACCAAGTTCTGTTTCTAACTCTCAGCATAAATAACACTTACGTAGCTATAAAATCCTACACCTACAAACCTGCCATCTAGCTATGCTTGTAAGATTTACCGTACCCTCTAACGTTGCCAACTCCCCTTCTCAACCCCCACTCCAGCCACGCAGAGAGCAGCCTGCCCAGACGCTCCCTCCTTTCTCCTTTCGCTCCTTCCCATACAGAGCTCAGCCCCCTGAGACTGGAAGTTACGCAGCAAAAATTCAGGCTTCAACTGAACCCTGGTGAGACAGAGTGGCTGTGGGTGTGGGGAGCCTCAAGATCTGGGGGTTTATCAACTTTGGTTCTTGACGGGGTCGCACTACCCCAGACAGACCCGGTGTGTAATCTGGGGGTCCTCCTGGACCCACGACTCCTGTTTGAGGAGCAGGTGGCAGTCATGGCTAGAAGGGCCTTTGCGCAACTTCGTGTTGTGTGGCAGTTACGGCCCTTCCTCGATCAGGAGGCCTTCCACACAGTCACTCATGCCCTGGCCAGCTCCCGGTTGGATTACTGCAATGCACTCTACATGGGGCTACCCGTGGAGAGTATCTGGAAGCTACAGCTGGCGCAGAATGCAGCTGCGCAGACAGTTCTGAATGCCCCCGGGGGGCCCATATAACACCGCTGTTACGCGAGCTGCATTGGTTGCTGGTTTGCTCCCGAGTCCAATTCGAGGTGTTGGTTATCACCTTTAAAGCCCTTCATGGCACAGGACCAGGTTATCGGAGGAGCCGTCTCACCCATTATATCAGCCCTCCCCACTCGGACCGGCAGAAGTTCCCTGTCATCTTGAATGTTTTAGTTCTTTATGTATAGGGCTTGTTTTTGTAGTTTGACTTTTTAATTAATTAATTAATTTTAATTAATTAGTGAGGGTATTTATTTTTTAACTGTTTGTGGGTTTTACTTTCATTATGAGCCACCTAGAGTCACCCGCTGGAGGAGATGGCCGGCATATAAATTAATTAATTAAATAAATAAATAAATAAATAAATATCAAGAGGGCTTCTGACCATGTCAAAAGTGCATCCCCCTTTACAGTGAGAGACGCACACAACTGGCCACCAGAGGCAGCCACCCCATCCGTCCTCCGTGAAGTAGCCAAGAAGCACCCCTACCAGTTGCTCCCCAGACAGAACCTCCAGCAGCTTGGTCAGGAGGTAGCCATCCCTCAGGTCTGTATAGAGGTCGCCAATTCGGCAGGAGACCTGGCCCAGGTGGGAGTTGATCCACTTGGTGAAAGTCTTCTTCTGCACTGCATCGCGCTCATCTGGCAAAGTTCACATGCGTTAGGCAGACCCCTCTCACTGCAGAGAGAGCCGCCCTCCTCCCCAAGGACTGGAACCACAATGGGCTGTCCGTCTTCAAGGGCACCGCTTGGCCTGAGGGCCATCCTGCCTGCCCCAATGAGCTTTTCATTTTCATTGGCCAAAATGCCAATGGGGAAGGGGCCACAGCTGCAGCCACAGGGCACTTCTCTATAATGTTTTTAAAAAACAGAGAGGTGTCAGCCACAGTGGCCCCCAATCCCAGAACCTGTTCAGCATTACCGTCCCACTCTAACCTTTTATTCACAGAGACAGCTAGAGCCTTGCAACCTGGTTCTGGCAGCCATGCTGGCCAGAGATTCTTAGGAGGGGAAGTCGAGCAGTCCCACCCCACCTTGTTCCATGACTCAGTGTCAAGCGCGCAGCCCTGCAAGCCAAACCTTGGCTCTATCCTCCCCACATCCTCCATGCTTCAGGAAGACTGTGTGCCATTAAAAAGATTACTCTAAAACAAAAAACCTCTTCTTTATTTAAAAATTCATTGGTTGCATCACCCCGGAGGGGAAACTCGACCATCCAGCCCCTCCCCATCTGCAAGGTATCCTTTCCCCTTCAAACCTCATAATAAGGCGAGCCCCGGATGGGTGAAAAGCACGTCCTCGGACCTACCAGCGAGCGCCTTGATCCGTGAGCATTCAAAGAGCTTGAATGTGGCGGTGGCCTCCTCCCGAGGCCGGGGCTGGGGGTGGTCTGTGCCCTCCCACCGGGTACTGCTGAATTGCTGCTGGGCCTCCAGGTTATCCAGCTGAACTGGTGTAACGTTTGCCATGTTGCTGCTTTCTGGGAACCCCACAAAGGGGCGACATGAACCCCTGAAGCTGTGCCGGCCGGTTCACCTGCTGAGTTCAAAATTCCAAAGAAATGGAGAAAATACAGCTGTTTAAAAGTGGGTACCAGCAGGGTAAACATGCTTTGTGATGCCTAGACTAAGGCTTTACCAACTGGACAGTTCTATGATGAGGATGTAGGATGGCTGGCAGGATCCCGCTCCCTTGCAACCAGTCCCTAGCATAGCCAGCCAGCCACAACACAGGAAAATGCAACAGTCCACGCAACTTGGTGCTTAGCCCTTTGCGCCCCCCTGGGGGAGATGGGATGGCAAGAGCCGTGCTATGGGAGAATCTAAGAACTGCCCTCCTGGCACAGACCAAAGGCCTGTTTGAGCCAGCACCCCCTTTCTCTCAGTATGCCACCAGAGCTCTGGAACCCCCGGCTAGACATCAAGGCAGCCAACCGCCCTCACTAGCTAACAGTGAGGGGCCCCAAATGCTTCTGCATATGAAAGCCCCTCAGAGCCCAGGAGTTCCCTCTCTTCCTCTAGGAACTTGTCCGACCCGTTCCAGTGATCGGGTGTTAGAACTGGCACCCACAGAACGGAAATCTGGGATACCAGCTGCCAGTTTAAATTCTGGAGGGGAGGCTCCTGAGAGGATATGAGAAGTGGGGGTGGAAGGGCAGAATCTGACCCCAATAAAAGCCTCTACCTGTTGAGTGGCAGGCTTGGAATATATATAGTTATTGCTAGGAAAGCATTAGGGTGAGCAGCCTACAAATACTTTATGAAACAGAAGTTACTAGAAGTCATTTTGAAAGCTAAGAGAAAACTCCAAGGAGGTTAATTTAAACAGTCTTAAGGGAACCTATCTACAATTCATTTTAAGTTATGTAACAAACGTTAACTCAATATTTTGTTTAAACATTAAAAAGATGCCTGGGCTGTCCTAAACCTTCCCTACAGTCTATCCAGTCATGTTGCTTTATACAGGCTGAAAGAAATAGAAAAGCAAAGGAATTTCCAAATCTTAGTGGTGGCAGAAAAATCAATGGACTCTTTAAAGAGCTCCCTAGATTATTGCAGGCTTGCTTTAATTCTGAAGAAGAAAGGACAGTGAGGGTATGCAGCAGCAAACTAAAAAAATGCCGAGTTGCATTAAAGGGGATCATCTTCCTCTGCTTCCCCTGGATTTCCATCCAGCATTATGGAAGAGGGAGAAAAGGTTATCTACAACAGGCATCCCTGAATGAACCTCTGTCCTGTTCTCAAACTCCATATGCTCCAAATCAGGCTTCCCACATTTCTCCCTATCCATTCAAAGGCCTTCTAGGGCCCCGCCGGGTCCCCCTGGCCCAGGCTGTGCCCTCCATTCCGCCATGCCTCATTCCTCATTCACTGTCCCAGCACATCCTGACCAACTACTTTCCCCCATTGCTTGAGTCCTCAGCTCCAGCATTCTCCGCCCTCCGAGATCTCCTGCTCCCTCAGACGATTCTGCCCTTCCACCTTGCTGCCCCACATCCCTAGGACTGCTCCCCAAAACCCTGCATGATGCCACCTTCACAGCTATCATCAAATGTCTCTCAGGACCCCTGATTTCATGAGACCACACCCTTTTGTGGAATCTGGTAACTAGCCTCAGCCCTCATGGAACTAAGACCACTTCATTTTCACCGTTTACCCATTGTGCTAAATTCCAAAGTGCTCTTCCCCTTTGCCCTGGTCAGACTGTGTCCACTCTTTAAATGGCAGAGGAAGATGCTGGAGCAAGTTCAGAGGAGAGCTGCCAGCGTGATAAGGGGTCTGAAAACCAAGGTCTTTGCATGCTTCGCTTGCAAAACAGAAGACCAAGGGGAGAAGATGCCAGAGCAGCCGGTGAATACCTAAAAGGCCCTCCTGGGCAAGAGGAAGCCAGTCCAAGCTGCCTATTGGTCACAGCTGACTCAGGATGACAGACAGGACCCGTCCATGGGCAGTGATAAAAAGCCAGGAGTCTAATCCCCAAAACAGCTGACTGGGATGGGTATCACGCATGCTTTTGATTTCAAGGGGCAGCAAGTTCTTCCGCTTGGATCACCAGCAGGGGGAATGGTGGGCTGGAATGAGCCCCTCCCAGAGCAAAGGCCAGCATGGACTAAAGCACTCCACCTCTGGAGCCCGTTGAGCAAGGGGGAAAGCAACTGGGGGAGAAGGGGCGGGGGAAACACCCCCTTTCTTCTGAGGACATACTGGTTTCACCTGATCCCCACCACCTGACATGCCTCTTTGATGAAATGCAGGTACAGCACACGGGGCTGAGTGCGATGCAGGGATTCTGAGCGGAGCTACTCACTTGCTCCTGCCCTGTAGCAGCCCCAAAACCCCAGGATGGGGGTGGAGGGAGGGCTCCTGGGGGAACATCCCTGCCCAGCAAGCAGCTGGGGTCCCCTTTAGGGGAGCAATAGCTCCTTTCATCCTCTTCCTAATAATACTTGCTGACCCATTTGGATATCCCAAATCCACATGTCAGCCCAAATTTTGTCAGGTTTTGGAATCTGAAGCACAGCGCTTGCAATGCAAAAGGAGTGGTGCAGTTTCATCAGGCCCCATGGAAGGGAAGGAACTCGGGTCCCTGGCCCTTGTTTGGTGCACAAGGGCACAGCAGGGACCTTCTCCTTGTGAGAAAGGCCTGGATGATGCCCCCCCCCCCCCGCACACCATTTAAGGCTTCCTTCCTCCTTTCCCAGGGTCAGCCCCAGGGCAGGGCTTGGAAGACGCCTCCTCAGGTTGCAGAGGGTCCTGCCCCACCAAGGCCGCCCAGGCAAGAGTGACCCTTCTGCTCCTCGCCCGTCCCGGGGGATGTGGCGACTTTCTACCGCATGGACGGCCTGGCTCCGACGGCCCTCCTTCTCTGAGCGCGCCAGAGCTGGGGGCCTGGAGGTGGGGAGGCGTCTCCTGGGTGCCCCCGACCCCCGGCCTGTTCTCTCGCCTCCGGAGAGGCGTTACAGGAAACAGCCTCCTGTCCTCTTCGACTCGCTCCCATTCCGGTCGTGTCGTCAGCCCCTTAGAGCCCGATGGGTGTCCCTTGGGCCTCTTCCCGGGAGAACAGCTGCGGCCTGGCCAACCTCACCTGCGCACCAGAAACCTGCGGGGCCTCGTCCCTCCCCGCCGCCCGCAGCAGCAGCAGCAGCAGGAGCCAGGCGGCCTCGCCCGCGCGCCGGGCGAGATGCTGGCGAGAACTCTCGTCAGTGGTCGCAGAAGCAGGGCGAAGCAGTCCGGCAGTGCCCGGCGCAGCGTTGCTATGCCCCTCTCGCTATCGCCATCCTGGCCGAGCAGCCAATCCAGGAGCGCCGATCAGTCCCTCCCAGAAAGCCGAAGAGAGCCCCCCCCCCTCCCGCAGCCGCCGCGCCCGTTGCAAGGACCGCTTTCCAGGAGCGGCGGCGGCGGCGGCCGCCCTCCTTTCTCCCGGCGCTCAGCAGCCACGGGGCAAAAGGTCCGGCAACCCGCGCCGCCCGAGATGCCCGGGAGGGGTTCTGCAGCAGCAGGGGGGCGAGGAGGGTCACCTTGGGCCCGTCCTTGGCCCGCTCCCTCCCGGACCCCGAGCTTCTTGACGCGAGCTGAGGCTGCTGGTTGGAGTGAGGGGAGTTGTAGCGCTGGGCTCCCGCGGCTGCGAGTCCTGAGGCGTAGCTTGAGTTGGAAGAAAGGGGTGCGGGGCTGTGGCGCAAGGAACCGGAGCAGGGCCCGGCAGCTAGGATGACAAGGCGCGAGCGAGGCGGAGGCTGCTGCTGTCGCCAAAATTGACCGAACCACGCCAAAGCGGAGTACGCCGCTATTAAGTGAACCTGCATGGCTGAACACTGCCGGCCGGCGGGCTGCGCGTTTGGGCGATGCTGCAGAGGCCCAGCCCCGCGGGGACAGGAGAGGTGCGCGGGGCGGCTCGCCCGAGAGAACTAGAGCCTTGCAGCTTCTATCTGACGGCTCGACTCCCCTTCCCGGTACTGCGGCGTAAGGCCCCTCCTCCATTTCCTTCCTTCTAGATGCCGTACCGCGTCCTCCTCCTCGTGTTTCCCCCAAACAGCAACCCTGAAGGTAAGCTGGGCTGGGGGGTACTTCCCAGGGAGGCTCCCTGGCTGAGGCGACTCAGGCCGTAGCCCGCTGCCTGTCCGCCGCCTGAGCCGCTCCCGCCCCTTTCAATTCAGGTAGTAAAGCCGACGCGCGAGAAAGGGGCCGCCGGCTTCCCCCGGGCGCTCGGGGCCGGCGAGCGGCTCTTCCAGCTACTGGAAGAGAGGCAGGCAGGCGCGCGCGTGGGCAGCGGGGCCGCGGGACGGAGGAGACGCGCTTCGGTTGCTCGTTTCGCGGGGCGAGCCGAAGCAGCCAGGCACCGCCCTCCGCTGGGCCTGCCTCCCCGGGCGGAGCTCCAGGCGGAAGAGCTTGCTTTGGCCCTGCGCTGGAGCGGCGAGGAGGCAGCGGCAACGGCAACAGCATGGAGGGGAGTCGCGAGCCTGGTGGCCGGGCTGCCGCAGCCTGCAAGAAAATCGCCATCTTCGGCGCCACCGGCATGACGGGCCTGGCCACCCTGGCGCAAGCCCTCGAGGCGGGTGAGGGCGGGGCGCGTCGGCCTGGGGAGCAGAGCAGCGGGGACCCGCGGAGGGGCGCGCCGTCCCCCCCCCGTGTGCGAAAGAACGCGACGGGGAGCGCTCCGGCCTCGGAGGCTGCGCCGCCCGGGGACGTGGCTGCTACCCCCGGATCAGCCGCCAGCCCGAGAAGCGCCGGCTGCGGCTCACACCCGGAGTGGGGGAGGGGGCGCCGAAGGAGGAACGACTTCACCCGGGGGCAGCTGTGTACAGCGGCTTTCCTCTCTCTGTTAGACCCCTGCGAAGTAGGTTAGGGCAGATAAAGTACTTTCTAAGGAGTCGGCTGACGCATAACTCGAAGTTAACCAAGCACGATTGTGCTAGTGCGGTTTCAGGGGATGGCTTGGCTCTGGGAGCCTGACCAGATTCGCAGCACAGAGTATTCAACCCCCACCCCCGGGGCTTGGTTTGGCAGGTGGTGCAAGCAGACCCTGAACCACAGAGCAGCCATGGCATTGTAGCGTTCAGCCTGTTTCAGCATGCTTGGAAAGCTGAAGTAACCCAGGCTAGGCACTTGGGAACACGCCATTGGTATCATAAGCAGCAGGGCGACGTGTTGCGTGTTGTCTCCAACACACACACTCCCCAGTTCTGCCTGCCATGTAGTGATAAGGAGGAGGAGGAGGCCCTTACAGGGAGTATCAGGGGGGACCAGCACTGCAGGGAGAATGGGTGGGGAGGCTGTGGCTTCTTTGGGAGGTGAATTAATTCTGAAGGTTGCATTGGCCCTCTTGGGTTTCCTCCAACCAAAGGCAGGCAGGTGGGCTGGTCCACCTCTGCTGGGGAGGTTGAACTGCTCTTTGCCAGAGTGTGTGCAAAACAGACATGGGAGAGGGGCCAGGGCAAAATGTGCTGCACGTGATGTTCCAGTTGAGGAAGCCCTCTGAGCAAAGAGGCCCGGCATGGTCCCCTGGATGGGTATTACAGTTGGCGAGGGTCTGTTTGAGTGATCCTAACTGGTCCTGCCAACTCAGGTGGGGAGAGTCTTAGCCAGCTGAACTGGCCAGTTAACCCCTCCCTGCCTCCTGCCCGCCCCCCACATCTAGACTCCTCCTTGGCCAGGGCACCCTCTTCTGGGTTCTGCTTCTATGGGCATCCTCTTTCTGATGCGGAGCAGATTGTAGGATTAGGCCCTGACATCTGGGCTTCTTTCAAGTTTCAATATACAGTTATAATGGTCCTTTAGATCAGCTGCTTGTGAAATCATGGGAAGGAGAGTCAACCTTTTTGCTTTAATACCATACAGTGCCTCAAATTACCTTTAAGTGGGGCTGAGCTGCCTAGGGAGGGTTGGACCTGTGCTATCAAACTCATTGCAGAGGCAGGGGAAAATGCCAGAATTGCCCAACACAGGCCAGGTTGATTTTCAAAAGAGAAGTGCCTCAGCAACAAGATAATTAGTTGAAAGTCCATTGGAAGGGCCCATTTAAGGGTAGCAAATTCCTTTAAAACAATGGACTAAAATGTGCTGCACTGGCAGAATATATAAAATAGTTCTTAAAGAATGCCGGTATGGTTGAATCAAAGAAGGCTTTAGAGGGGAATGAGCTAAAAAAGAAGGTTTTACCATGCAAAAAAATTGTAAAAGAAAGTTCTGCCAGGCTAAATATACAACAGGTTTTGTGCTTCCTCTGTACTTTATTTCTTAAATATGTCAAGAATAAGCCAAGAAGAAATTGGACTGAGGTTATTTTACAAAGAAGGCAAAGCATTTTAATGCTGAACAAGCTTGAGGAGGCCATTGGTTGTCAAAGGGAGGAAGAGCAAAGGGGGTCCTCCAGAAAGAGGGTTGTGGCCAAACCAAATGAGCGCCCAAAGCCCTCCCCAGGCGGAAGCCTTTCTTCCCGTCCTTGTGTCCGGAGAGGTGGGAGGAGCCGTTTCTCAGGCAGGAGGAGGGAAGGAACCAGAGGCGAAGCCGAGGGAGGGAGGGTGGGGGGAGAAATCCATCTCCTGAAGCCTCCCCTGCCCTTCACTGCTGGGGACAATGGGCAGAAGCTCTTTCTTCACCGGCCTGCTCTGAGGCCTGCTTTGCTGCACCCTCCTGTGCTTTGGGGGAAGAAGTCCTAGCTGTCACTTTCTGCTCCTTGACCAGCTCCTTTTTCTTCCCTCGCCAGGCTACCAGGTGACGGTGCTGGTACGGGACCCTGTCCGGCTCCCCCCAGAGCTCCAGCCTGCACAAGTGGTGGTCGGAGATGTACTGAACCGGGCAGACGTTGATCGAGCAGTGAATGGGCAGGATGCTGTAATCATCATCTTGGGCACCCGCAACGACCTCAGTAGGAGTGGTTGCACTTCCTCCCCAGTCCCCTCCCTGCCCTGTGGCTTTTGGCTCACATGGGTTTTCTTTTCCACCTCTTAGGTCCCACAACAATGATGTCTGAAGGCACCCGAAACATTGTTGCAGCCATGAAATCCTGTGGCATCCGCAAGGTGGTGGTGTGTCTCTCAGGTAGGGGTCTCCTTGCAAGCACAGATTTAATGTTCCCCCATCCCCTGGACAGGATCTCCTGTTGAGTGGATCAGAAAGACCCCAATCACTGCCTGTCCAATAGCCCTGGGTCTTCTTGGGAAAAAGCTGCATTGGAGAGGCAGTTCCACTGAGCGAGCAGTTTGAGGTGCTGGAGGTGGGAGATTGAAGTAAGTGAGATAGCTGGTGCCAGCCTCGACTCTTCGCCAGACCCAAATAGGGGATGAGGCCCGGAGGTCTGGAGTTGGACTGGCTGTGAGCCCCAGCAGTCAAGAGGATGACTTGAGCTGCGGTTGGTTCTGCACCAAGAGTCACCTTCCTTGGTCTCCAAAGCCCTTTTCTTGTTGCTGTGACAGGCTTGCCTTGGGACCTTGGCAGATCAAAGAGGGTTGAGTTTAGATCCCCATGGTCAGGTGCAGACATGTTTTCCCTCCCTTGGAGGCTCTTGCACCTTTTACGCAAAGGAGCGGGGCGAGTTCCTGTCCTGGCCCTCGGGCTGCTCCTGCAGGGGAGACACAGACACTGCAATGAGGTGCTTCTCTTTGGGCTTTTGCTCATAGCTTTCCTGATGTGGGACCTGGACAAAGTTCCTGCTAAGCTGCGGCCGGTGACAGAAGACCACATCCGGATGCAGCAGATCCTGAAAGAGTCGGGACTGGACTGTGTCTATGTCATGCCACCCCACATTGCAGGTGTGCCTTGGGGAGAGATCTGGGGCTGTGGGAGCACAGTGGCCTGCAACCACTGGGTCCATCTTGGGCACAAGAAGGGTTTGTGAATGTGGAAGTAGTCAGCAAAATCTTCCATGCACAAAAACTCATTTTCCATGAGTAGGGTAACACAGAACCCTTTAATGTGGAAACATGCCCTGTTCCCAGTGCTAAATTAAGAACAGGTTTGGTTAAAATGCCTCTTTTAAATAAAATCCTTTGCCTCCTCCTTCCAGACAGCATGTTAGGCCTGGTTCTCACAAGGTAAATGCCATACTATGGCTCATTTGGTTTCAGCTGAGTGTGTCATGGGAACTTCCATTGGGGTTTATTCCAGAAATCAGGATTAAACGAGCTGTGGCTTAGCCTGTTTGGGTTAAGGTTGCTCCCGGCACGGTTGGCCCAGTTTGGCTTGCTGTGCGGTTCCTGGAGATGACACTGGGGCTTTCTTCCTCCTGCAGGTGACCAGCCCCTCACTGGCGACTACACTGTGACCATGAACACCTCGAGCGGCTCCCGAGTCATCTCCAAGCATGACCTGGGGCACTTCTTTCTCAAGTGCCTGACCACATCCGAGTATGACGGGAAGAACATCTATCTCTCCCGGCACTACCCCAAGGAATGAGCCCTACGGCCTTGCCACCCCCTCCTCCAGCCAGATGTTGGAAGTCGCTGTCTCGGATGGATCGGCCCCCACCCCTCGCGCTACTGAGTGCCTTCCTCCCCGTTGCAGGAAATCCAGGAGGGCAGCAGATCCCCCACGAGCCCCACCTCAGGCAGACCAGCTGCAAGCAGCCCCTGTGTGCTGACGCTCTCCTGAATTCAGACGCAGCTGGGTGTGCCCTTGCCCCTTGTGTGTTTGTGCCAGAGTTCTGGTCTGCAGCTTCCTCCCCTGGGTGGAAAGGAATCTTTGGGCAGCAAAGATTTTTGCTGCAGTCCCAGGAAAGCCTTTACTTAGAACCAAACTAGTGGAATGCGTTAGCCAAGCCCCTTCTATCAGCAGAGAGGAGGTGTGATGCAGAAGCCACTTTTAAAACGATGTATCTACCTAGAAAGTGGCTAATAATCCTGTCTGAAGTACTAAAAGGTTGGAATGGAAGTAACTAAGTATCTCCATATTAATATTAACCTTCCTCCTGTGTTGCTGAGAAAGCTTGATTCGTTTTGATTCTTGCAAAGTTCTGTGTAACTCGAAAGCATACAAAGCATAAGCCCCTAATGAAATAAACATTGATCTATTGGGATGGTAACGTTATTATTTGGCTCTAATTAAGCCTTGGCTTGGAAGGAGTTTTCAGTATTACACTGAACCATTTATTTCGTGCGTTGTGCTTAAAAGGTAGAAAAACAGATCGCGCCCCGCAGAGTCTCTCGCTTTCTGCTAGTGGCCGCAGAGACGACGACGGATCTCTCCTGCTTCCGACTCGCCGGCCGCGAGGGGCACCGGGGTTGGGGGAGCGGAGGCGGGCGCGGTTTAAGTGGCCGTCCTGGAGGTCGGGGCGGCACCTCCACCGCTTTTCACGCAGGGAGACGTGGAGAGCCAGGATTTTATGAGCAGTAAAATGGCAGGTGGAGCTACCGAGTTCAGGCACTGTACATCTGCGCTCGGGCGTTACTGCTGACGGCGGAGACGCCGTTCGCGACGCGAGGCGTCGAGCAGCAGTCACGGCGATCCGCCTAAGGACGGCCGTGACTGCGCTTTGCTGCACGAGCCGGGAGTGGCCGCCCTCTTGCAGCTGCGGGGCTGACGGCACCGGCTGGCTCCGCTCTCCCTTCGGCAGGAAACCGGCCGGGCGCTTCGGGCCGGCCCCCCTCGCGGGGAAAGCCGGCGCCGGGAGGCGGCGGAGGCGCTCGGCCCCCCGAGCCGGCCGGGGACAGGAAGGGCGGGGGCGCTTTCCAAACCCTCGCCTTCCCCGGGGCGCCGTCCTCCCGTTTGGGGCCCCGGGACCCACGGCCTGGCCAGAGGCGCCCTCCCGCAGGCGAACGGCTGGGGGCTCCGGCCGTCCTGCAGCCCCAGCTGAGCGTTGCCGCCCTCCGCCGGGAGACCAGCTTCCGCCCCGGGCAACGGCCGAAGGAGCGCCCGGCACAGGGAGCCGCGGGGGAGGGGGCCCCGGCGCCCCGGCTCCGCCTTCAAAGGCAGCGCCCGGCCCGCGGCAGCGCCCCCTGCCGGGCGGACGCGGAGCCGCTCTCCGCCAGCCAATCGGCGCGCGGGGCGTGGCCTCGCGGGTTTGTTCGGTCGGGCGCCGCTCCCCTCCCGGCGCCCGCCCGCCCTATGGAGAGGAGGCGTTCGCGCGAGCGCGCCCATTGGCCGCCGCGGTCTTCCTCCGCCCACGCGGGGCGCCCGGAGCCGTCCTCCACTCGCCGGACCGGAGAGATTCGCCCGGGGCGCCGAGGGGGGCATGTCGGCCGCTGATTGGCTGCGCGCCGGCTTCCAGACCCCGCTGATTGGCCTCTGAGGAGCAGGGTAGGTGAAGCCAGGGGTCCGGGGACCCTCTGCGGGCGCGGGGCTCGCGCGGCGGCCCGGGGTTCGGCGGCGCGGCCGCGGGCTCGGCCGGCTTTGGAGGGAGGAGGGCAAGGCGGGGGCGGTGCCTGCTGCCGCTGGCGTGAGTCACCCTCCGCTTCTGCGCCGGCCGGGGCGGGGCGGGGCGGGAAGGCGCCCCCGCCGCTGGCCGCGCGCTGCCGGGCTGGGGATCGCGCGCGTCTCCCGAACGTCCCGCGGAACCGGCCCAGTTGGACGCCGCGGGAGGGGAAGCGCGTGGGTGGGTCCCGGCGCCCTCGAGGCGGCTCTGATTCCGGCTTTCGAGCCTGCGCCCGCCGCCGCCGCCCTCCCTGGCTGGCCGGGGGTCGGCGCCCGCCCCGTTCTTCTGGGAGCCTCGCGGGCCGGCCGCCCCCTCACTCAGTCCGACCTCGCTGGCGCCGCACTGGTCGGCCCGCCGGCAGCTTCTGGAACTGACTCGGTTCCCAGAACACGAACCGCTCGGATGTCTAGGTGAAGTAAGCGCCGGCCTGACCCGGGGAAAGCAGCGGGGGGCTCAGCCTCCAGAGGAGCTAAGACTGAGCCGAAGAGCCCGAACCGCTTGGAGCGTTGGCTCCCGTCGGGACGAAGGGGACTGGTCCCCAGCGCACGTGGAAAGCAGGGGGCGGTTGGCCGCACAGCCCACCTCATCTAATACCCAGCGGGACGGTGCCTGGAGGCAGGCACCTCTGCTCGCCTAATGCGGAGGGGGAGGCAGCCTGGAATTGACATGTTGTGTGAACCAGGCTGTCAGCTGAAGAGAGGTGACACTTCTCAGCAGAGCAGGTTCCCTGGATGGTTCTTTATCAACTGTTTGGGATGGAAAGAGGCCTCTGGCAGAAGGCGGTGTTTGCACAGTGCTGCAAGTCGAAAAGCCACGAACTGCATCTTCGCTGCCATTTGAACTGATTTCAAGCTTCCTGATGCACAGTTCCCGCTCCAGATGGCAGCCTGTGTGGGACGGGATGTCGCAGGAAGCCTGAGACTGATTCAAGAGGTGCCCAGCGACCAGAGGGGAGCCTTGAGGCTCCTTGACACGGGGGGGGGGGGCGGGAGGTGACCTTGAGGGCAGCTCAGTCCCGGGAAAGAGAAAGAAACCGAAACTAACCTCTGGAATGAGGACGGCAGAGGGGTGCTCCGGCAGGCTTTTGAGGTCCTGCAATGATACTCTGCACCAGTAAAGGAGCATTCCTGAAATCCTTGCTTTGTCTGTTTTTTGATGTGGCCTACCTCAGAGGGCAGGCCTGTTCCGCTGGACCCACTGCCTAGGACTTGGCTGGGTTGGCTTCTCTGACCGCCTCCCCTGCTGTTTTTTTCCAGAAATTGGCTGACGAAAGGCATGAAGCGGAAGTGGAGTGAAGAGGAGGCTGGGCCTGCTGCAGCCACGCCGTGCAGCTCTCTCTTCAGCCTGTCTGTCTCCAAGCTCCACCAAAGCCTGCAGCACGTTGAGCCCAACCTCCGGCACCTGGTGCTGGTGGCCAACACCCTCCGTCGCTGCCAGGGTGAGATGCAGCCAGTGCCTGCCCCTGTTCTCCAGGCCACCTTAGGCCAGGAGGGCCCTTGTCCTGGGGGCAGCTCCATCTCCATGCCCAGCGTCCTGGCTTGCCGTCTGTCGGAGCCCAGCTGGAGGCTGCCGTCATTGCCTTCTCTCTCCCCACATGTGGACGAACGCCTTCTTTCCACTGCTGACTCATCTGCCTTCCCCACCTTTTTGGAGGACTCGAATGACATTGCTCAGCCTGAAGGGCCCCATCTGTGTTTACTCAGCCCTGAGGCTGAAAGGCCTTCCCACCCTTGCCCTTCTAGCACCCTGGAGCTTCTGAGCCCTGCTGGCTACCTTCTGGAAGATGGCCTGGAGGGTGTCTTTGAAGACATTGACACCTCCATGTATGACTGTGATCTGTGGCTGCCCACCAGCCTTCCCAACTTCAAGGAGGCCTTCTGCTCACCGGGAGAGCAGAGGCCAGATCTGGCAGATCTTGACTGTCTCATGGACATGCTTGTGGGGGTACAGGAACTATGAGGGCACTGATCAAAGTAAATTGTGGTCCCAAGTCACCAGCGGAGAGTGGTGGAAATGAGGGTTGACAATCCCAGACAAAGAGCCATTGCCATAGAGAACAAAGTTTTCATTATATCTTCTATAAGACTGTTCCTGAATGCCTCACATGGCTACCTTTTTGGAAGCTTTCTCAAAAGAAAAGCGACCAACTTGAAATAAGTTGGGTACTATACTTGCTGTCGTCAGTTTCAGTAATAATCTAGGATAAACAGCTGTCTGCTATGGCAAAGTTCTGCAATAGCTTTTTAGACATTTTTCTGGAATTCAGCAGGGATCTTTTTACTTGCACAAAGGGCTAGATTTGTCTGGGTTGGTGGGCAGGAATATGCTGGGCCTTTGAGTCTTAGGACCCAGAACACCTGCTTTTGAGAGACAGCGCCCACCCCGTTGGCCCCTGCCTGCTTTCTCCTCCCTCCCCCAGGGAACCCTCCTGAGCTGCCCAGGCAAGGGAGGGTGGCTGGGCTGGACCTCTTTATGTGCGTAGGCAGGAGCTGCTCGCGCAAGGTTGGGCAGCCAACAGTGGTGAGACAGAGGGTAGTTTGTTATATGAGCATCAAGTGCTAAAAGAGGTGAAAAGCTGCTTCCTGTTAAATTGCTTTGAAAGGATTCAACACCTTCATGTTGGAATTCTGTGTACTGTATTCTGTCTGTCTGAGAACCAGGGACAGGAAGAGGGTCTTTGCTGGTACGGGGTTTTCTTTCTTGCCCCCAAGCCCACCCAGAGAACACCCAGCTGCTTCCCTCTTGTCTTGAAACGGTCACATCGGTTGGGGCAGCTCACCCTCTGTGCTGGATGGCGATCTTGTTCAGGGAGCAAGCTAGAATTCCAGCCTGCACTTTGGAGTTTCCTCATTTGGGGCTGGCAAGGGAGCAGGAAGGGAAAGGAAGAGCAGCTGAGGGAGACTGTTTGTGGGGCAAGGGTGGATGCTTCCAGGAGGGATGGGACTTTCCTGAGATTGGAAAGTGTGCACAAGCCACAGGCATACAGGTTGAGGCCCGTGTGCATAGATCCAAAGTAGCTGCTGGAGTGGAGAACAACTCCAGGACAGAAAGGTTTGTGCAGCTTGCAAATTCTGAATTGGTCTGGGGTTGATTTAAGGTTAAGAATGTAGAACTACATTAGATTAGACCAAAGGGGACCCATCTAGTCCAACGTTTTTTCTTCCGCAGTGACAAGCCAACTGTGAATGAAGTATGCTGTGTTTTTTGTTATCCTCTGGCTGATATAGTGCTGCTGCTAAAGGAGATTCCAAGTTGCTTGTCTTCCAATAATTGGAGCTATAAATCTATCTTTAAATTGTCTAAGCAAGTGACTGTTCCCAACTTTTGCAGTGGAATTCATGGTTGTTGGATTTGAACAATACATTAAACCATGTTCTGATTAGTTACAGTTTATTGACTGAACTGCAGAAGTTCACACAAGCCCGACCTGTCTCATTTTATCTTGCTCTGTGAATCAGGCTAATATTATGCATGGTGCAAAGAAGGAGAAGGGACTTTCCCCTTCACCTCTCCTGAACCCTTCTCCAAGGGGTTCCTAACCTCTGCACTTTCAGTATTCCTTGGCCCTTATTTACAAGTTACAGGCCTCTCTGTTTGCATCTAAATATACAGCAGGACTGACTCCAATCTGCTTTAAACACTTTTTAAAAAAAAAGTATGAATGCACGGGGAACTTTTCCAGTCTCACCCCTGCCACCATAAACCTACTCACAAACCCAACTTACTCTCCAGAGTTGCATAGCCCAGCACACTCCAAGATGCCACCCCAGCTGGCATCCTCTGAGGCTCCTCTGGAGATGCGTTTCGGAAGGGCAGGTTCTTTCGATTGGAGCACCAGTCCGGCAGAGAGCCCAGCCTCTCTGAAGAAGCTCAGCTCCCAACTCCAAGAGCGCCTGGAGCCTTCCCCAGTCTTGTGGGAAGACATGGCTGAGGCGTGCTGGAAGCCTGGGCCTCTGAGCTAAATGGACCCTAACCCTTAAATCCTTCCTGGTTTCTGGGTTTGCCTGCCGGCCAGAGGACAACACTCTTAGGCCTTGGATGATGCCAGATACTCCAAATTAGCTAGGCTGCTCTCCACCCTAAACTAAGAGGAGTCCGCAAGGACACGTAGAGCAAAGAAGCAAGAACTGTGGCTGTGAAGACGGAGCCGCTGGGCCTTTGCTCAGCCCAGCCAACGTGGGCTGAAGGAAGCTGGCAGCCGGAGGCGCTGAAAGTTACCTCCTGGTCTGAGCCAGACTCTTCCACTTCTGTGACTGATGACGGCATCAGTTTCCATTCCTCTCTGCTGCTCCCGGACAATTTGGAACTTTTGATTCAAACTTCGAGAATGAAAATATCTTTTTAATTTGTAAAGCTTATTGGATAAAGGGTAGGGGGAAGAGGGCCAGGGCGCAGTCCTTTGGGGAAAGAAGGGGAAATACCTTTTTTTCATTTGCATTATTTTGGGGAAGAACCAAAACCCTCTCCTGCTCCAGACCAGCTCCTGGGTTTCTCCCATCTGAGCCTCCTTCCGGTGAGGAGACCTTGCCTTCATTGCAAGCTGCCCTGCATCGTTGCCAGGCCAAACCATCCCTGGGATGTGTCCAGGGTGGGTCTGGTTTCTCCCTACTTCACTACAGAGGGGGCAGGAGTGGCTCCTGAGGTTGGTTACTCCAGGGAGGCCTCTGCCTGGTGTTGCAGCTGCTGCAGGGGGGAGTGTAAAGGCAATACACCTTCAATCTCTGCCGGAGCTGGTGGGCTTCTCACCTTGCCCCAGGCCGATGCCTCTTTCTCACTTAGGTGGGAGGACTCCCCTTCTAATTCCAGACCCAGATTCGCCCATTGCAAACCTTGAGACTGGGACAGTTGTGGAATGGAGGCGAGGCCTCAGCCCCAGCCAGCTTGATGCAATTTCCCAGCTCTGCCAGGGCACTTCTTCACCCACCAGTGGCCCTGGCTGGGGCAGGTCCTCCTTCTTCCAATGGCCAGTTGGTTAACAGGCCTGGCTGGCTGGCTGGCTGGCTGGCTGGCCGGCCCACCCCGCCTTACAGCACATCTGAATCTGGCTTAGCGCTTCCGCTTGGCCAACGCCACCATTCTCCTTCTCTGCAAACCTTGAGGAATTCAAGGGGCTGCAGCGTGTTGCATGTTACTGTTGCTTCCAAAGGAAATGAAGTCCTTCTGACATTTCTGTTGCTATTATTTGACATACGGTATCTGTCTTTCTGTTCTGGTGAGCACCGGAGGACAAACAACATTTAAAAGCAAAAACAGAATCTAAAAAATTAAAATACATATTAACAATACAATAAGTACAAAACAGGTGCCTGGCCAAAGAGGCGCCCCTGGCATTTTGATTTCCTGAATGCTGAGGGAGCTTATTCCACTCCGTGGGCGACCCAGGCCGCACAGTCGCTCCCCTTGACAAGGGACCGGTTTGGCGCAGGACAGGCACCACTCACTTATCTGAGGCGGCCTGGTCAGAAACGACGCGCGCGCTTCTGCCCGACGAAGATGGAAGTGGGCAGCTCTGGCAGGGTCCTTTGCCGAGGGCAAGGGATGCCCGGCCCCTCCCCGGGAACTTCCGCCGCCGCCGCCGCCGCCGCCTCGCTTCAGGCGCCTTCTCCGCGCGCTCGACGGGCCTCGGAGGTGGACCTTTGTCTCGGGGAGGGAGGCGAGGGGCGGCTTCTGTCGCAACAACTCCTCTCTGGGCGGGGCCGGTTCGGACCCGGCCCGTCGCCGCCCAGGCCCTGCCCTGGCCCGGCCGCGGCCGCCTTGGACACCCACGGGATGGGGGGTCGGCCGGAGCCGCCCCCTTCCTGCTCGACCGCGCCCGGAGCGCGTCTGCCAGACCGGCGGCTGAGCTGTGGGGAGCGGAGCGCAAGAACGGGGTCGGGTAAGTCCCAGGGCGCCGACCCTTCGCGGCTTGCCTGGTTCCGCCAACCGGTCCGCTCTGCGGAGCACAGCTCCCCTGGGGACAAATCGGGGCCCCGCCTAGCTATACAGAACTGCTCTCGTCTTGTGGGAGGGGTAGGGAAGCTTCGGCTCCTCCGCCTCACCCCCCCGCCAGAGCCCCGGCGGCTTTCAGCCCCTTCCCCTGCCTGGCTCGCCGGACGCGGCCGAGCGCGAAAGAGGAGGGGTTCGCGGGGTGGGCTCCCCCCGAGCAGGCAGGTGGGCCCCGGAGACCTGCTGGCCGGAGGAGCCGGCTGCGGCGAGTCTGCAACTTGGCGGATTTTTTTCGAGCCTCTGCGCTCTTCCCGGCCGGGCCACAGGAGAGGGCGCCCCGCCAGCCCCGTCCCCTCGGACATCGGCTGGGGAGCCGGACCTTCTTGGGCTGCCCGGCGGCCCGGGAAAAGCCGTGACCGCGGAATCGGGGAAGGGGTGGGAGGGGATGAAGGACCTTGCTGAGCCTGGCCCAGCTCCATTTTGGAAAATGCCCCGGAGCCACTGGGTCCAGGGTCAGGCGCCATGAAACTTCTTCAAACCTTTGTTTGTTAGAGGGTTTTCCCCTGTCTTTTGCTGAATTCAGGGCACCAGTTCTGGGCTGCAAGAATCCCAAGGAACACCAGTGGCCACCAAGGGTTGTGGATTCTGTGTGGTTCTGGTTGTAGGTACTATAGTGGCCAGCCAGCAGGCTTTTTGCCCAGGAGACGTTGTAGCCTGAAAGACGGAGCTGCCCTCCATGCTTGGAACCTCCCTCCAGCTCGGTTGCTTCCCTCTTGTCTTGAACAGTCACATTGGTTGGGCAGCTCACCCGCTCTGCTGGATGGCGGTTAGAATTCCAGCCTGCACTTTGGAGATTCCTCATCTGGGGCTGGCAAGGGAGCATGAACTCCTTGGCTGATGTCCTGGGGAAGGAAGGAAGAGCAGCTGAGGGACAAGGGATGGAACGTTCCTGGGATTGGAAAGCATGAATATGCTTGAGTGGGCACTGGGCTTGAGTGACCATCTCTGAGCATGTGGTAGCAGCTGGCTGGGAGGCCGAGGGCATGGTCAAGCCTGTTCCTCCTGGCTTGGCCTGAGACTTTCTTCTCTGGCCCCTGCTATGCTTACCTGTAGGCAAGTTGGCAACAGGCACCTGGGTTCTGCTCATGAGTCTCCCAGGTGCTGCTTCTCCAGTTGCAAGAGGATCTACATGGCTTGTGACAACCCACACAAGGGAACTGGCAAATATTTTCATGATGGTCGTGGCAGTGGCTGCTGTTTGTGCCACTCTCTGAGAAATTGTCAGTCTCTGAGGAAAAATGTGCTTCTCCGTTAACCATATTAGTAGCCGTGCAAGCCTGCACTTCTGAGCACGTGAACCCAGGTTCTGGGTGGCAGAGCTCCTTCAGTGGCTTCTTAATTTGCCTACAGATTCAAAACAAGAAGTTACTGGTAGATATCCAGGCACAGAAGAAGTAGAGATTGAATGAGAACGGTGAGGGTCCCAGGGTGGCTTCCATTTTCTGTCAAGCAGCAATCTGATGGAAGAATCCCAGGTCCCCCTTCCCAGAGGCTGTCTGTCTGCTGAGGGCTTTTTCGAGTCTTCTGGCCTGAGAGCTGCTCATAGCCCCTTTCTGCTTATTTGTGGCACTATGGAGAGAGATTCTTCTTATCTCTGCAGCGTGTGGACAATGTTCTCTTTGCTTCCAGGAGGGGCTTGAGTTAGCAGCAATGGACTCCTCGCAAGAGGGAGCCAGAAGCTCAGCCTCCGCCACGGGTGCCTTGCTACAGAGGGACTGTGTGGACAAAACCCCCTCCTTTTGCATGTACCCAGAGTCACCCTTGTCCTCACCTTCTCCTGGGCATTAACAAAAACAGCACGGACAGACTCTGGGGCATGGGGGATCAATGCAGGGGGCAAAGATTTCTCTGGGAGGATACCTGGAATGGACTGCAGATAAGCTCTTCCTGCATTGAAAAGAGGGTACTGAGGTCCCCCCTTCCTCCTTCCATTGTCCCCATCCTGGCCACATCCTGACCGTTCTTTTCCTTTAGCGCCCTTGGCAGAGGGAACCAGTCCCACTGGCACTTCCCTGGTCCTGGGGGCTCAGAATTGCAGCCCAGCTGGCAGTGCCTGAAGAGCCCTCCTTTGCAGAGGCGGCAGCATCTGCAGAAACCCGACGGCTGCTTCCACTTGACTGCCAGTGGTGTCTTCCTACTTTGATGGGATCAAGAACTCTGCAGCCCAAGGGAGGCTCCTCAGCTCATGTTCCTGTACTGACCACCAAAGGCGAGAGTTGGCGTTCCAGCTCAGGAAAGGAGTTGGTTCCTTTTCTGGGAGCTGCTCAGACCTTGGGGAACCCCATTTTGCCTCCCTAAGGGCCCTTGCAGTTGTCCTGGCTGGTGCTTCCCCACCTGGACATTGGGGCAGTTCAGTACCATGAATGTGCTGGGGGTCGTCCAGGCCACAAGAGGAAAGGTCTTGGTACTGGTGGTCCTGTCCCAGGTCCTCCTCGGGTCCAGAAAACAAAGCTGCTAGGATGTTTGCTGTCCAGTTTTGGGGAGGAAAAAGGACTAGTTCCCACAAGACAGGGACCCCAGAAGGAGAGCCACTGGGTTTGTGGGACAGCCAGAGCCCTGGGAAGAGAGGAGAGAGCAGAGCCCAGAGGCTGCAGAGGAGCAGAGGAAAACAGGAAGCCAGGGCAGGGTGTTGGGGGATGACCAGAACCGAGACTAGAAGGGACCGACCGAGATGGGCAGGAGAGCTACAGCCGGTCCTTGAGCTGAGCATTTGGAATCGGCTCCCAGGGGCCCAAGTGCTTTGAGCGGTCATCCTTGGAGATGGACCTGGTGGCGCTGGCCTTGACGTGCAGGAGAAATGGCTCAAGGAAGAGGTTTCCCTCTTCACAGCCATGGTACGAAAACACACCAGTCCTGCTGACCGTACACCTGAAACTGCCCTGCAGGCTTAGGGTCTCTCCCAAAGCCTGCGGATGAAATGGTCTCCGCTCTGGCCTCAGCGGCCCCTCCAAGCAACCTGGGCTGGGCTTTGGAAGTCCTCCCCAGCAGCCATGTGGTGGGGAACCCCCTCAGTTCTGCGGCCTCACAGCTGAGCCTAAAAGGAACGCCTTTAATGCCCAGGGATCAAAGGCAGATTCTTCCTTCTCCCCACCTATCTGACGCTTTGTGCTTGCTCCGGCTGCTGTCACTGTAGAGCTTTTAGCTTCTGCTATCAGAGTCTGCTTTTTTAAGAAATACAAGAGAAGGCTTCTCAAAACATTACATTCTTAGCCTGCTAAGGAAAGAGGAGTTGCTTCCTCCAAGAAGGAAGGATATGTACTCTGAGCTGTGATGGAGAGCATCCGGCTTCAAGTGTTTACCCAGATCCGAACCCAGAATTAGCAACAGGATGCAGGCGTGGGATGGGCCGGGACAGCCTTTCTCAGAGGATGCTTGAGCTGAATGCCCTCATCACCAGCCAGCATGTTCCTTAAATCATGGGAATGACCAGTCTTTCTTCCAGAGAATGAAATTGGCTGGGTGGATGGAAATATGGCATGAGGTCTTTGGGAGCAGCCCCCAATTCTGGCAATCTCTCCTGAAGGAGAAAGTTCTCTTTCCTTTATTTCATTTTTGCTCCTTTTGACATCTGAGATGTTAATATGTCTTTGATTTTACAATTTTGTTCTGCTCTTGATTTTCACAGCTCAAGAGTCCTTTGGGATTGGAGGACTCTCCTAGCAGCAGGCCCTGCTCAGACATCGCCACTACCACTGTGTGGTCTGGTGTAGCCCCTATATGCTTGCTCCCCCAGCTCAGTTTGATTTTGCTTGTGGATCCCCCTCCCCCCAAGAGTGTGAGCCCATCTTGCCTTGCACCTCCCAAATCTTGGGGTCCTGTAATCTGGCCAGGGCAAGGGTGCCCTCAAGGGACAGGTGAATGAAGCAGGGGAGGGAGCTGAAGGAATGTAGATGGAAGTCCAGCATGAATGCATAACAGGCACAGCGATCTTGGGAGATCAGTCTCCTTCTGGAATTTGGGCCAATCTCCAAAGTGTTTGGGCCTGGGGGGAGTCTTCTGAAATGACATCTAGCCTTGATCCTCTACAGGTAGGCTGGCTCACTTTTCCTGGGATCTCTCTGCTATGTGGAACTGCTGCCTCGGCCTTGGTTCTGCTCTGGCCCCCCTCGAGTTTTGCTGAGCCTACAGAATGCCTGGCATTCTCCCCCAACCTTGCAGCAGCATGCGGCTGGTGATGCTCGGCCCATGAATGGAGGGAGGAGGGACCTGAACAAGCCACCAATTCTCTTGCTTCCGAGTGGGAGCACCTCTCCTGCTGTGTCTTCTGTTCAGAAGCGGGGGGGGGGGGGCTGAGCCTCTGGGGGCTCTTGAAGGTGCCTCAGGGCTGCACTGTAGCTGGCTTAGGGACTGGGGAGATCTTTACCTGGCCCCAGCCTGGCACTCTGGGCCTCGTTGGGTCCAGCTTTAATTTGCTGTACGTGCTTTGGGAAGCTTGGCTTCGCTCTTGCCTGGCTCCAGCATGCTTGAGAGACTTAGTGGTTGTGCTGTTTGCCAAAGAGGTAACTTGGATCCGTGCCAAAAAGGCCTCCAAGGGCTGTGTCCAACTCCCAAAGAAGTGCAGGGGGCCACCCTTGCCCCGAGGGGCTTCCCAGAGGGATCTGGCTGAGCCTTGCAGGAAGTGGCTTATGGGGCCCATGGAACGCCGTGGGCCCAATTGGCTGAGGCACTCAAACCCTGCAGCTTCCTGCCTGGCCCTTTTGCAGCCCCAAAAGCTTACACAAACACCTGCTGGTGGCCTCTGGCATGCCTGCCCCAAGCCCTGCCAGGGCTTCCTTCTGCCTGTCCTGAGCCAGCTGATCACGGCCCTGCATTGCGCCCTCTCATCTCCATTTGTCCTCTCCAGGTTGGTCCTCTGAGTTGCGCTGCATGCCCAAGCACTCTTGAACACGCTGCTTGGCCAAAGGTGCTCCTGAGGGAGGCTGAGTCCGGTTGCACCCGGGCCCTCTCCTGCTCCGTAGCTGCTATGGGAGGAGCCCTGGGCCCCCTTCCCCCACCGGGCTCTGAAGAGGCGTTGAGGAATTGTCCTTGGAATGCTGGCAATGCCCAGGGGCCTGGCCGAGGCTCAGTGCCCCTTTGTCTTCCCAGGCCTGGGAATGTGTGGCACAGAGCCCTGACCTTTTGGGGAATGTTGTGGCGTGGGTCCCCGGTGTCCAGCGTGGGAATGAAATGCCCTGCACTAGCAGGAGCATGGGTTCCGACAGGGCTGGTCTGGGGGAGCGTAGCTGATGCACGGGGTGGGCGGGGAGGGCTGCTCCTAAGGCACCGTGGGGCAGGAACCCGGCCCCCTTTTCCAGAAGCTGCCTTCCTGTCCATGCCATAAGCTGAGGTCCCAAAGGCGGGTGGGTAGGAAGCCTTCCCATTGGCTCCCCCTTCCCAGATAGAAGGAATAACAAGCGGTCCTAAGCCTTATGTGCCCCCCCAAGCTACTGCCAAATTATCATTTTCAACATGACTGAGAGCTGTTGTTGTTGTTACCTGTATAGCTCCCAATGACTCTGGACAGTACACACATTTACATAATAACAGTACCTAAAATAATTGTCCGAGGTGTGGTACAAATCAGGCAGAGTTGTTGCAAAATTCTGTCCAACAGTTAGTTTGCAGGTTATCAGCCAGGACAGTATTCAAATGTTAACAACTAAGAGAAACCCAGTACAACAGCTATTCATTCACATTAGGACCACATCCTGTAACACAGCCAAGCACATGTACATCCGTAACAGGCACTAGATGCAAAGGGAGCGATGACATTAACTGTATTTAAGTCATATAATTTGGTAAACAGGGGAAATCGAATTCAGGGTTGGTTTGCCTTGCCCTGGCCACGTTTCTGTTGCTTGAAAGCCGAGCCGGGCTTCCAGCCCAAGCAAGGTCGGCTGAGGCTTGGGGGAGCACTAGGGCTTCCTGTCAGCCCAGCAGGTGGGGGACGCCCAGGCAAAGGAGGCGGCATTTCACAAACGCCCCGTTGTCTCGTGGCTCGCGTTCAAGCAGAGCAGCCCCCAACCCAGCGCCGACCAGTAGGAAAGGAGGCAAAAGTGCCCGTGGTTCGGGGGAGGGTGGCCGCAGAGCGTCCCTGGCCCACGGAGGGTTTTGTTTCTGCAGCTCTGCAGCCACGGACTAGAAAGAAGCCCAAACTGGCTCACCGCCCCCTACGTTTGGCTCCCAATTCTGCGGGGATGGCTACGGCAACACGTCAGGCGGCTTCGGAGACTCGATGGGCCCTGCAAGCTGGGAATAGCACACTTGGCTTCCCTCTTCCAGGGGGTGTGCAGGGGGTCGGTCTGCCTGCCCACCTGCCAAAACCAGGACAGAGCGAGACTGCACTGGGCATGGGGGAGAAGCCCACCAAGGGAAGGCTGAGTTCAGAAACAGGCTGGATTCGGCCGGGGGGCTGAGTGGGCAGCGGCTCTGAAGGTTGCTGACGCCTCCGTTCTCTGCCCCCTGCTTGCGGGACCTAGACCTGAGCTTTCTGGAGGGGTAGAAGGGATTCCAGGCGCCAGGCATTCTCTGCGCCTCTCGCCTCCTTCCCTTGGCATTTATCGTTCCTTGTGGCTGGCAGGGGAGGGTGGATTCCTGCTGGAGCCAGCGGAAGCTTCCTTCACTCCGGGGCTTCCATGTGCCACCCTTTCCTTTGCCCCACCACCCCCAGCTAAGTCTCTAGGGAATTAACGGCCGGTCAGCTCCAGGCATCTGCGAGTTCTCTTCCTGAAGAGAGCTGCAAGTTTGCAGGACTGCTCTTACCCTGGGGGCACCTGGAGGAGGGTGATGGGTGGCGAGGCCACTCCATGACAAGCAGTACACACTTGCTATTGCTGGGGAGGGGGAGGTTTTAGCCCCCCCAGCAATCATGCTGAAGGTGGCTTTTGCTCCCTGTTCTTAGTGGGGGGCCGAGGGACACGTTCCCTTGCTGATTCGGCCCCGCTGCAGTCAAAGGTGGTTCCCCAGGTGGGAGGAAGAAGAGGAGAGGGGAAGGGAATTCTTTCCGAGGGGGAGGAGGGCTTTCGTCACGTGTGGGAGGAGGCAATGGGGAGGGCCAAGGGTACTTTTGGGTGATTCAGGCTGGCTGTGCAGCTTCAGGAAAGCAAGTTCACGCCCCAGCATCACTGTTCAAGTTGAGGGCAGAAGAGATACAGGACGTGGGTTTGCTCAGCACCCTTGCAGAGGAGGTGGCCTGTGGCTCCCTGTTGTTCTTCTGCCGTTTGAAGAGCCTCCGCCAAGGGTGGCCTCTGTCTGAGACTCTCCATCCCCTTCCAGGCCTAGAAAGAGAAACTTCATGTGGTGCTAAAGTGGGTCCTCCTGAGCAAAGGCAGAAGCCAGGGAGGAGGTCCTGAAGTGGAGTGGAGCGGCCTTCTGCCACCACTGCCCCAAGATGGCGGCGCAACTCGTTGCAATGGAGGTGAGCGCGGTGGGAGGACACTGAGCTGCAGAGCTCTGCCTACAGTAGGGGACCTCTGAATCGGGGGCCTGTGTTTTATTCCCCCCCAAGGGCCCCTGTGCCTTGATACCTAGGGTAAGAACCCCAAGGAGGGCCCCAGCCGAGCTGAGCAAGTGAAGCCGAGCTCAGAGAGAGGCGGTGTGGCTGGGGCACTGTCCCCTCTTCACCCCTGCCTGGACCCATGCACAGATGGTGGGTGGCTTTGAGGGGTCCTTTGGCAAGTCTGACGTGCTCTCTCCTGCCTTCTGTGGGAATCAACACTGAGCAGGTGTACCTGGCAGGACAGGTAAACCAGCTTTGCCAGGGGAAGGGGTCTGCTTCAGCTCCGCAACTGCTATCCAATAGGCACGCTGTTGGGACAAGCTTCCCCCCCTGCATTCCTCCTCCCTTCTCCTCCTCCCATCTGCCTTCCCCACTCCTGCCCCTGCAAACAATATTCCAGGTGTTTTTGTTTATACCACTTTGATTTACAAGCAGCATCAATTATACAAACAAGCATAAAAAGAGTCCTCCAGAATAGCCAGTTTTTATCCGAGCTCAGGTCCATGGCAAATTTAGTAGGGAGACCCCCTCATCCTTCAGGCTTAGACCAGGAAGCAAGGAAGCAAACAACTGACTGATTCTTCTTTCTCTGCAGAAGACCATTGAGGCCTCCGAGCTGCTGGAGATGGTGGTTGAGACAGAAGCAGAAGCCGGGGCCAGGGGGCTGAGGGTGGCTGGTGGAGGGAAGCAAGGCCTTTTTGTGAAGGATGTGCTGAAGGACTCCCCGGCGGCTCGAGTGCTGAGCCTTCAGGAAGGTGAGGGATCCAGAAGGGCCCACCTCTGGGTAGACAGAGACTGGGAATGGGGGGGCAGAGCAAGACGATGGCACTGCCTTGCCCTGGTGCTTTGGCGAGGTCAGACCTTTCTGCTCTGGTACCTTAAAAGGCTGCTTTCATGAGAGAGGAGTTGCTATGTCACTTGTGGGCTGCCTCATTGCCAGTAGACCTTTGGAACCAGGAGGGCTAAAACAAGAGCCTGCAAGGATGCCTGTTACATCCTCCCCGCCATCTTGCAATTTGCAGGGGATCAGCTCCTGAGTGCCAGAGTTTTCTTTGACAACATAAAGTATGAAGACGCCTTGCAGATCCTCAAGTGCGCTGAACCCTACAAAATCTCCTTCTGCCTGAAGCGGGTGGTTCCCAGTGCAGATGTCTCCCGCAAACCTGGAACCAGTACCTTTGAAGTGAGAGGCCCCAAAGCCAAGATGGCCAAGCTGGTAAGTGACTCTGACACCGCTGTGTGTCTGCGGCTCTGCTGTACCTCAGGGACCCAGACTTTGTTGGAGGGCTCCTCTCTGCATGGCAGCAAGCCCAGGGAGGGTGAGGTGGTGGCCTCAGACCAAGGCTGAGGTGGAAAAAAAAAGGACCACGGGATCCATCCACTACTCTTTGCTTAAGGCCTCCATGGCCAGAGTGCAAGTCAGAGGGGAAACTGGGGGAAACGGGTTTTGTCAGGCTTCTCTTGGCAGACACGAGAACTGGAAACCCAGGCAGTCATCCAAGGCTGTAGATCTCTGGTAAGTAAGTTTATTGCAGGACTAAGAAATCCATTAAGGGATAATTCCAGCAGTGGCTGCATCTAAAATGCAAGCTGCATTTATAACAGAATCTAGATTCAATTCTGCTTTTTTCTCCCACCTGCATGGTGCAACAGGCTAGAGGCCTCACACTTGAGAGAGGAGGAATGGTTGCTGTCTGCCCCCTGTTACGGCATGGGACTAATCCAGAGTAGGCTCTCACAGTTCTCCTCCTCATGCACTACTGACGGGTTTCCTGATGATGGATGAGGCCGAACTGTTCAGCTTGATGCAGGACATTTGCTCATTTTTCTCCCCAGCAGACCTGTCTGCAAGTTATTGTTTGCTTCCCAACCTTCCTCCTTCCTTCAAGCAGTTCAGAAAGATTGGTTGGACCATCTTCCTTCTTCTGTTTTGTCCCTAGAGTCACCCTGCATAATAGGGAAAGCTGGGAGAGTGCCCAAAGAAGGGTGCGTCCTGACTTTCCCTGGGTCTCATGGCTTGAGGAACTGGTGTCTGGAACCTCTTGCCCCTGGCCTGTTAATTGTAAAGGCAGAGGAGCACCCGGCTATGAAAATGTTGTTGTTTTTTAACTGGACCACTTAGAAGAGTGATTTCTGTGTGAGACTGACGAAGAGGCCTGTGAAAATGCATGGGTCTGTGTACTTCCACCCCAGAAGTAACCATGTTTCTCACTTAGATCTCAATGTGATGAGACAGCTGAGACGCTTATAGCTCTGGTTCTTCTCTCCCCAGAACATCCAGAGTCTCTCCTCCCTGAAAAGGAGGAAGAAGAAGAAGAAGAGGGTGATGGTGAAGAGCCTGCAGGAGACAGAGGCACATGGCTCGGAGGACCTGGCATCCGGGAAACTTGAGATCACCCCGGTTGATGTGGAGTTCTCCCTCCCCAAGTTCTCTAAACTGCGCAAGGCCAAGAGTGCTGGAGAGGTGGCAGTGGCTGAGCCAAGCCCAGACATTTCTCTGAAGTTGTCCTCCCTGGAGACAAAGCGACACAAACTGAAGTTCCCCCGGCTGAAGGTCAAGGAAGCAGCGGCTGCAAGAATGGAGGAAGCAGTGGCCCGCCTTGACATGGGCCTGCCCAAAGTTGGCGTGGAGTTGAAAGAAGCAGGCAAAGGAGGAGTGGAGGGGAAGACATTTCGATTCACCATCCCTTTTCCCAAAACAAAGAAGCCCAAGGAAGAAGCAGGGGCAAAAATGGAAATGGGATTCCAAGCACCACAGGTAGAATTAAGTCTCCCTCTGCCTAAAATGGGGCCTGATGATGAGTCTCTTAAGGCCGGCACCAAAGGTGAAAGGATCCCAGAATCTCAGTTTGGTTTGGCCAAAGTGGAGGCTGCCCTGCCCAAAGTAAGTGCCAGTGCTCTGGAGATCCACGAAGGTGTTCTCCAAGCTGGGCTGAAGCTCCCTACAGCAGAAGTGGTAGCTCCCAAAGTAGATGTAGACTTGGCTCTGCCCAAATTGGAGTGTGTTGCTCCAGAGGTTGCCCCTAAGAGGGAGGGGTTCAGAATCAAAGTCCCCAAGTTTGGGATCTCTGCTGAGGAAGCAGAACTGAAGCTACCCTTGATGAAGGCTCCTGCCCTGGAGATGGCCCTGGGAGAAAGTAGAGAAAAAGCTGAAGATTTAGAGGACAAGCTGAAACCAGGAGTTTCAATGCCTTCTCTGGAGGTGGTAGCTCCTGGAGTGGATCTAGAGCTCCCCTTGCCCAAGGGGAAGACAGACATGGAAAGCCCTGAAATCTCAGTGAAAGTTCCCTCGGTCAGGCTACCCAAACTGGGCTCCAAAGCCCAAGAAGAAGGGGAAGGCAAACTGCCCCAGGTAGAAATCAGCATTGGGAAACTGGAAAGCCCCAAGGCAGACAAAATGAAAGGCTCCATAATTCAGATACCTAGTCTGGAGATTTCCCTGATGGAGCAGCAGTTGGAGAGTGAAGAGGTAGCCAGAGTGGCAGATGATAGTAAAGTGAAATTCCCTGAGATGAGGATGCCCTCTCTTGGCATCTCTGCCCCCAAAGTCCAGGATATTGCCTTTCCCAAGGCAATGGGGGATTTGGCTGCCCCTTGTGGAAGGGCAAAGCCCAAGGAGGCTGCAGAAGGGGCTGGATTTAAGTTTCAGATGCCCCAAATATCACTCCCCAAATTTGATCTCCCTGTCAAGGCAGCCCCTTCCCCACCTCCAGTCCATGTCAAAATGCTGAAGCCAGAAGGAGACGTTGGGGCAAAGGTCAACCTCCCAAAGGTGGATTTTTCCTTGTCTGCAGTGAAGATGCCAGGTGTGCAACTTCCTAAAGTACCAAAGCCAGAGCTGGACATCTCCGTTGAGAAGCCAAAGGTTGAGGTGACTGTTCCTCCAGCTCGGCTGAGCTTTCCATCTGCAACTGTGCCTGCACTAGATATTGAGTTGCCGAAAGTTGGGGTTGAGCTGGATTTGGCGAAGGCTGAAAGAGATACTTCCGAGCAGGTGCCCAAAGCCCATGAGGTCACACTGGAGACTGTGGGCAAAGGGTTAGGGATAGAAATCAGCATTCCAAAGTGTCAGATGACCCAGCCTGAGTTGGAGCCAAGGATGAGGGCCATTGAAGGGCCAACCGTCACTGAGGTGGTAGCCAGAATCCCTAAAGTGGACCTTGCTTTTGAGAAACAGCCAGCAGACACTGAAGGGGCAGAGCCTGATCTAGAGATGAAGGGGAAACTGTGGCCAAAGACTGACCTAGAAGTGGGAGGCTTTGCTCCAGGGGCCAAAATGAAGCTGCCAACTGTAGAGATCCCAGCAGTAAGTCTCCCCGAGATGACTGTTGAGAGTCAGGCCAAGCTGAAGTCATCTCGATTTTCTCTCTCCAAATTCGGCATTTCTGGGCCCAAAGTCTGGAGCAAAACAAGCCCAGAAGTTTCGGTGTCTGAAGTGGAGGGTGCAGAAGCTGCTGACCTGGGTTCAAGACTGAAATTTCCAAAGTTTGGGATCTCTTTCCCAAGATCAAAACGGGGAGCAGAGGTAGAAGATGCCAAATTAGCCCTTGAGGCTGAAGGGCAAGTACCCAAGGAAAGGCTTGACAAAACTACTGAGAGCAGAATGAAGTTGCCCATGGTGGATGTGGATATTGGCCATCCACAAGGCAAGGAAGAATGGTCTGGCATGGATGGGGAGGGAGCCCCTCTTGAGCTCCCAGGTGTCAAGTTTAAAGGGCCAAAATTCTCTCTGCCCAGGTTCGGGGGCAAAGGCAAGGAGGAAGAGTGGGGTTCCCTAGAGAGTGGGGAGGGAAAGCTGCAAGGTGGCAAGGAGGGTTTAGCGGGGCGGGCAGAGCCCCAGACGCTGGAGAAGAGTGCCAAGGCTTCCAAGTTCCGGGTAGCTTCTCTTGGCCTGATGAGAAGAGAGGTGGAGGGCAAAGCCAAGAAAGTCTCTGGAAGCCCAAAGGAGGAGCCAAGAAGTAAGCTTGGGAAGATGCCCAAACTGAAGCATTCCTCCCTAAAGGCAGAAGAGGGTAAAGGGAAGTTCCACCTTCCGGCTCCACAGCTGGACGTGAAAGTCCTCCCCCAGGCAGAGCTCCCAAAGCCTGGCGCCAGAGCCGAAACAGGGCTGATCTCAGAGCTGGAGAGCCCCAGCTTCAGGGTTCAGCTGCCATCAGTGGAGATTGCTGTGCCGAGTCCCAAAACTGAAGGGGAGGTGACTCTGGAGAAGCTGGCAGTAGATGTATCCAGGGCGGAGACCCAGTGCCACGAGGGAGAGCTTAAGATCCTCAGGGTGCCTTCTGTTGATGTGTCTGCTCCCACGCTAGAGCTGGATATTGGTTTGCCCATGGCTGGTAAAGAGGAGGGCATCCTACTGGCAGCCCCGAGCACAGATGCCAAGATCAAGCTGCCAAAGGCGGAGCTGGCAAAGCTGGGGAAGGGTGAGGATGGTGGGACAGAGGCAGCCATGCAGCTGCTTGGGCACAGGCTTGGCTTTGGGAAAGAAGGAGAGAAAGACCTAGCAGGGGTGGCTGAAGCCTCCGCACTGGGCACCAAGATACGGCTGCCCAAAGTGGACATTTCCTTGCCCAAAGCCTGGATGTCAGATGTGGAACTGCCTCTGGGTAAGGTGGAGCTTGGCCTGGAAGGACCAGAAGCAAAGTTCAATAAGTCTTCAGCAGGGCTGCCAAAATTCAGCACCCCAAAAGTGAAACCACCTGAGCTAGAGCTGGATGTGAGTCTGGAGGGAGGAATGATGCCCAAGGTCAAAGTAGGTGCTCCTTCAGTGAAGTGGCCCCAATTTGGGACCCCTGGCTCAGAGGGAGAAGGGGAGGGTGAGGAGAATTTGCCCAGGGTCCCCCAACTGGAGCTGAAAGCTCCCAAACTCAGAGGAAGCACCGAGGCCTTGAGCTCCGAAACTGGGGCAAAAGAAGGCAAATACAAGATGCCCGCTTTACCTCTTGGCCTTGGCAAGTTGGAAACGGAAGCTGGGATGGGAACCGATGAGAGCAAATTCAAGCTGAAGCTCCCATCCCTGAGCATCTCCAAACCAGATGTTGAGTTAAGCATAGATACCCAGCCCCTCTGCCCCCCTGCCGAGGAGCCAGAACTTACCTTCAAAATACCCCAGGTTGCTTTGCCTGAGATCAGATTCTCTGCGGAGCAGGAGGAGGAAAAAGAGGCCAGGGTGGAAGCAGGGAAAGTGGCAGGCATGGCAGATCTGGAGGTGGATGTGGGAGGGCTGGAGGGCATGCTGAAGATGCCCAAAATTGGTATGCCAGCATTTGGGGCAATAGGCACCAAGGGGGGCACGGAGACCACTACTCAAAGTCAGAGGGGTGCAGGTGGGGGAGGTCTGGAAGGGAATAAATCTGTTTTTAAGGTCCCTGGCTTGGAAATTTCCACACCAAGTCTCAAAACTCATGCTGAATATGAAGTGGAGGGGGCCCATATCCGGCAGAGAGGCCCCTTAGATCTGGAAGGTCCTGGCAGGGATGGCTGGAAGAGGACAGAAGATCACTCTAACGCAGAAGCAGGGAAGCGATACAAGGTGAAAATTCCCAAGTTTGGCCTCTTCCTGCCCAAGGCAGGGCTGGAGGCTCCAGAGGGCCTTGCAGGGGAGGAGGCAGAAGCCAAGAGGGGCCTCCTGGCCTTGGGGAGGCCCAAGGAGAAGGGCACGGAGGGTTCTTCGGAGCTCCTCAAGAGAGAAGAGGAGAGCGAGGCCAAGCGTGCGAGGGCCAAACTCAAGCCGAAGCCGACCTTCGGGCTCTCCCTCTCCAAGCCAAAACTGGGAGCTGAACTCAACGGTGAAGTAGAGGAGGTTTCCTCCAAGCTGAAGGTGCCCAAGCTGGGCTTTTCCAAGGCGGAGGTGGCCACCCAGCTCAACGGAGAGAGGGTGGAAGTGCTGCTCCAGGAGGGGGCAAGCAAGCTGGGTAAAATCCGGCTGCCCCAGGTGGAACTCTTGTCTCCTTCCAAGGTGGCAGAGACTGACCCAGAGCTGAACCTCAAGCTGGTGAAGGCAGACGAGGCCAAGGAGGAAGCCCACCGTGGCTCCACCATTTCCACAGCCCTCAAGGCTGCCAAGTTCAAGTCCCCTAGAATCACGCTGTCCGGCTTCAAGAAGCGAAATGGGGAGTTGGCCCCCGAGGCCACACTTGCTCCCCTGCCCCACATGGAGACGGGGTCTTTGGGAACCCCCACCAAAGGGGAGTCGTCCACCAAGTTCAGATTTCCCAAACTGGCATTAAGCTCCAGATCCCAAGGGGTGCTGGAGATCTCTGAGCACCAGCAGGACCAGGGGGGGCTGAACTTCAGGCTACCTGCTGTGGCTTTCTCTGCAGAGAGCAGCCCTCATGAGGTAGCAGAGGACCCCAGGAGGCCTGGGGAGAAGGAAGCAGCCGCAGCCGCTGCTGCTCTCTGAAAAAGCTTGCTCCCTGGCCTGGCTCATGCTGTGCAATGTCCAGCACTAACCGTGAGGGGGCAGGCCTTGGCAGCGTGAGGGGCGGCTGGCTGGCACAGGTCTTGGGACGCCTCTCTGATGGGGGCTTCCTGTTTTAACTGCCCCTTCACCATGGCCCTTCACTGGAGGTCTCGTTCTCTCACGGCAGATCAGTGGGGAGAGAGCCCTGGCCGTGCCTTAAGACAGGAAGCCTCTTCATTCCGTCCCAGTCCCCCAAGGGATGCAGATCTGGCAAGCCCCTGTTGGGCACTGCCTGCCTCCCACTCTGTATCTCGGGGCACGGCATTCCATTTGGGATAGGGCACGCCAAAAGGAGTTAACTCCCTCTTTCCATTAGAAGACAGGCCGCCGCCACCACCTGCAGCTCCTTTTGTAACACTAACTTTAGAATTGGGGGGGGGGGAGGAAGACTTCTGGTGGATGGTGTTCAGCGAGGAAGCAGCTGTGGTTGCTCCAGGGGATCCTTTCTGAACCTCCTTTGCAAAAGGGGGCTTTAGGTCAGGCGATCAGCCGCGCATGCTGGTTTGTCGCAGGGAACATCTCCGAGGTTGGAAAGCTTAAGCAGTAGCGCTAGGTGCCACGAACAAGGGGCATGCCCCCTTCTGGAACAGCCCTCTTCCCCCCTGTGCTGGGCTGGGGCGGTCATAAAGCTAAGGGCACACTGGGCCTGTGGGGACCAAAGGGCTGGCAAGGGGAGGGGGGCTCCGCTGCCTTAGCTCGGGACTCCGCCCCCCCCGGTGGTCTTCCTCTCTTCTTGTCAAAAGGGATAATCCTGGGAATGGCCCACCGGTGACTTCCTTTCAAAGGGAAGGGGGCACTTGCACTGGGAAGGGCACTGGCTGTGCAGTTTAGGCAGCAGCGGTGGGGGCTCTCCCCATTCTTGGGTGAAGATGGGGCAGAAATTATTCCATGTGGCTCTGAATGTACAGAAACCTTTTAGTCTAGCGTTTAACCAACATGGCTTGCTGTAATGGCCTTTTTAAAAAACTAAAACGTCTGATAACTGCTTCTTTCCCAGATTATGTGCTGAGTTTTTCTAAATAGAGAATTCACACTATCTCTGATAGCTGCTTGTTTTTTACCCTGGGATTGAATAAAAATTAATCTGTGAACTACTTCTGTTGCTTCTTGCTTCACGTTTCATCTTCGAGCTACCCAAAGCTATATCATGTCACGTCTGCTCAGCTCTGCACAGCAGCCAAGCTAGCCAAGGACTCAGAAATACATGAATCTCTCATTCCTTTCCTTCTTTCTAAGCAGCACCTTGAAGGTCAGTGCTGGCACCCGGAGACTCTTGCTTGCTCCCCTCTGTACGCTGCTTGCGTGCCGGGGACCTGAAGCGAGCCAGTTTCAAAGGGAATTCCTAGGCAGCGAAATGTCATCAGTGTGCTCGCAGCCCAGACTAGGACCTTCTCTGCCTCAGGACGCCAGAAAGTCATCTGTGCTGGTTTGCTGTTGGAGAAAGAAGCCAACATTTTGATCAGGTGTCGTGACAGGAGATTGCAGAGGAGAGAGAACAGCAACAGCTGGGGGTCCATCCAGCGCTCCCTCTCAGGGCTTTATGCATCCAGTGACGTGCACAGTGACCCACAAAAGCACATGCAATAATAAATCAGTCTTTATGGTGCCCCAAGGCTGCTACCCTTTCAGCAAGCTGGCTTTGCTGGCATCAGGCCAGAAGAAGCTAGTGGGGATTCTCTTTTCCTGGTGAGGGGCTTCCTCAAGTTGCCCGGCAAGCATCTGGTCTGCAGGTGCCTCCAGCTCCTGGACAGCAGCTGAATTGGCTTGGGCGGCAAGGACATACCTACGAAAGGGCTCAGATTGGCAAGGCCTTTCTGGTCCCAACATAGGGCTGCTCGGGTAATAGAGCAAACCAAGGTCCTCACAGAGTTATTTCCCCCCTCCCTTCTGCTTTAAGGAAGGTCTTGTGGGCAACTGCAGTGTTTCCAGATGTGTAACAACTGCATGTGTTACAGATGTGGTCCTCTGCTCCAGAACACTGTAAAAGAAGATGTACAGTACTTGCATAAACAGGAAAAGTTCTGCCTAGGAATTTGCTAGCAGTTTTGAAATTACTAATCATCAAACTGATTAGATCAAATCCTCTGAACAGGTGTTGTGAAGCGGATGCCTGTTTTAAGAGTCTAGGATTGAGCAGTTGCATATACAGTGGTACCTCGGTTCACGAACTTAATTCGTTCCGCGACTCTGGTCGCAACCCGAATTGGTCGCAACCCGAATCAAATTTTCCCATAAGGTTCAATGTAAATACAGTTAATCCATTCTGAAGCATATGTATTTTTTTTTTAAACCACAAAAATATGACACAAAGTACAGTACGAAGAGAGAGAACGCTAACCTTGCTCGAGGCGACTTCTGGCGTGGAGGACAGGAAGGCGGGTGGGGAGGCGGTTATTGCTTGGAGGGAGAGTCCCCCTCCCTACAGGAAGCCACGACCACGTGTCACGGCAGGGAAAATGGCCGCAGATCCTGTTCGTCACCCGATCCAGCGTTCGCGAACGGAAGCAAAATTTTGCGAACGGTGCTGTTCGTGACCCGAATTGATCGTGAACAGAAGCGTTCGTGACCCGAGGTACCACTGTACTTGAATTAAGGAAGGCTAAACAGCCCTTTGTCCGCCCTCCATTCAAGGCACACTCTGAACGTAAGGATCGGGTGTGGGATGAAAGAGGGGCTCCCACTGAGAAAGCCACCTTCCTCCACTTACCAGGGAGGCTCCATTCCATGTTGCAAACGCCTCTTCAAAAACATCCGTTCCAAATTTGGCAGGTGCCCCCCCGCCCCCGGTTCTCACTCTGGCTAAAAGCAATCCTTTGGATGATACCACAGAGGCGTTTCCAGGGCCCTACGCTGGCCTGGTTTCCTACACTAGAGCAGCTTTTCCTCCTGGGGAAGGGGTTGTTGGAGACCCTGAGGTGGAATGGGCTCCCTGCTTCCATAACAGAACTTTCTTAACATGGCAACTTTGGAACCCGGCTGACTGTTGCATCACCTCTTGTTCCGGAGGAGGGCTGGGATTCTCTTGGCTCCGCGGCGGCTGGACCTCTCTTTGCAAGAAGCCACTTTGCACCTGTGTTTCTGAGCTTGGGCAAGCACAGGACAATGGTAACAATTGAGTCAGAGTCAGATTTCTATGACGTTTTTGAGATTCTGGGGAAGGGCACGTTTGGGGAAGTAGTAAAGAGCTGGAAACGGAGTACTGGGGAAATGGTAGCCATAAAAATCCTGAAGAATGACTCTTACCGCAGCAGGATTATCAAGAATGAGCTCAAGCTGCTGCAGACCATGTCTGAGGTGGATTCAGAGGAATCTCACATTGTCCAGTTCCACGAGTTCTTCCACGATGAGCTCAAGTTCTACCTGGTCTTTGAGCTGTTGGAGCAAAACCTCTTTGACTTTCAGAAAGAACACAACTTCTCCCCTTTGCCGGTCCGACACATTCGCACAGTGACCACACAGGTGCTGAGGGCCCTGGCCAAGCTGAAAGAGCTGTCGATCATCCATGCGGATCTGAAGCCAGAGAACATTATGCTAGTGGACCAGGTGAGATACCCCTTCCGAGTCAAGGTGATTGATTTTGGATCGGCCAGCATCTTCAATGAAGTGCGCTATGTGAAAGAGCCCTACATCCAGTCCCGATTCTACCGGGCGCCGGAAATATTGCTGGGGCTGCCATTCTGTGAGAAGGTGGACATGTGGTCCTTGGGGTGCGTGATGGCAGAGTTGCACCTTGGCTGGCCCCTCTATCCTGGGAACAATGAGTATGACCAGATCCGGTACATCTGTGAGACCCAAGGCATGCCCAGACCTTCCCTTCTGAGTGCTGCCCGAAAGGCCCACCTCTTCTTCAAGAGGAGTCAGCACCCAGAGGTGGTGAACTCCTGGCAGCTGAAAACCCCAGCAGAGTATCTAGCAGACACCAAAGTGAAGTCTGTGGAGAGGAGGAAGTATGTACTGAAGTCCCTGGACCAAATGGAGACAGTGAATGTCCACAAGATGATCTACCCAGACACAGAAGCCTTGGCTGAGTATTTTGATCTCCGGAGCATGGTGGAGCTCATAAAAAGGATGCTGACATGGGACTCTCACGAGCGCATCACCCCGAGTGCAGCCCTGAAACACCCCTACATTTCCACACAACCCCTGAAGCAGAACTACGACCTTACCCAGTACTATCAATTCTGCCTGAGGAGCCTCCGTGAGTCGCTGCCCAACCAGGGTAAGACTTCAGAGGAGGAAACACAGCACTACAGTGCCATGGATGAGGAGCGCTTCTACGCCAGCAAAGAGTCCTTCAAGGAGGAAAGTGCCCATGGCATTCAGAGGACCACCAGCCAGATGGACGAGCTCAGCATTGCCGAAGCCAGTCGGGAGGTGCCTCTAAAGGTGTGGGGTGAAGGACCCAGTGGGGGAGGCTATGAGCCTCTCCCTGACCCAGCGGAGGCAGCGGTGAGTCGGCACAGGCTGGCCCACCAGAACCTCCGGTTGCGCCACGAACAGGCACAGCAGGAACCAATCCCAGCCTACTACAGAAGCCGGCCCAGCAGCCCGAAGCACCACAAGACATCCCACCACGCAAAGCCAGACCCTGCCTTTGAAAACTTGATCCTTCTGGGCCAGTACACCCCAGAAGATGCCCCCAGCTGGGAGAAGGAGAGCAGCGCCAGCGCTGCTTCCCTGCCGGAGTCCAGTGCCCGGGAGGAGGCAGGCTACCCCACAGGCCTGGTACTCTCACCCACCGCACAGGTGAGTAACAAGGGCTGCCTGTGGCACGCCTCAGAGGAGAAGTGAGCCAAGAGGCCGCTCGTTCGGCAGGGGGCTGGATCCCATGGAACTGCAGATGGCAGAAGCCTCTCCAGAAAGCTGCCCAGCCTAGCCAGCTGGCTGATTCTGAGCTGACTGATGGCATAAATGAAAGAGTGTGGGGGCAATGGCCGAGGTGGCATGAGTGGGGCCTGGGGGCAGGACTGCGTGAAACATGGAAGGGTCTGCAGCAGCCCCCCTCCCAAAAGGGTACCCCCCGAGGGGTGGCGGCTCTATGTTTTCTAGGCTGCCCACAAAGCTGCCTCAATACCCCAAGTCCACAGCTCTCTTTCACATGTGCTCACGCACCTCCTGAGCGTCTCTGGGAAAGGAGCATGCTCATCCCTCCCCATCTTCTGCAGATCGCCAAAGCCAAGAGGAAGCGTGCCTGCCTCCCTGCCTGCCTGCCTTACCCCCCTGCATGTCAGCCCCCTTGGGGGGCTTCCAGGGAGCTATGGGAGCAGCAGCAGTCATGGCAGGCAACCACAGAGGTCTGCACACCCCAGGCTCAACAGCGCACCACTCGCTTCAGAGAAGAGGAATACACCACAGCTACTCTGTGGGTGGTTTTTCTGTTCATTTGTTCCTGCAGCCCCCCTCATCCCAGGGCCTTGTGGCTGATCCAACTCATCTTCCAGGAAGTTTGGAAAAGTTTTCTCTTGGTCCCTTCAGATCCTTGCTGGGTTCCCAGCAGCCTGGGCCCATATGGTTTGGAGAGGAGGTGGGTGGGTAGAAGCAAAGTAGTGGGAAGCCCAATCAGTCTTGGCACAATTATGGTGAAGAGAAAGATGGCAGGGGGTACAAAAGCTGACTTGGTTCTGGAAACCCTCCCAGGAACCCAAGCCCCCCCCCCCAGTAACCTCTCCAACTCTGCAAGGGACCTTGCCATAAAGCTCTCATTGGGCAGGTCTCTGTCCCCCCATATACTCTCTCAGCCCCTCCCTGGACCCCCTCCCCTCTCCCTTGGTCTGAGTCTTTAATACTCTGTTTCTCTTTGGCAGCACGTGCAGACTGAGGTCTTTGAGCCAGCCATGCCACTGCCCGGGCCCAACCCCTGGCTGCCGAGCGAAGACTGGCTGGCAGAACATGGCATGGAAAGAGTCCCCCTCAAGGCAGTGCTGCATGCCCCCCGGAACCGTCACCAGCTGCAGCCATACCTGCAACATGTTGCCAGCCACCATTAGCCCCAGACCCTCGACCAGGAAGAGGGCAGGCGCAGCAGAGAGATGGCCCACCAAGGCCCAGACAGATTCCTTTCTAGACATTAAATATATAGACTGTTCCTCGCTGCCCAGCGCCACTTACTTAATAAAAGCCATCTTGCTATTACTGAGATGTATGGAGCCCTGATGGCAGACCACAGGCTGACCAGGCCGGGGGAGGTGACAGAGTGGGGCGGGGGCTCTAAGCAACCACAGTCAGCCCGCTGGTCTTTCCAGGCGCCGAGGGCACCACGGGCAGGCCAGCTGATCTCCCCAACAAATCCAGGTTTCACGCGGTCTACTGCATCGTTAATAAACTCATTATCACTTACAGACTGCTTTGACGGCATGTTTGTCTAGGGACCCGTCTACACCTCCACCCAGACTTGCCTGCAGCGGGTGGCCTTAAGGCAGTTCAGCGGGCGGAGGACGCTTTACTGTTACAGGGAATATCAACAGCAGTCATGATGAGAACCTGCGGGGCTCTCGTGGGGAGCTGTTCTGGGGAAGAAATGATGGGGGGAGTGACAGCAGGGGCAGCACCTGGTCGGGCGGGTACAAGCTGCCCTGGGAAGCTGAAAGCAAAACCTGTTCTGGAAGGAGAGGCAGGACCACCCCAGGCTGGTCCCTGAGAAACCTGCATGGAAGTAGGGGAGGCTTTTCCAGGGGTTCTCTGCTGGCCCACCTCCTCACTGTAGCTTCCTTAGGGGAGAGCAGGGACAGACTCCCTTGGCAAGCCCTGTTGCTGCAAGTGGCTGGCCGGGGTTTTCTGGGGCGCCTCCGGGTTGGCCCCAGGAAAAGAGAATAGGCCAGGAGGCCACGGCCTCGGCCGGGCCACCGAATCGGGCCCCGAGAGGAGGAAGCGAATGTTTCTGCATCGCGGGAAGGCCGCTGCCTTCCTTTCCTTTCCTTTTTCCTGACGATCCAGCTTCGCCAGCCAGGCGCTCGCTGGCCCCCAAGGCGCCCGGACGGAAGCGAGTGACCTACTTGTCCCTTCCCCAGGTAGGCGCAGTCCGACGCAAATCCCCACCAAGTGTAGCGCAGCTTCCTCCTCCCAGGACAGCGAGCCCGAAAAGCGGTTCAGGTGCGTCGGGGGCGAAGGCCAACGGCCCCATCTCCCGGCTCCAGAGGAAGCTTCCGCAAGTGGCGCCGGACGGACTGGAGGGGGCGCCTAGCCGACGGTAGAGTCCTTCGGTGTCACCGGAGCCAACAGCGGAGGGAGCCAGGGACGGCGGCACCCCCGCCACCGCCCTGTGGGGAAGGAGGCGCAGCTGCGCAGCGCCGTGGTAGAGCTGCCACTAGGAGGCGGCAAAGAGCTCTAACTGTGCGGCGCTGCCCTCTGGAGTCGCGCCGGATCTTTGCAGGCTCGGAGCTGGCGGGTTCTCGGAGATAGGAGCAGACCGGCGGCGCCGGGTTAGGGTCAGGGGTAGGGTTTCCGCCGCTTTCCAACGAGAACCGGAGGGTGGAGCAAGAGGGCGTCCGGCGCTCCGGGCAAGGCGCGAGAGTGCCAGGCAGGCGGGCAGCGTTCCCCACGGGAGATTCGCCCGACGCGGCACTGCACTCCAACTCCCAGGATTCCCAGGAAGCGGGAGGGATGTACCATCAGGGCATGGGGGGGTCGAGTCGAGCTCGACAGAGTTCCAGGGTCTTGACCGCCTTTGCCCCGCGTCTGGTCCGAGGGAAGCCGTCGCTCGGGACCTGCTTCTTCGGAACTGGCATTCCAGCGGGGCGCGCCGGGGAAACAAGGGGCCACTCCTCGCTCCCTGGCGGAGTGGAACGAGCCTTCCAGCGGGGCGGGGCTTGGCTGCTTCTGGGCGGGGCGGGTGCGAGGGAGGCCGAGCGCGCGCCGTGGGCTCGCCGGGAAGCCGAGCTGTCCGTGGTAGGCGCGGGGTAGGCGGCGGCGGCGGCGCGGCCCGGACCCCACTCGCTCGGCGCCGCGGCGGACTCGAGGCGAGCTGGGGAGGGTCGCGCCCGGCGCGTCCCGCGGAGCGTGGGCAGCCGCCTCCTGCGTCCGCCGCGGCTTCGCGGGGAGACGGCGCCGGGGACGGGCGCCGGGTTCCCGCTGAGCCCGGGCCCGCGGGGAGGAGGGCGGCTTGGTCCTGCCCGCCATGGGTGGCCCGGCGCTCTGCCTGCAGCCCTGCCGGCCCTTCCCTGGCTGCGGCTCTGCCGGAGCTGGAGCGCCGGAGACGCCCCCAAGGAGCCCGGCGACGCGCGCGCGGGGCCGGGCGAGAGCGGGGTCGAGCCGGAGAGGGCTGGGAAGCCTGAAAGCAACCGTCGGAGCCCCAGCGAGGGCAGCCGGACCGGGGGAAAGCGATCCCTTCCCTCCCTCCGGAGCGGCAGCCTTGCGTTGGCTTGCCCGGGCGGGTGACCTGGCTCTGAGTCGCTTGGGCAAGGGCGGGCACCTCTGGAACCGGTTTCTGCTTCTGTTGCCGCCGCCGCCACCGCAGCTGGCATTCTGGCCTGGGGGAGTGAGGCAGGCGGGGCTGAGCTGCGTCTGCGGAGGAGGGAGCTCCTCTCGCCCTCTGGCCCCCGGTGCCCGGATGCCTCAGCGTGGTGCTGCTACCTCGGGCTGCCAGGGGTGGGAGCGGAGTCCCGTCGCCGCCTGCCGGGTGGCCCTTTGAGAGCACGGCCCCTCCCCTCTTCCAGGCAGTGCAGCTGCCTTCCTGCCCCACCGCCCTCTCCGCCTCCCCCTGCTCTGGGGAAGGGACTCTGTGGGGTCGAGTGCTGGGGAAACCTTTGATTGATTTATTGTAGGGCATTTCTAATCTTCCATCTGAGATTGTACAGTAAAGCTCTGGCCTGTTTGGTCTTTGCACCAGCATGATGCTTGCAAGGAGCTGTTGGCAGATTGTTTTCATTGACTTTCCCATTTGGGTTGGAAAATTGGGTTTTTTAAAAAAATTGCAGTACATGCAAAAGAAATTTCCAGCATGGGATTGTGCCGGCTTGATTTCAGTAGGTGCTTCTCTCTGTGGAGGCCCACGTCTTTTATTAACTTCTGCTGCCACGTGGTTGGCACAATTAGCGCTTTCCCGTTGCTTCTTGGCATTTAATCTTTCTCCGAACCCCAGCCTCAAGGTACAGCCTGGGAGTAACCACGTTTTGGAACTGTGACAAGTGAAAGCCAGTCTGCAGTTGCTTTGCTGCATGGGAAAGACAACCCTGATTCGCTGCCTTTGCTGCCCCGTGATTGTGTGCTTTCCCATCCACCTCACTTAGTCTTGGGCCCTTCTTCCGAGAGTGTTGGCCAGGCCCCGTCTCTTACCTTGCCTTCACTACAGTTCCCTGGGGCCAGAGGGATCTGATCCTTGCCCAGAGTAAAGGGGGACACTTACCACTGTGTTGGGACTGAACCCCAATCCAGCCCTAGATGTTGCCCTACTCTAAATCTCCATCAGCTGCTCTGCCTTTCTCTATTCTGCCCCCCAGACACGCCCAGTTTCCATCCTCCAGGCAGGCTGGCATTCTACCAGGAAAGAGCCACAGAGGAAGGTGGAATTCCTGATTGAGTTTCCTGTTTCCAGAGCAGCCTCCCATCCTTGCAAGGTCTGTGAGACTCTTCTCTGGCCTGGCTGGGCACCCATGGCAGCGCCCATGTTCCTGGAAGCTCATCCTGCCTGACCTCCCAAATTGCTTCCGTGATCAAGATACTCGGTGGCTGGATTCCTTGAAGACCAGCCCTGGCTTACACAGTGGCTGTTGTGGGTCCCAGAGCAGGATGACTCCTCTTCCTCACCACTTTTCCTCTGGGCCCTGGCTTGCATCAGGACCCTTGCCTACCACAGAGCCCCTGAGCAACGCCTCTCTTTCTTTCTGTGCCCTTCACAGGTTCGTTGAAGCTCCTTTCTGCTCTGGAGGATTTGAGGAATGAAGCCCCAGGTAGCATACCAGAAGGTAAATTCTCAGCTGCACGGAGGGGATGGAATTGTGCCATGGGGGTTCTCTTGCCTACAGCATAATGACACCGAGGCACCCCCCTGGTGATCTGCAAGGGGGGCACGGTCAAGGGGGAAAGCCTTCTCCTTAATCCAGCAAATAAAAGAGGGCCATGCACATACCCTTAAAATAAATGGGGCTGATGTGAGTCCGCACAGCCCTGTTCTGTTTGCTTGATAGAAACAAATGAATGCGCCCTTGGAGGGTTCATGTGGGGTTCTGTGGCTGGCCAGATTTGGCAAGTCCACACTGTGGAACCTGTGGCCACATCCATGCTGGTGGCTTGGCGTGGGGGTCTGTTCATGCCCCAGTGGCTTTTCCTTGAGGGTGGAGATATTTTTTCCCTTTTCATGCTCCTTCCTCGCAGCTCAAGGCACCAGAGAACCCTCAAGAGCTACTACCCCTGGCTGAGCAGCCCGGCCAGACTCCAGACCAGGTGGGTCCCCAAGCATTTCAGCACATTATCAGCTTCTCCCAACCTGCAGCATCTGTCTTATTTTCTGTCTTTAAAAGTGTTTTACAAATGGGGGGCCTGAACTGCTAGGAACAAAAGGAAAAAAGCCACTTGAATTCATCCTGCCCTGCTGTCAGCCTCCCACCAGGCAGACCAGACCAGGAAATCAACTCCACAGGAAGGCTAAAGCTACTTTTACTGAGACTAGCTACAATAACAGAGCTTTGCAAATCTGATTGTGCTGGACCTCCTCCTCCTTTTTCATACTTGAATCAGGGAAGTGCCTGTGCTGCTTCCACATGTTATCTTGTAGTTCTGGGCTTAAAAAACGCTTCAGCCCCTTTGCTGGGCAACAGCTCCTACGTAACTCCATCAAGGTCGTCTTCCTTGCTCTCCACACCTGCTCCCTTCTCCACTGGATACTGACAACCACAAGTTGTTCTGAATAGGTGCCCTGGCAACCTGGTTCCAGCCTAGTGTTTTTGGACAGCTTGGAAACTGGGTCTCCCTCTCCAGAGCTGAGGGGGTTTGAGCAATGGGTTGGGCTAGTTCCACACCAATTCCATACATTGGTGGTTTGGTCAGCAAGCATTGGACAGCTCTGATCTCCCCCCAAGAATCCTCAGAATCATGAAAACAAAGCATTGTAAGCCAGCCAGGATATTTCCACCTTTCCTCCATGCCCACATAGTGCACAATAATATTTGTGGCTGCGAAGGGGGTTGGTGGAGCACTTGGTGTCTTGCTCTGTTTTTAAGGGGAATGTGGAACTGGGCTGGGCTCTGAGCTCCTTCCTTTCTTCACAGTTCCATGACTCTGCCCGAAGAAGGTCCTGCCACAGTGTCACAGGTTTACGTCCGGGAGAGCTATCCAGCCCATCTACGTCCATCCTGCCTTGGGATTTCCAATGCATCCTGGTGACAGCCATCTTGTCCACAGTGCTGGTAGTGGCCCTGGTGGTCCACTCCTTCCTCCTTCCCTTGCGCAGTTCGACCACAGTAGGGAATGTGGCATCAGTCCCACTTGTGGATAATACGTGCAGTGACCCATGCAGGTATCAGCTCTGCTTGTGATTTTCTTGGACTCCCTGATGTCTGGAATGTAATGTCATGGCATGCTATAAGTGCTTTTTCTCCATCAGAAAAGTGGTCTTGGGAGAATTTCTCCATGAAGGCTCTGGCCTTGCTTAATTGTGAAGAAGAGTATTTAGCTCAGCAGGGTCTATAGCCATTTGTATAAACTGTTGTGGAGAAGCAAAGACTTGGTGGATCTTCCAGGAAAAAGAGGGCCTACAGACTTTGATCTGGCCACATAAGATGCCTGGCAAGGGGTGTGGCAGGAGTCGTGGGGAGGGGAATCAGGATTCTGCCAGAACTGTCTTGCCTCACCACATTCCTCCTGGAGGAAACACATCTGTATAGCTTCCAGTGCCTAGACTCTCTGCTTGCATATGAGAAGCCCACTAACCCCGTGGCTCCTCCTCCTCTAGGGAGTAAAGTAGGGCAATGCCCAGAGGTAAGGCTAGGAGACTCTACCCATCACCCTGCCCATTGCCTTGTTGCTGGCTAACAGGTAAGCTTCCTCAGACTGGTGCATGGTTGGGACTTTTTTGACATTATAGGGCTTCCTGGCTCAATGAGCCTGCAATGTGATGGTGAGGCCTCTATGATTGTTCCCTCAGGAGTGTGCTGGTAGAGAGCATCCCTGAGGGACTGACATACGATGACAACAGCACAGTCGGCCCTTCCACTTTTGAAACTTGGCAGAGGCTTCTGAGGAATGCAAGAAGCTCAGTGGACATTGCTTCTTTCTACTGGACTCTAAGCAACAAGGATACCCATACCCATGATCCTTCAGCCAGCCAGGTGAGGGAAGGAGCTTAGGATCAGGCAGGTTCATCTCCAAGGAGGGTGAGAGTCACGCTTGGAGAGGAAAGCACAAGGGATAGGTCCCTGCATCCTGTGACTCAGGAGCTGGTCCACAGACTCGTGCAGAAGGTCCTCGGCTTAATTTCACATAGAACTAATTAGAGATTTAGAGACTAGGGATGTTTAGCCTAAAGAAGAGAAGGCTGAGGGGAGATTCTTCCAATACGTGAAGGGCTGCCACAGGGAAGAGAGTATGGATTTATTCACCAGAGTTCATGAGGGTGGGACAAAGACCAATGCACAGAAGCTTTACAGAGGGAGATCCAAACTTGGATTAAGGAGCAATTTCCTGACTGTGAGAACTATTAAAGAGTGGGATAGCCTACCTCACGGAGTCATGGAGGTTTTCAAGCAAAGCTCTAGGACGGTCTGAGGTTTCCTGCCCTGGGCAGGGGGTTGGGCTAGAAGACAAGGGTCCCTTCCCAGCCTATGCTTCTGTGACCTACCATTCCATGGTATTTGGCCCAGAATGGCCTCTCTCAGCTGTAAGAAGCTAGGACTTAGACAGTTTTTCCCAGTCTTGTCCCTGGGGAATCCTTCTTTAACTGGCTCATCTGGGTTTATTTTACAGCTCCCAGAATTTCCAAATGCCATGTAACAAATCTGGAAGGTACCAGCTTGGTGAAACCTATCCTAAGCATTAGTTTCACTGGTTAGCTTTAACCACTGATAAATTTTTTATCTATCAGCCATTGTGATACTGCAAGACTTTCCTTAGGAGTGTGGAATGCACTTTCTGCTAGAAAAACCGGAAAGGGTCTGTGGCTGACGGGGCCAAAATGCAGACACTGATTAGTGCATGGGCCCTTGGCCAAACCCACATACAAACAAGCAACTAATTACCCATGTGTGGCCTTGCAGTCTATCAACGCTCCCTTTGAGGGTAGTGGAACATTAATTTGTTTGGACATTGGTTACGGAGCTAGAGCAAAGAGGCTTTTCATAGAATTCCAAAGAAATGGTGGAAAACTACTGCGGGTGACTCTCATTTGAGAAATCAAGTCCAGTGTTCAGCAGACACTAAAATAAAACTATACGAAGTGATATGTGGTGCTAAGCCTAAAGCCTGCATTGCTCTATTGATCCAAGCTTTGTCTGAAATGCCATCAGGGACCAACCCAGGGCTGCAAAACAGGAGTCCTGAGGACTCCCTGCCCAGGTAGGATTTGAAGCTCATCACGTGCCCTCTCAGTGGGTGACCCTCCTGGGAAGGAAGAGGACCACCTGTGTTTCCTTCCTGCACCCCCCCCCCCATCCCCCAGTAGTTCTCAGCTGCCTCCTGAACCCTTGCTTTTCCACCAGGGGGAAGAAATACTAGCAGAACTGCTGCACGCTCCCAGTCGAGGGATTGCGGTACGGATAGCAGTCAACCCCCCTTCCTCCCGGCTGCCCAGTGCCGACCTTCAGGTCCTTGAGAAGAGTGGTGAGTTAGGAGCGAGAGGTGAAAGGGGAGCGTCTCTACCTCCAGGAGGGCTGGAGGAAGTGCAGAAAAGGAGCACTTGACATGGCTGGGGGGGAGGCTGAAGACACCTGCCCTTCGAGGAGAGGCTAGGACATCTGGACTTACTTGCTCAGAGAATACAGGCGAGTTAGAGGCGTGTGATTAGTTCTTCTCAGGACAGAAGATCCGGGTGTTCCAAATGAAGAAGGCAGAGTCAGGACAGCTAGAAGAAATGCTTTCCGTGGTGGAAGGAGGGGAACCTGCCACAAGTGGCTGGCTGAGGTGGCTTTGACTGAGCCTGGTGGTCTAGCTGCTGGGGAGCCCCCTTGGCAGAAGCAGACTCCTGGCTCCCTCATGCCAGGCACCACTGCAGGATACCAGTTGGGCTGGGCAAGCAGACCCCCACTCACACAGCTCTCCCCCCCGCCAGCAACCCTGGCCAAAAGGGAGGGAAGGGATGGAGGGTGGCTTCTGTGAAACCAAAAAGGAACCCCACATTAGCCGACGCAAGGCCACCTTTTGCCGGGATAGGCCGTGGCTTGGTGGCCGGTTCTTTTTGCAGTCCTTTCATCAGGCACGGGGGTGGGAGCAGGGCTCAGATGCTGCTGCTTCTGAGAGGGCAGGGTAGAAAATGACCTGGGGACACTGGCAGGTTAGGGGGAGACCTACTCATCCCACGGGTCTCTGCCTAATTTGCCCCTTGCCCCCATATGGCTGCAGGGAAAGGGAAATGGGAATCTTGCTTTATTAAAATGTTTTCTCCATGGCAGATCAAAGCTAGTTAACAGAGAGCCGTCGCTGCTGCTGGTGGCTCTGGGTCTGTCTGGGGCTAAATCTATCCTAGGCAGTTGATGAGGGGAGAGAACCCATTTTCCTGTCTACAGAATGTGCTGAACCTGTGACTCAGTCAAGAGAGGCCCAGGTAAAACAGTCTCTCTGTTTCTAACACCCAAGGGGCCCAGATCCGCCAAGTTGATTTGCCAAGGCTGACTCAGGGGGTCCTGCACACAAAGTTCTGGATTGTGGACCAGCTACACATTTATCTTGGGAGTGCAAATATGGACTGGCGCGCCCTTACACAGGTGATACCCTCTTGCTGAGCCTGTCTGGCCTTCCCATGTCCGAAGCCTGGTGCGCCTGATGTGGGCTGTGGTGGAGCAGCTGGTGGTCTTCTGTAGGGTCGTTCTGTGGGCCTTCTCCATCACTCTTCTCAAGACCTTTTACCAGTTCTGGAAGGCAGGCTGCCTGGCACCATCAGGCAAAAACAATTTAATTTGCCCAAGCATCTAAGGCAAAATTGTTGCTTTATGACTCAGTCTTCTGCAAGCTGAGAAGAGCCTCTTGAGGCTTTGAGTCATTCCAAAGGGGCCCCCTTTTTCCAGAGCATAACTGGGATGTGTTGCCTGTTGAATTATGCGCCTGCAACTCCTTGCGTACCGTGTGGGGATAGGGGAGAACCCATTCTCCTTTCTGGTGTCAGGTGAAGGAGCTTGGCGTGGCTGTGTACAACTGCAGCTGTCTGGCCCAGGACTTGGGGAAGATGTTTGAGGTGTACTGGACGCTAGGGCTGCCGAACACCACCATCCCATCACCCTGGCCAGCCAATTACTCCACCACCTACAACAAGAACACGCCCCTGGAGCTGAAGCTGAATGGGACGGAGGCTGGCGTGTACTTTTCGGTGAGCAGTTGTGTGTAGGACACAGTTGAGTGCTTTGCTCCAGGCAGCTGGTGATGCTCTTGGTGATCAAAGCTCAGCGGGAGAATTCTACAAGCACCTTCCCCAAGGTGCAAAAATGGTGATTCCTGCTGAGAAGGTTTGGCGAGGGAGAGTACCCTGTCCCAACCAGGGCCCTTCCAGTGTGTTAGGGTTAGATTTCCCAGGATCCCCAGCCAGCCTTTGCCCGTGCCCAAGCAGGGGCACTGACCACAGTTCATTTGCTGCCTGGCATGGAAAAAGGCCAGCACCCTCCTTTTGGCAAAACAACTGAGTTTCTCCTGCCCTGCCCACTGGTCTGCCCAGTGTAGACCATGCTCCCCAGCCAGATTCGGCCATCAGAAGGGAGGCGGGGGGTCCAGCTCACAACGCCTGGGTGGCCAAAGGTTAACTGCTCTGAGTAGGGCTGAATGCCTGCTGCCTTCTGGGTAGGGTTTGCGTGCAAACCACCCTACCGATAATTGCTCTGAAAGCTTTGCTGAAATGAAAGTGACACTGGGGTGGGTGCTTTTGTGCCGCCTGCAGAGTGCTCCCCCAGCCCTGTGTGCCACCGGGCGGACGGAAGACCTCCAGTCCCTGCTGAGTGTCATTGAAGGGGCCCAGGAGTTTGTCTACATCGCTGTGATGAGTTACTTGCCCACCATGGAGTTCTCCCACCCCAGGAGGTACATCAGAGGAAAGCCGGGCAGGCTCCTCCGTCACGGCAGGGAGAAAACAAAGGCTAGGAGAGGGGCTGCATGTCAAGCAGGGTGTTTCAACGGGACTGTTAAATACCTCTGGACATTTCTAGACTCTCCCCTGAGGGCCAGATACCGGAGCTGCCGTACGTGGAGATCTGCTGACGGCCTCTTACTATGGGAACTAAATTGCGCTTCTGCGAGGGAAGCATCGCCTTCCAGGCAGCATGTCTGAGCAGTTGCTTTCCATGGGGAAAGGGTGCCTTTCCACAACCCCACTGGAGCCCTTCCTCCAGTCAGTCTGTGCCCTCCTTTGGCTAAGATCTTGCTAGTGCTGGCAACTGAGAGTCGTCAGGATCAAACGTTGCTGAATTCAGATCAGGGAACAGATTCTGGCTGGGGTGTACTTCTGAAGAAATACTTGCTGGTAAACTAGAGAGGCTTTTAAGTTGAATCGGATGGCTAGAAGGTAACCGAATGCTATTCTGCCCGCCCGTGTTTGCCCCGTGCGCCCCCTTTGGGGAGGTGTGGAGGGCAGGCGACTCTGACCCGGCCCCTCGCCGGTTCTTCCTCTCAGGTTCTGGCCAGCCATCGACGACCACCTCCGGAAAGTGGCCTACGAGAAGAGAGTCCGTGTCCGCCTCCTGGTTGGCTGCTGGAGACACTCCAAGCCAAGCATGTTCCCCTTCCTGCGCTCCTTGGCTGCCCTGCAGGACAACCACACCCACTACAGCTTGCAAGTGGTGAGGGGACCTGATGGCGCTCCTGGCACGGCCCAGGGAGACACTGCTCTCCCGCCCCTCTCCCTCCCGAGATAAGGGGCCGGCTAGCTCTCTCCCGCCCCGCGCGTGCCTGGAAGAGCTTCCAAGGAGCCGTCTCCTCTGGCCAACTTGTGGCCCGCGGCTTTGCCGCTGGGAGCGGCTCTGGTGTCTGAGCAGAGGAGCCGGGCTTGGGGGGCAAATCTTCCTGGACCCCAGCACCCTTGGGAGATGTTGGTTCGGCCCCACCACCAGCCGCAACAAGCCCCCTCCCTAACCCATCTCCAAGTGCCCTCATTTGACTTGACTCCCTTCCCCCTGCCAGAGGCTCTTCGTGGTCCCCGCAAATGAGACGCAAGCCAAGATCCCCTACGCCAGGGTGAACCACAGCAAGTTCATGGTGACAGACAAGGTGGCTTACATTGGTAAGTAAGTCGGGACAGCTCAGGTTAGCATGCGGAAGAGGGGTTTTTGGGGAGCCCACGGCTTAGTCAGAAGGAGGAGGAAGTGGCAGCCGGCGTGAAACTCCTCTTCGGTGTTTCTGCCAGGAAAACGGCCCAGCCTCCTCCATGAAGTCTGCAGGACTCAGCTCACCTTGAAGGAGGCTTTCCTTTTTGGAGCAGGGCAGGGAGTAGGTGGCCAGAGGAAGTGCCTCCCCCCACCCCACCCCACCCCACCCCACCCCCGCCGTCCCAGCTCCGAGGGCTGTGCGGGGGGATCCCGAAGGAGGCGGGAGGCCAGGTGGTGGTTTCAGGGCGGCAGGAGGGGCCTTCGAGGGCCCCCACCTGGCCGAGCCGGAGGCAGGCGACCCCCCTCACCTCCTCCTCCTCCTCCTCCCCAGGAACCTCCAACTGGTCCGGGGACTACTTCCTCCGCACTGCAGGCTCTGCCCTGGTGGTGGATCAGAGCCAGGCGCAGGGCAGGGACCGGCGCACCGTCCGGGAGCAGCTCCAGGGCATCTTTGAGCGGGACTGGAATTCGAGATACGGCCGGGACCTGGACTCCGCGCGCCAGTGGGAGCAGCTCTGCGGCGCGCGCTAGAGCCCGCCCTGCGGCGGGGGGGCCGCGGGCGCTCGCGCGGCCCGGGAGGCGGGGTCCGGGGCGCCGCCGCACACGCCTGCGCTTCCCGGGGAAGAACCACGTCTCGGCACTTTGCGGAGGGACGGAGATGCGACGCTGGCCCGGGGCGGGGGAGCGGGCGGGGCTGCTTCCGCGGGTTCAGCTCTGGGGGGCGTGCAGCCAGCCCAGCCGCCTGCTGGATTCTAACTCCCCCCCCCCGCTCCTATTCCTGTGTCCAGGCCCGGCTTTGGGCGATTAAAGGCTCGCTCTTCACGCGCCTGCCTGTGTGTGTGTGTGTGTGTGTGTTTGTGTTTGTGTTCGCGGCCGGCCAGGTTCTGCCTGGGGCGAGGCGAGCGCCGGCTGCCAGGGGGCGCTCGTGGCTTGCGCGGCTCGCAGCCGCCGGTGGCCTAGAGAGCCCAGGCAGCCGCCGGAAGTGATGCGTGCGCCGCCTTCCGGTGCGGCCTATGCGAGCCGGCGCGGCGGGTAAGCGGCTCCGGGGCTCGCGGCGGGCGCGGGGTTCGAGCGCGGCCCCCCCTCCTCGCGGGCCCGGGCGGGGGCGCCCGTCCTTTCCGGGTCATGGGCCCCGTCCCCCACTCCCAGCGGCCGCGCGGCGAGGGGGCGGCCGGGCCGGCCGTGGGGCGGCGGCTTCACGCGGTGTCGCTCTCCACAGGCGTTCCGGCCGCCCCGCCTGGAGCTGCGGTGATGGCGTCGGTCACGATGGGTGAGTGGGGCGCGGGGCGGTAGGGCGAGGGGGGGCGCCGCCGCCGCCGCCCTTCCCTTCTCCTCCCTCCTCGCGCGGGGCTGGGCCGGAGGGAAAAGGGCGCCGGCAGCGGCCTTCCTCCCGGCGGAGTGGCGCTCCGGAGGCCGTCGCCCTCGTTCCCGCGCCCCTGGGCCGATAGCGGGGGGCGCCCGGAGGCCTCGCGCCTCGGTTAACGCCGCTGTTGGTCTCCCAGCCACCTCCGAGTGGATCCAGTTCTTCAAGGAAGCCGGGATCCCGCCGGGCCCCGCGGTCAACTACGCCGTCACGTTCGTGGACAACAGGCGAGTCGCTCCTTGAGAAGGGCCGAGAGCCCCTCCGCGCCGCCTCCCTCCCCCGATTCTCCGGCTTCGGCCGGGCTGCCGCGCCGCGGGTCTCCGGAGGCGTCTTCCCGGCCCTGCTGGGGAGCGATCCGGCGCCTGGCTTTTATGGTATGGGGAGCCGGGCTGGGAGAAGGCTCGGCAGCGTTAGCGTACGTGGACCTTGAATTCAGCACGACGTCGAGTGGAGAGAGTCCCAACAGGCGTTGCCTTTGCTTTTCGGAGAGGAAGAAGCATTTAAGTTAAAGAATTTTCCCGTAAAAGGGATTGGTGGGAACCGAGGTGCGTAGGGTTTATCCTTGCTGCCTGTGTCCTTGCAGGATCCAGAAGAACATGCTGATGGACCTCAATAAGGAGATCATGAACGAGTTAGGTATCACGATCGTTGGCGATATCATTGCCATTCTCAAGCACGCTAAAGTGGTATACCGGCAGGTAAGTTCTGTGGAATTGCTGGTCATCCTTGTTTTATTATGTACTTTAAAACGTTGAGGCTTCTAGCATTTATTGAGTCATGGTTTTCAAGGTGAGGCAAATTGATCTTTCTGGTGCTGAGAGCAATAAATGTAGAGGTTTTGGGCGGATCTTAAAAATTTCAGATGTTACTGCACCTGGGGACGCCAAATACCCTTGGCCTAGTACAAGGAGACTACTCCGAACAGTCACGTGGAGAGCCTCTGGAGTCAGGCCCATCTGCCTGTAGACCAATGGCCTTTGTTAATCTTCAAGCTCTGGAGCAAAGAAATTCTGAAGGGCTAAAACTCACAGATGCTTGAGGAACTACAGGTCATTTCTGTTAATGAGGATCAAGGCTGTTGATGAGGATCAAGTGGTTTGATGCATTTCTTCTGCTTCAGTGGACATTTCAGTGCATTTGTGGAAAGGCAACTCCACTGTCCCTATCCACCTGTGATCACTGTCTTATTGCATAATTGTGTTTTTTCCTCTAGGAAATGTGCAAAGCTGCAACAGAATCAATGGCCTCTAGCCAAACTGCTTTGCAGTCTGAACTCCGCAGGAATGCTAATACCGGTGAGTACAGGTTGCCTGTGTTGCTGACAGTAGAGCCTCAGCAGAGTCCAGACCTCCACGGTGGCTGTTCTTTACGGTTGTGCTCTCTTGTCCCTGTTTTAGTTCTTTTGTGCCCGTGACATTTTGTGTTGCTTTCTTGGGCAGTGTGGTGTCCAGATGTTGAAACTTGTGCCAGTGCTGCTGAAGGCGTAGCTGTATTGCAGAGGGTGAGGTAAAACCCTCTCCTGAACGCCTCGTTTGCTTTTCTGTAGCTGCCACCAGGATGATTGCAAACAGTTTGAGTCGAGACTCTCCACCTTCTACTCCTGTTCGGAGGCCTGACACCAGTGCCTCCAAAATCTCCATCACTGTATCCAACAAAATGGCAGGAAAAAACACCAAAACAGGTGATTGTAAAAATTCTTGGGTGAATACATTTATCTGCTGGCAACTCTGGTTCTAAGTGGAGTTCTTAAGCATTGCTGTCCCTAAGCAATTGTGCGGTTGTATACCACTTTCCTGTGCCTGTAGCGCTCAATCCTGGTCCTGAGGAGTGGGATAGGAAATGAATTGGGAATGCTGGATTTAAGAAGCGGCTTAGCTTTTCTTAGCCTTAGCCTTCCATCTGCAAAGGAAAGCTGAACATCACTGGCGTGTTATTGGGCTAGAAATTGTGCAGCGCACTGTATGATATTCAGCATGTCTTAAGCGCACTGTTGAAATGGTCCAGGGCTGTTTAGTTAAGATGCCAGGAACTTTTAGGAATGAGCAATGATGGTAGGGTCCCAGCCTGCTGGGCAGAGAAAGGGCAAAGGTTTTATGTTCACAATCACACAAGCATCAGCTGTCCTTGATAAACCTGTGGTGGTTGGAGATACTTTTATTGTTTTTGCCTGCTTTGAGGGAGTAGGGGAGGAAATGCATATGCTAAAAACGCCTGCAACCTGTAGAATCAACAACTTTATGGAAACAATGAAAAATCAAGAAACATTAAATATTGTTTTTGTATAAAATGTAAGGCATTACTCCCTGTACTGTGAATGTGTTTTCCTTTTACGGTTAGAGTGTTAAGGTCTATGCTTCTGTGGCTTCCACGAGGGTAGAATTGAGCTGCTCAGCTGGAGGACTCGGAACCAAAAACGAACAGTCTGCTCAAGTATCTGAGCAATTTCTGTTTTCTGCTTTTTGGTCCTGATGGCCGTCCTTGTTTGGGCTCCTGAGCAGAAGTGGTGGAAGCTCCTTCTTGTGGTATTTATATACAACACATGAGTACACATTGAACTGAATTTGCTTGCTTATGTTTTCCTGCTGCTACAGCCGTTTCCACTCCTAGGGCTGAGAATTCCACCGTCCCAGTGAAACGGCGTCGTGTTACAGCTGAGATGGAAGGGAAGTACATTGTCCATATGCCCAAAGGAACAACTCCGAGAACCAAGAAGATCCTGGAGCAGCAGCAGGCAGCAAAAGGTGGTGTAACCACCACCAAGGGTGGCGGCTTGCTTCTTCAAAATTAAGAAAGGGGAGCCGGAAATGAACATAGGGTTAAGGATATGTCAGTTCAGCACTTAAAGACAAAATTTGGATCAGGATAAACACATTATCTCCGATTAAGCAAAGGGGGCCAGTTAAGAGCATTTGTTCAAACCAAAACTACTCTTTTTGTCTAATTCTTAATGTTTTTCTGGTCACTGATCTTTTCCTGGTCTTGTTCATAATACTAGGCATGGTTACCTTGAGGGAGTCTTATATAAAAGGATGTCTCTCCATTCTACGGAGAGACATGATTTCTGCTGCTGCTTCCACTTTCTTGAAGGGAAACACAAGAAGGACATCCTTTGGAGCAGCATGTAGGCAGGGAAATAAAAAAATAAATCTGTACCTCAGTTATTTCTTTGGAAAACCCTTCCATTTCATAGTCCAGATGCTGTACGTATACGTATATGTGTTTGTGCTTTTTTCTGTCAGGCTTGCAAAGAACTTCTGTGTTTGACCGGCTTGGTGCAGAGACCAGTGCAGACCCAGCTACAGGAAGCAAGGTGAGAGGGAGGGGGACGCTCTTCTGAACTGGCTGCAGTTTCTTTTCTTCCCTTTCCTGTGTGTATTTTCCACTGACTGTCTCCCCAAAGTGTCAGGTGGCGACGGTGTGGGAGACGGCAGTTCTGTTAAGCAGGGCTGCCTGGCTGTGCCCTATGCTAGTGCTCTCCTGAAGAATCCAGCTACAGCGGGTTCCTTCTGAGGAGAGTCTATGAGGAGTGGACCCTTTGCCTGGGGGTCTTGTTTCTCATGTAGGAGCACTGAGCTTTTCTATTGTTTTCTTAGTTCCTTTCCTCGTGTGGGAACTTGCTGCAAAAGAGCAAGCTGTAAATGGTGGAGGGCTCTTGTCATGACCTATTTTTGGTTGGAGGTTGCAGGAATGGCTTGTGTCAGGAAGACAGCTGTACCATGACTGCTGCCATCTTATGGTCACACTGGTATAAATTGGTTTTGGGAGGGGAGCTTATGCATCTGGTGACAAAAAATCAAAAGGAGCCCGGTAGCATCTTTTTCAACTGACACATTTTATTCGAAGGAGTCAGCTTTCATGAGCTGCATCTCACTTCAGATGCATAGAATGGCTAGACTGAGGTAAGATTTAAACTGAGGTGATGTGAGAAGGGAAGGGAAGACTGGTGATGCAGATGCAGGCTACGGGTGAGACAGGTCACAAGTAACTAACGTAATACAATCCCATTGTGTTTGTTGAGACCTTCTGAGATTGCCTGAAACTTTTCGATGCGAATTCAGCAGTCTCTTGCTCGAGGATGATGATGATGATGATGATGATGATGATGATGATGAGCCATCAAGCCATTGTTGCCCTCTTGGATAGATTTTCTCCAAGAGGGTCTGTCCCTAAGCTGGTCCTTCTGCTCTTCCAAGGGTGCGCTCATCGCTATCACAACTGAGTCCATCCCCCTGGCTGCTGGTCGTCCTCCTCTTCTCTTTCCTTCCACTTTCCCGGGATCAGAGCCTTCTCCACAGAGTCGGGTCTTTGGATCATGTGTCCGAAGTAGGATCGTTTGAGCCTGGTCATTTGTACCTCGAGTGAGAACTCTGGGTTGATTTGTTCGATGATCCACTTGTTTTCGTGGCTGTCCGCGGTATCCTCAGGAGTCTTCTCCAACGCCAAAGTCCAAAGCGTCAAGTGCTTCTTCAGAGCCCAACTTTCACTTCCATAGAGTGTCACAGGGAATCCCACGGCCTGCACAGTTCTGATCTTTGTAGGCAGGGACACATTTCACTATCTTTCCCAAGGCCTTCATGGCTGCTCTACCAAGTGCTGGTCTGTGGCACATTTCTTGACTGCTTGTTCCTTTCATGTCAATGGTTGATCCTACAGGCAGAGGCCCTCCACCACTTCAGTATCTTCATTGCCAGCTCTAAGCACTCAATTGCGATACTTGTAAACTCTCACACGTAGTCTGTGTCCACATAACCAAGCTGTCCTCCCCTCCCTTTCTCCCCATGCCACACCCCACCCCATCTTATATCAGTGTAGCCACTCTGCATCTGATGAAGTAAACTGATGTTTTTAAATAAAATTTATTAGTCAGAAAAGGTGCTACCAGACTTCTCCTGATTTCTGTATAAATGCAAGGTCACTTGTATTCATTTAGTACGCCTGAGCAATGTTGCTTCATCTCTAAAGCAGAGGGATCCAAGATCATCCAGCCACGTGCACCACTCAGCTCTGCTCTGGTCTCTCAACAGCCCACAGGAGTATTCAGCCGGCTGGGGGACATGCAGGAGGTGGAGGAGGACAAAGGAGCCGACAGCGACGATGACAGCTCTGTCCTGCAGTATGCAGGAGTACTGAAGAGATCCTCCCACCCCTCCAAGCCCAAAGAGAGCTGTAAAGTTGGGATGACGATCAAAGCAAAAGCTACCAGCTCTGACCCCAAGCAGGCGGCGGTGGCAGCCACTGCCACAGTCCAGCGACTGGGGAACAACAGCGTGGCTGGACCTGCAGCTCCTGCCAAGGAAGAGATGCAGGCCTCGTCCCCCGCACCAGGCAGCGCGGCCAAGAGACTGGGCAAGCGCTGGTTGAAGCTACTTGCGGCCCAGGACAGCAGCGTCACCAGTTCCAGGAGCAAGCCTGACTCTTCGTTCCGTGTCACCATAAACAGAACTTTAGGGAGCTCCAAAGTAAGCAGCTCCAGCTCGGCAGAGACCCCCAGTGCTCAGATGGACCACACAGGCACCGTCAGTGTCTTTAAGAGGCTGGGCAGAAAGACTGTGTGAGCCTCGTCTGGGACCCCATTAGGAGGGAGTCTCCAGACAAGCCAATGAGTGCAAGTGTGTGTGTGTGTGTGCGCGCGCGCGCGCATCTTCCCCATCACCTCCCTTTGTGAGTGGGCTGCGGCACTCCTGAGCTGATGCAGATCTGCTTCTGTGAAGCTCTTGGTTGATTCCCCAGTGGGGTGTCCAAAATCTCTTAGGGCTGAGCACGAGCCTCAGCAACGCGCAGTTGGTTGCGGCACAAGAAAGCCCAGTTGGGCACATAAAAGGCCTTGAAGAGAGAGCAGGGCGCACCTTTTGTTTTTCTCTGCAAGTGTCTGCTGTCTCCTAGGAAGCAGCGCCCCTAAGAGAGACAGAGGCAGGCAGCCCCTTTCTTCTTTTCCCTTCTGAGCTTTCAACTGCCACATCCTGGATCAGTTCCAGGAAGGGCCGCTGAATGGTGCCGGACATTTCTTTTAGGGGATGCTGGAGCTGGCAGTTGACAAGGAGGGTTCCAGTACTGTACTGGGTTTCACCTCCTGCAGCTTTTCTTTCATTTTCTGTTCTCTTGGACGGGCTGAGGAGCATCCTTTCTTGTCTAACCCTGCCGTGTACAGGTGGAATCATGATTTCACATCAGACTTCTTCACTGGCCTAGCTTCATTTCTTTTGCCTAGACTCCTGAATTCAGCTGTAGGTTCTTGGGTGGGGTGGTGCAACTTGCTACCCCCGCATTTCCTCTTAGACTTTTCTGGAGCAAACCAAAAGCACACCGAGATTTTTTTTAAAAAGAGCACGCATCTGGTGTCTTGAGGCTCTTTCCTCACCTGCCATGGTGAGGAAGGTTTGCTTCTCTCCACCCCCTGCCCACCCTCGTGGTTTTGGCTGTCTCTTGGAGACTCAGGCCACTATCTTAGGTTATAGCCCATTGACCTGCCTGCAAGCACACACCTCTTGCAGGGTTTGGCGTTGGCCCTGGGGAATGGCTGGGGTCAGGTTCTCCCTCCCTCCCTCCAACCTTGAGCAGAGGTAGAGCTGCAAAGAAGGGGTGCATGGCACTCACGTGCCCGCACTTTTTCACCAGGAGAAACCCTTGTTCTTTCTGGCTTTTGCAACCTCGGTTTGTGAAATCTCCTGCCCCCGCACTCTGGGAGACCCGTGAGGGCAGGCAGGGTCTTGCTTTCGCAGCTGCCCCCGCCTCCTGCAGTGAAACTTCATGAGTGCCAGGCAGGGACTTGCGCCCGGGAAGTGGGCGAGAGGGGCCCGTCCGCTCCAGGGAGGGCCGTTTGGGGGACGGGTGCTCGAGCGGGCCGGCGGCGGCCCCCTCCCGGCGCGCCAGCCATCGGAGCGACTGGCAGCGGGAGGGGTTACGCTACCGGCGGTGGTGTTGCCTCCCCCCAGCTCAGCGGCCGCCGGGTGCTGCATCCCGCTCCCCGCGGAGGAGGCCGCCGGGCCGGAGGTTTGCGAGCCGAGCGGCCAAGGAGGGCCTGCCGCTCGGGAGCGCGCGCCGTGAGTCTGGGCTGCTGTAACCGGGCGCACTTGCGGCTGTACCGCGGGCCAGGGCAGCCGCGCCTTCCGGGCGTCCTCCCGCAATAAACGGTGTCTCCGCCCGGCGTGGTGTCCCTGGTCTCTTTCTTCGCGGGGCGGCGCCTCGGCGCATGTGCGGGGGGACGCGTCTTGGGCGCAGGCGCCGGGGGTTCGGTAGCCGCGCCTGCGCAGAGCGGCGAAGGTCGGCTGGCGGCGGAGCTGTTGTCGTTCCTGCTCGCGTATCGGCCGCCCTTCCTGCGTGTGGGCTGGGCGGAGGCGGGGTTTCCGGGCGCGGGCGCCGTCGGGCCTGACGCGACGGCGGCCCTGAGGATGGCCCCGCGGGGACGCCGGTAGCAGCGGCAGCGGCAGGTGAGGGGGCGGAAAGAGCCCGAGGGCGGGGGCGGCACCCGGGCTCCCCGCCGCCTGGCCGACCGTGGCGGCGCCGGACAGCTCCGCGCTGGGGATTGTGGGAGGGAGGCCGAACCATCGGCGCGCGGCCGGGGGGGTGGCGCGGAGCGGACGAGGCCATTCGCGGGGGTGCCGAAGGCTCGGGCGAGGCGCGCCGCCGCCGCCGCTCGTGCTCGGTGCGCTGGCCGCGGCCCGGGGCCCGGAAGGCGCGTCGCGGGCCTCCCGTCTGCCGCGGCCTGAGCGCCGCCCGCGCGCCTGCCCGCGTGGAGTTGCCCGGCGCGCCGCCGCCGCCGCCCTCTTGCTCCGGCCCGGAGAGGTCGCGCGGAAGGCCGCGGCTGCCGGCGGCCTTTTCCCGTTCCGGGCCCGGCTTGGACTCCCGGCGCGGAAGCGGCGGCCCTGGGCCTGAGCCGGCGACCCCGCGGCCTGGGAAGCCCACGGCGGTGCTGAGTGGGGCGGGAAGAGGGGCTCCGGCGGGCCGTCCTTGCGGGCGCGTCGCTGACGGGTTCGCGTCCCGCGCCTCCCCGGGGCTCGCGGCGCGCTCCGGCGGCCGCTTCGGGCCCCTCTCCGCCGCGAAAGGCGCTCGGGGGCGCCCCGGTGCCCTGCCGGAGCTCCTGGGGGGACGGCGGCGGGCGGGACGGCGGGCCTCGCGCAGGCGCCCGTCGCTTCCCTCCGCGACCCCCTCGTGCGGCGGGCTGCGCTGCGCGCGCAGGAGCGTCCGCGTTGCGCCCTCCCGGCCGCTGAGGGTGCGCCAGTGCAGGCGCTTCGGCGAGCCGGCGTCTGCTGGACGCCGCCCCGCCCCGCCCCGCTCCTCCGGCCCCCGGTTGTAGAGGCCGGCGAGCGGGGGTGCGCTGAGGCGCAGAAGGCAGGTCTGGCGCTCGGCCTGCGCGGCGTGAAGCTCCCGCGGTTCGGCGCCCCCCCCCGCGAGAGCAGTCGGGGCTTGCGCGCCCCTCTCGGACCGCGGCAGGAGGCGGGAGGCAGCTCCGCAGCCCGCGCGGTGGGAACGGGGGATGCTCCTCCGCGGGCCTCGCGCAGGAGTCCGAAAGCGACCGGGGCGGGCGAGGCGGCCGCCCGAGCAGCGCTCGCCGCCGGAGAAAGCCGTTGAGACAAGAGCGCGGCTCTCTGCTAAAGGCTGGCTTGGCGGCGGCTCGCAGCAGAGGCCCCCGTCGACGCTGCTGTCGAGCTGCGGAGTCTCTGCCTCTTCGCTGCCTCGCCCCCGGCGACTGCTTTTCTCGGGCCTCTCCCCGTCGTGCGTCCCTTCAGAGGCAATCCGCACCCGCGGCAGCCACGGTAGTAAGGCGACGGCGCTCCTCCTGAGGCTTCCCGAGCACCCTGCTGTTCGTCGGACCCTACGAGGACAGCAGTACTCTAGCTCTTGGCCGCCCACCCGGGTCCCATCTCCAGCTGGGGGAGTCGGAAGATGCGGTTTCCGGGAGAGCCGCGTTTGCGACGTTGACTTGAGCGAAAGCACCCTTCGTCTCTCAGCAGGAACGGTGGGCTTGGAAAGTGGACGTTTGAGCATGGGGCCACGGCCACTTCAAACGTATCACTCCTTCTTGCGGCAGAGAGTTACGCAGATCAGATCGTGCATTTTATTCCGTGGCAGTTTGTTTCTAGGGAGGGGGAGGGCAGCTTTCTCCTGCCTGCCTCCCGCCATATGTGATCGGCGCATCGGAGCACATCACATAGCGCCCTGTCGGTTTTTCCAACTTACTTACGCCAAGAGGTGCTGCGTGAAACCATACCACTTGTCTTAATGCTGGTCCACCGGTCAGTCTGGTCCCTGCCCTCTGCCATTTGAAAGGGTCTTCCGTCCCTTGACTTCTTCTCCTAGACACATTGGAGCCAAGTGTCCTGTTCTGCCTGAGTACTTTGAAGAAAGAGGCTCTTTTGGCTTGATAGGCTGGCTTCGCTTTCTGCTATTTTCCTGGTTTTCACCGGAAGCAAAGCTGACCAGGCTGGGTTGGGCCCGGTAGAAGGGTTCGGCCCTCTTGCCCAAGCCTTTGTGTTCAGAAGCAAAGCATTCTCAAGGAACGAGGCTGCTGATCAATCCCTTTCTGCTCTTTTGTAACGGGCTCCAAAGTGCTGTTGCAGCACCATTGCTGTCCCTGTTGCTCTTGGCCTCTGTAGCAACAACTCGTGCGACAACATCTTTGTGCAAGAGTTTTCCCAACTGGGGCAAGGAGATAAGCTTTCCCTTTTCACCTCCAGCATCCACTGCAAGGAGAAAAGGGCACGGAGTGTAGATTACGGAAAGCAGTTGCTCACTCAAGTGTGCCCTACTCAGATAATAGAGGCCTTGGAATACCGTGTCCCTTTCTGGACACCACCCTTCAAAAAGGATAATAGCGAACAATTTCAGAGGAGGGCTGCCAAGACAGTCAGGAGTCTGGAAACCAAGTTGTATATGGACTGGGTATGTTTCGTGTGCAAAAAAAGGGGAACTATGATGCTTTCCCAGTCTCTGAAGGGTTACAGCACAGAAGAAGGAATGGACTTACTCTTTGTTGTCCCAGAAGGCAGGACCACAACCAAGGGGTTAGAGCTGCAGGAAGGAGAATCAGGCTAGACACCCAGAAGAACTTCCTGACTGTACAAGCTGCTGGCCAGTTGAGCGGGCTGCCACATGAAGTGGTCGGTTTCTCTTTGCTGGTGGCTGTCGCACAGAGACTGGGCACCTGTCTCTCTGAAATGCTATAGCAGATTCTCCACCAAGCAGGCAGTTACGTAAGATGAGCTCTGATGTCTTCTCTGGCTTTGTGACTCAGATCTTATGCCCAGAAGTGGCTTCCTCTGCCTACTGAAGGAGCTGCAACTCCTGTTTGGTCATTTGCAGATGACCTGAATGGTGGCCAGCATTTTTATTAGCACTGCTGCTGACACAATGTCTCCCTGAAATTCTCTGCACTTGGGAGAGATCCTGCTTGTGGGTAGTTCTGGGTGGCATAATCTCATTCCCCGGCTTTTCTTCTTGCAATGTTACTTTATTCAAAGGAGCTTTCTCTCTACCCGTGTAAGACTTGCTCTGGAAGTCCAGTGGAATAAGAATTGCCTTATGGAATTGGACCCAAGCAAAGTGAATCCTTCTGATATTCCCAGCCATAGGCAACCATACGTTCCAGCAAAGCTGCTCTTGGAAGGTCCCGGTATTGACCATGGCAAACGTGGCCGCCTGCTTAGGGCCGCCGTTCTTTGCATAGGTGGAGTTCTGCAAATAGTCCGTTGCTTCAAGCCACATTAAGAAATCCCTACTGGACCGTAGCCTCCCCATTCCCCATCACACTAGCTTTCTCTGCTGGAACAGTAAGCGTAGGGGTGGGTGGCTCTCTACTCCCCCCTCGCTCATTTCTGAGGTGGTACAGACCCAGGAGGGGTGTCTGACAGCCATGTGCTAAACGTATGTCAGCTGTGCCTGTTCTTGGGGTACACCGCAGGATCATTGGGTATGCGGGATTGAATGGCGTTGGGCACGTGGGGACAGAGGAGCAGACGTTTAGGCAGCGGCAAGGCAACTGAAGCCTCCCTGGTTGCAGTGTGGAGCATTCCCCAGTGAACAGGCCCCCTCCTGCTTCCCAGTCTGGTCCTGTCTTTCATCTCTCACTGCCCTCTTAAACCCCTCTGGCACCTGGGATTAATCTTTCTGTAGCTGGCTGGAATCTGAGCATGTGCAGTTCCTTCAAACGCTCCCCTCTTCGCCCATTCCCTTGCTTCTGATGTCAGGCAAGCTTAGGGGCATATAAGGAAATTGAAAACAGAAGGGTAAAGGTGGGGGTGGGAGCAGAAGCACAGGATCTGTTCTCCCAACCCTGTGATACAGAAGGTAGTCCAAGCCATCCTCCCCTCTTGGTTGGTGGGGCAGCCATTGAATGCTTGCACCCCTAGGCCTGGAGCGAGCTCGGTCGTCCTGGCCTCCCCTGCCGGTTGCAATCACACATGACCTGGTTGCCTGACCTTGGCTCCATGAGGCGACTGTCTCTGACTGGGGAAGTCCAGGGGATCCAGTAGAACCTCTGTTGCCTTAAATTGGTTCCTTTTTGCTATGGATCTTGGCCACTGGCCAGTGCAGGTGAGGGATCCAGGCTCCAGAGGGAACTGGGCTGGTGTCGATTCTGGCTCGGTGGCGAATCTCTCAACGTTCAGAAGCCAGGTTTACTCTGCAGCACTGGAGGCAGCGAGGGCCAGGAGTAGGTGGCAGGGTGGCCACAGATGGTTCTTCCAACTCTCAGGATGGCAACCGTTCCCTTCTCTCCTGCAGGTCGCCAGGCCACCTTTGGTCCACCTGGCAGGCAGTAATCCCTCTCCGTGCCCCGTGGCGGCAGCAACATGAGTGAGGTGTCGGTCATTAAGGAGGGATGGCTGCACAAGCGAGGTGAGCAGTGCCCCCGCCTGCCCTGTTGGAGGGCCCGAGCTGCCAGCGGGGCTTGCCTCTGAATGGATTCTGTGCAGAGAGAGCAGGGCCTGCGCTGCCCGGAACCTTCAGCCGGCGCAGAGGGGAGCAGGCTGCGGGCTCTCTTCACCCTCGGGATCCCGATGGCTTTTGCTGCATGCTGGCTGGGGCCACTGCCCCTCCCTAACCTTGAGGCCCTGAGCATCCTGTTGGGGGTGCCCATCTGTGGAGCACCCTTCCCAGGGAGAGGCGACCGGTCCCTGGGTTGTGTTTTTTTTAGCCCCAAGGGAGAAAGCCCAACGGTCATTTCCAGGCTTTGAAGAAAGGCTTGTGGTGCTTTTACATCTTTCTACTGTTCGTTTTTGCGCTTGTAGCTGGTTGCATCATCTGCTCCGTTTGTTCTGTATTCTGTGTTCTTGAGTGCTCGTCTACGCCATTTAGGAAGTGCTGGCTGTAGGGCAACCCCAAATAAAGAAATGGAATTATGACAAGAGTTATGAGTCTTGGCATGAGCTCTTTGTCCCCTGGCAGGTCCCTGTCCCTCTCCCCTTCCCCTGAGCTGCTTCCTCTTGCCCCATCCTTGGGTTGGAGCACCAACAGATTCCTCTTTTTGCCTTTTGGTCCCCTGCAGTTCCTGGATGTGCTGCCTCGGCCTGGCTGGGCGGGGGGTGGTGAGCTCAGCTGTGCGGAGCCGAGGCCTGCCTTTGCCAAGGGACGGGAGAAGCAGCTCCCCAAAAGACCTTGGCTCTGGGCTGACTTGTGCTTGCCAGAGCCAAAGAGGGTTCTGGCTCCGGAACAGCGTGAGGCAGTTGGCAGAGAAGGCCACTCAGGCTGCCGGGGAATGGGGTCCCTGCCACGCTGAGAGAAGATTGTTTTACAAGCAGATGAAGCAGAAGCCTCAGCTAGTTGCTTGACCTGGTCAGGAGTTGCATCTGGCAAGGTAACATACAAGGCGCTCTTCTGCCCTCCTTGCTCTCAAAGTGGCAAAACCTGTTCCAACGTTTAGGCAAAGTGGGAGCTTTCAGGGGCACCAGGTCGTGTATAGAGATGGATGGATGGATGGATGGATGGATGGATGGATGGATGGATGGATGGATGGATGGATGGATGGATGGATGAATGGATGAATGGATGAATGGATGAATGGATGAATGGGGTAATGGTTACATGTCTGGCTATGTTGTTCAGTCACTGAAAGCAGAGCAGGAGGGTGGCTGGGCCACGTGGTAGCTTGCATGTTCATCTGGATAACACCAGACCTGCTTTCCAGGGGAATACATCAAAACCTGGAGACCCAGGTATTTCCTCCTCAAAAGCGATGGCTCTTTCATTGGATACAAGGAGAAGCCTGAAGCAGCAGATCACAGCACACCTCCTTTGAACAACTTCTCTGTGGCAGGTTTGTTACCCAGATTAGCTCGGAAAAGGTTGGGTGAGGGTGTGGTGCTCTCCTGGGTCTCCACGCAGGCTGGCATACGATTCCTGATGTGACTCCTGTTCTCCTTGTGGTTTGGATGGATTGTTCCCACCTCGCCGAGGGAAGTTGCATGTGTGAGCAATGGGCACCCTGGGATTGCCCTCACTTTCTCTTCGCCTTTCTCCATCTCGAACGCCAGGGAGGTTGTTATCCTGGAGAAGGAGCTGCTCTGGCTGAGTCCGCGTGGATCTTGGCCCGTGGAAACAACCCAGGGCCTGGAATGTTGTCTTAAGGCACGGGTCACAAGGGCCGAGTGGGCTGCTGGGGAGGGTTCTCTGGGGGAAACTGCGCACAAGACTCCTTTCCTCTTTCTCCTGCCTCCCTAGAATGCCAGCTGATGAAAGCAGAGCGGCCTCGTCCCAACACTTTTATCATCCGCTGCTTGCAGTGGACAACGGTCATTGAACGGACGTTCCACGTGGACTCCCCGGAGGAAAGGTGAGTGTGCTGCCTCAAGGCCTTGCTTCAACTGCTGTGAGCGGGTGCTGTTTCAGAGGCCGGCTGCGGGAATGGAGAAGTGTTTCCGCATCAAGATAGCAACCTCTTGGCCGCTGTCAGTGTTCAGGCACCAGACATACACAAGGGAGCTTTCTGTCTTGGACTGACACGTAACTGTATCTCAGCTGCCTCCTTGTAACTCAGCCTGTGGACTGCCACGCTGCCTTTCTCTGCAGGCATCAGAACGGCCTAGTGCTCCTTGATCACGCTTGTGTCTTCCCCAGGGAAGAGTGGATCCAGGCCATTCAGATGGTGGCCAACAGCTTAAAGAACCAGGAGCCAGAAGAGGAGGACAGGATGGACTACAAATGTGGCTCCCCCAGTGACAGCACAGGGGCTGAGGAAATGGAAGTGGCTGTGACCAAGTCCAGGACCAAGGCGGTAAGGAGGGAAGCCGCAGTGTGAGTACGATGGCCACTCGTCTCGGCTAGTTTTGGTGAGGCTATCTAATTATGGCTGTGGGCTTGTAATGGCTAATTTTATCTCAAAGGCTTGATCAGTCGGGGGATGAGCTTGGTCAGCACACTCTTTCTCTCTGCCTTTTATCACCAGACCATGAGTGACTTCGACTACCTGAAGCTCCTTGGAAAGGGTACTTTTGGGAAGGTCATCCTTGTACGGGAAAAGGCCACAGGCCGTTACTATGCCATGAAGATTCTGCGCAAGAAGGTCATAATTGCCAAGGTGGGTGGAAGCTCAGGGCCTGTGGAACAGAACATGAAGAATGGGGAGACCGCTTGCCCAGGTCGACATCAGGTGATAAGTTCTTCCTCAGAAAGCCTCGTTGGGGAAGAACTGGGTTTCTCCCTTTGCTTGCAAAGCTGAGATTTTCTGTGGCCCTGCTGGAGAGAGAAAGGAGGGCGCTGCTTGCCACTGCTTCTTGGACAGTTTGATTCTGGGGCTTCTGGGAACCCCCTTTTCTCAGCCGCCCATTTCTTCCAAGGGGAGAGTGGATCCAAAGGAGCAGAAGTTAACCATTTGGCCAAGAATTGCTGCCTGTTTCAGCTGTGGGTGGATACGGGCATGCTCCCTTACTCCCCCCAGGCTGTTCCTCTTCGCAGCCCCCATTTAGTGTTGAGGTTTCCGCCTTTTACTAAGCCTAGAGAGCCAGGCTGAAGGGGAGGTGAATAACAGCTCAGATGCCGCGAGAATTGCGCGTTTGGGTAAGAGCACTGTTCTCTCTTTCAAGGATGAAGTGGCTCACACCGTCACGGAGAGCCGAGTGCTGCAGAACACAAGGCACCCCTTTCTCACGGTATGCGCCTTAATCCAGGGAATACTTCCCTGCTGGCCAGAGCAGGTTCGGGCTTTGCTCCTGGGGGCCGAGCAGAGAGGGTGGGCCCAGAGCCCATAAACGTCTGCGGCCAGTCCTCCACGAGCCCAGACTGTCATCCTGCTCGGTTCCGTGCTACTGCTGCTTCCGCTGTAATGCCCCTTGGCTTCACAGGAGTGAGCATCTCTGAGGTGGCGGCCTGGTAGTATGACAACTGCTCCTTTATCGAATAGCCACCAGGCGGTACTGGAAGGCAGAATACAGAATAGCAATAAGACCGTGCTTATAGGCCTGGTTTTAATTTTCCTCAGAGTGCAGGGCCATGGGTGGGCGGGAGAGTTGCTCTTTCTGAGGGGAAGCTCTGTTCCCCGCCTTTCTAGGCCCTGAAATACGCGTTCCAGACCAACGACCGCCTCTGTTTCGTCATGGAATATGCCAACGGAGGGGAGGTAAGCGTCTGCCAGGAGGAGTCCCGACTCGTGGCGGAAGCAGGAGTGGGCTTTGGGCCTTGCGTCCCTGCTCGGCTGCTTTTCCCTGACTCCACCTTCCCTTTCAGCTGTTTTTCCACCTCTCGAGAGAGCGCGTCTTCACCGAGGAGCGTGCCCGTTTCTACGGGGCTGAGATCGTCTCTGCCCTGGAGTATCTCCACTCTCGGGATGTTGTTTACCGTGACATCAAGGTAAACCTGCGTGTGCGGAGCACGGCGCTGCCTCGCCCTGCTGGCGCTCTTCCCGAAGGGTCTGAACGGGTGGCCCGTGGGTCAGTTCTGCAGGGGGCTCCTCTCTGCCCTTGTGCGTTGTAGCTGGAGAATCTCATGCTGGATAAAGATGGACACATCAAAATCACAGACTTTGGTCTGTGCAAGGAAGGGATCACCGATGGCGCCACCATGAAGACCTTCTGTGGGACACCGGAATACCTGGCCCCAGAGGTAGGGAATGCGGGGGCTGGGGCCAGAGCAAACGTGTTGGGTGGCAGGTTTCACAGGACGTGGGCAGACCTGGCTTTCCGCTGCTGCCAGGGCGGAGCTGGCCTGGGCTGCCAGTAACAGTCTGTTCGTGGCTGTTCCACAGACGCACCTGCTCCCAGATGCTACATGTCTCACCTCGTCTTCCTGCCCCCCCCACAGGTGCTGGAGGACAATGATTACGGGCGGGCCGTGGACTGGTGGGGCCTAGGCGTGGTCATGTATGAGATGATGTGTGGGCGCCTCCCCTTCTACAGTCAGGACCACGAGCGTCTCTTTGAGTTGATCCTCATGGAGGAGATCCGCTTCCCGCGCACGCTCAGTCCTGAAGCCAAGGCCCTGTTGGCTGGTCTGCTCAAGAAGGACCCCAAGCAGAGGTGAGCCGGGTAGGACCCTCTGGAAGGAGCCTGCCAGCTCCGTGGGAGTTCTCAGCTGTAGTTCCTGCTTGGAGGAAGAGACCCTGGCCTTATGCCTTCGGTTGCTGGGGGGCACGGCCCCTTCTGCCCAGGAAGCGGAGCATGTGGGGTTGAGCTGCCGAAGCCGTGGGTCTCTTCGTTGGGCTGCTAGACATGTTGGAGAGCAGTTGTTGTCAGGAACGGGATCCGGTGGTCCCTTGGCCAGATTCAAAGGCTAAGCCATAGTTTTCATGAAAATGTATTGAATAAATTACAGTTGGTTTCTTTGCTTTAGAGTTTGAAATAAACGCCGAGTGTGTAGTTCTGTACAAACGTGCATATAAGGTGAGCACGTTTCTCTCAGTAGGATGTACAGTGAGGAGGTGTTGCAGTCCAGCTATGTGGAGGGAAGAGCTGGCGCTCCCACCCTGGGGCTCCATGGAAGTCACCCTCCCTCTCTTGCCTTAAGGCCCCGGTTGTCCCTCGAACAGGCAGCAGTGGACATTTGCCCTCTCCTGTTGAATCGTAGGTCTCACAACACGCAGACACGAGTATGCACCCACGCATGCATAAACCAGTCTTTCCCCCAGATGATAACCAAACCTTTTATTTCCCAGGCTGGGGGGTGGCCCCAACGATGCCAAGGAGGTGATGGAGCACCGGTTCTTTGCTGCCATTAACTGGCAAGATGTGGTTCAGAAGAAGGTAGGGCGCGGCAGTTGTTCTGGCCCACGTGTGGCTTAGTGTGGGCAGCAGCCTTCTGAGCTCCCGGATCAGGGTGGGGGGGCTGCAGGTGAGACCCCATGGTGTGAACTAAGCAGGCTTCTTCTCCCACCAGCTCATCCCCCCTTTCAAGCCCCAGGTGACATCTGAAATCGATACTCGGTACTTTGATGACGAGTTCACAGCACAGTCCATCACCATTACTCCACCGGACCGATGTGAGTAGGGGGCCTTACATCTCCACTTGCGGGGGGGGGGATTTAGTTTCTTGGTTTTGGCTTCACTGGGAAGCTACAGGCCTTGCTGTTCTTGTCCCCAGATGACAGCGTGGACCCCCTGGAGGCAGACCAGAGGACCCACTTCCCTCAGTTCTCCTACTCCGCAAGCATACGGGAATAGCGTTGCAGCGCTCCTGTGGTGCACCTGCAAGAGAGGCGGTGGGGCTGGCCAGACCCAGAGCTCAGGGTGGGGGGGACCACCCCATCTGGCTGATCCCAGGCTTCCCAGCTTCTGGGGGCCAAGTGGACAACCCTGGGCCTGCCACCCTCAGCCCTGGCAGTCAGGCAGCAGAGGCAGTCTTGCCACAGCCAGGTGGCTGCCTGGACCAGCGGAGTCACTCTGTGCCCTTGTCTCCCCGCCCTGCCCCCAAGCCATCCTTTACATCCCTGCCTCCAGGCCCCGGCTGAGTTTCATGTGGGAATTGCTTTGGTTTGTTCTGATAGCTTCACAGGGCTGTGCCCCTGCCGCGGGGCTGTTAGGGAGAGGACCGTGCAGGGCCCTGGCATGTATGCAGTCAGGTGAAGAAGGGGGAGCATCTCTTGCTGTCTCCTGTGTGGGGTGCCACCCTGGGAACAGGAACCTGCAGTGCGAAGGGCTCTTAGCACTGTGGCTTGCAAGGCTGTGTTAAGAGGAGAGCAGAGCCCCCAAAGCCCGCCCCCCCTCACCACCAAGATTTGTTTCTGTGGGATAGTCGCCGGCAGGCTGGGGCTCCAGTGCCTACTGGGGGGCATAGCTAGGCAGCTGGGATCTCCTTTACATTTTGGTGCAGCAGACGAAAGGGCTTCCCCAGCCCCCTCTGGGTGCTGCTGCTATCAGGATCCTTGAGGTGCCCTCCAAATAACAGAGGGAGGAGCTTGCCCCCGTGCCCACTTAGGAGCAGTGGCCTTTCTGAGTCTCCTTCCTGCTAGATGCCAACAGCCTGAGGGAGCCCCAAGGCAGCTGCACCTTCCTGCCCCGTGGTAGTCTGCAAGTGCTGCTTCTGAGGCCCAGGAACGGACCTCGCTGGATGGTGGAGTAAACGTTTGCCTGCCCTGAGTTGTGGAATAAGGAGGGATCAGGCCCAGCTCCCCCGCCCATTTGTCCCTCCGCCAGCCTCTGGAACGGGGCTGGCAGAGCGCTGTCCTTCTGATAAACCTGTGGGTCGCTGACTCCCCGGCCCAGGGCTTGGGATGTCCCGCAGTGCCTCCACCCTTTTTTCGGCCCAAATAGCTTGCTTGTTCCCAAGCCTCCACCCTCCCATGGCCCAAATAGCTTGCTTGTTCCCAAGCAGCCCTGCTGCTCCCACCTCTGACCCTGGGGGTAGGGCAGGCCCCAACCCTCCTGCAGCTGGGGGGCTGTGGAAGAGCCCCGTGTCTTCCACGCCTTTGCTGGCGGGGCGCGTTTCCCAGCCGCTCAGAGTTCCAGGCCTGCGGCATTTAGCGCTGGGGAGTCTCCCCACCCACCTGTAATGCAGGCCCCGCGTTTTCCTCCACCTCACCTTCCCAGTTCCACACCGGAGTGTGTGCTTCCCCTTTCTCTTCCAGGTCCTGCAAGGAGGAAGCTGCCTTGTTCCCTGGTCCTCCAGGATAACTCTGAAATAATTCCCAAGGGAGTTTATTCTAGGAAACGGTAGGACGATAGCTGACCTGCCCAGTTTGCGCCCCATCCAGGATGGAGTTGCTCCTCAGATGCTCACCCCCTCTGAAGAAAGGCATGGTCTGCGCTTGCCACAGGCAGAGCTGGGGGGCCAAAGGGGAGGCTGGCCTAGAGCTCTTCTGCTGCTTCCTTTCCCTCCTGGGGAGGTCCTTGAAGTTAGACCCAGGATAGACCAGGCCCTGGTACTGGAATCCAAGGCTGGCGTCGCCCTGCCAGTCCTGTTTGGCTTGACCCATAGCCCCTTGCAGAGGCCAGAGCTGCAGCTCACTGTCCAGGGAAGGAGCAGGCAAGGCCCTGGAGGCTGGAGCCAGTCTCCTGCGTGTGGCCTCACGGCTTCTCCCAGGGCACCCCTGGATCTGCAGTCTGTGGAGTTGCCTTCCCTGGCCCAGAAGCCGCTCAGCTGAGTTGCCGCAAAGGGCCTGGAAGCAGCCCACCTGGATGCCAGTCTTGCTAAAAGGCAGGAGGTCGTTGGCCCTCTGGCAAGCGTGCTCAGAACTTTCCTGCGGCTGGCTAATAGTCCCATAATGCGAAGAGTGGCAGGTCTTCAGTGAGCGGGGCTGCCCCAGGCCACCATCACTAACACCCCGAGCCTTGTCCGTGTTTCTGGCAGGCCGGAGCAGCGGCAAGGAGCCCCTGGGGCAGGGCGTGGCCAGCAGTCCCTCCTGCCTACCTGGGTACTCTCTTGGGCAGGTACCCAGAGGACTTACCCTAGTGGGCGGAGGAGGGGGCAAGTGACTTCAGGCTCGCCTTTGCCCTGCTCCCCTCCTGGCAGTTTTTATGACTTCAGCAGACCTGGGGATCCCATGTCCTGCGGTTAGGGTCTGCCTGTGCCCAGGGACCTCTGCCGATCACACGATCACTCTGGGCTCCACAGAGTGTCTTCTTTCTGCAAAATTGGGGGGGGGGCGTGAATTTGGCTCCAAACATCCATCTCGGCACCGGCTCGCTTCATGCGTCTCAACTCTTATAGGCAGCCTGTAGCAGTTGCACTATTCCACTATTGTGAGGGGCCGAGCAGACCCCCCCCCACTGATGTGATCTGAAAGCCACTGTGTTTGTGGCCCCTTGAAGACTACAAGTCAGGTGAAGAAGATTGAGATTCCCCAAGGTTTATGCAATGTCACGTGTCCTTTAAGGTGCTACAGACTCTTGCTGGCACGGTTCCCGCCCTCATTCCTGTCCGTGGGCCCGTTGCACACGCCTTAGCCCTGCAGCCTCTTGAGGAGGGCTCCAGCTCAAATTCGTCTGCTTTGGGCCTCTCCTGGCTGCGAAGCCAGCGGGCCGCGTAGTCTGCCTGAGAGCTCTTGAACGGGCTGCAGAACAGTGACAAGGGAGCCCAGCTGCGGTCTGGACCCTCCGCGTGGCCTTCGTTCAGCACACCTGAAGTGCCGGCAGCCCCAGAGCCACCTCTAGGCTGCTCTGCCTGCCCAGAAGCATTCGGCTCAGGAGGCACGTTGAACTGGGATTACAGCTTATTGTGCAGGAACTCTTGTGCCCTGGACTGTGCAGGGCTGAACTGGGGGGGGGGGTCTGGGTGGGAACTTGCACTCTGTTACACGCAGCACAACGCTTGGGGATGGGGGAAGGATAGTTTTTCACAATTGCTGTAGTTCTAGTTCACATTTACTAATTTAATGTTGCCCCTTTTAGTTTCAGCCTGAGGTGTCCACCCTGTTGCAGTATTCCCCCCCCCCCCCGTTCTCTTCCCATTGCTGGAAACCAACAGCATTTCTGGCCTTTCGCAGACAGGGCTTGCTCAAGATCCTGAGTTCAGTTTGTAAAATAAAGTTTGCCAGAGTGTTTTTGTAAATGTGGCTGATAAGCACAAAAACTGGAAAGGCTTTTTTTTTTTTGTAAACCATGGAATTGCCTTCCTCTACCCTCAGATTTGTACGGTACAAGCAATAAAAGATTTTATTTCTTGGTTATGTGGTGGTCTTCATTTTTTTTTTTTAATTAAAACACCTTACAATTTTAAAACCTCATCCAAGCTCTTCTCAGTTGTGGCTTACATCTGTCTGCACACCCAGTCCCAGGTGGCGGTGCTGCTTTGAGGAAGGCCGGCTGCCCCACTCGCAAGGATCCAGGGCATTTCAGGAAAGCCTGCTCTCTCCGTCAGCCTCCTCCGGATCTCTTGGGATTTAAGCCCCACCGCCCTTAAATTGTGGGTCGCTCGCTCGCTTTAGGGCTGCTCAGCAGCCCCCCAGCCGCCAATGGAGTGGCACCGAAACAACCCCCCACAGGACTACCCGGATCCACCATCCCCTCGCCAGCCAGAGGCCTTGGCGCAGCAGGCAGCCGCTCCCATCATCCCCCCCTCTTCGGGAATTGGCATCCCATGGAAGTGGCCTCTAGGTGTTGGTTTCCCCCTTGATTTCCCCAATTGCTTTCGTTAGATCTTGCGATGCTTCAGAACCATCAAAAGGGTCCCTCCCCTCAGGAAGCGGCCCATCCCCTCTCATTTGGCTAATGAGCCCTGATTAGGCAGCCTGGGCATTGGATGGGACTTCTCTGGCGCTCCAGCCGAGCAGAGCCAGGCTCCCTTCCAACTTGGTCCTGGGTGGAGGCCATGGCACACCATGAAAAGGGGCCCTGGGCGCTGCTGCGGAGAGGCGTTCTCTCGGTAGGAGTCCTGCCTGCGGAGCAGGTTATAGGCAACGTAGGCACCCCAAGTGGCCCTGGGGTGTTGGGGAACGGGCCGCGGAGGGGGCCGTTGAAGAAATTCTGTTCTCGTCCTCTTCCTAAGGGAGGGCCCGTGGCTGTTATTTTTCCCCAAAGGTGTAAGGTACTCGTTCTGCAGGAGTGTTTGTGGCCTGGACCATCGCTTACCTCTTCAAACGGGCCTGAGCGCCTCTTTGGAAACTTTTGCCTGAGCTGCAGAGTCCTCTCCAGCTAAACTGTTTGGGTTGCTCAAAGGGGAGGAGGAGGAGGGACCCAGAGCCCATCCCCAGTCGCTTGGGAGCGCAGTCCTTTCCCCCAGCCACCTCCGGAGCCTACCTAGGAGATGCTCTTCGAATGCCTGCACTCTCTGTGCCATTTGATGGGTTTTCCTAGTGAAACGGGGCTGGTGAGGTGGAGCAGAGGTGCATCCAAAGGAAGGGAGCTTGACAGGGGTTGTGTGTTCCTTTAATACCCCCCCTTCCACTAACGCTGCTCAGTTTCAGGTGGATGAGAAAAGGGAGCCTTTGAAAAGCAAGAACAATGAAGGGTGGAGCAGCGAAAAAGGATCTGGGAAGGTGGGTTCTGGCCCTGTTGTGGACAGCTGTGGGCTTGGCGCCTGTGGCTTGTGGCGGGAGGAAAGGGGCGGGGCCCCCGCAGCCTGAGGCCACGCCTTCAGATCTGGAAATTACTTTGGTGTTAGCACGAATCAGTCCTATAGCATCACACTAACAGCAGACCTGGGTGGGGTAAGCAACCCGGGGTGGGGCTGCAGGAGGGCCACTGGCAGGAACCCAGCTGGTCAAGGGAGAGAACATGGCAAGCCATGTCTTTACATGCCCCTCTCCTGCGTGGGACCACTTGTCACTGCTCCCAGAGGCAAATGCTCTGTTCTGCACGTGGTAAAAGGCATATTTCGGCTACTTTGCACCTGAGCTGCGGAGGCATTATAGGAATAAAATCCCCAAATCCTGCCTTCTCTCCTTGGAAACTTTAAGCTGCCAGGTTGTCAGGGGCGTTGGGTGAAATACGAGCAACAAAGAGTTCCACCCGTGGGAGGAATAGCTCGAGGGGCCTCTGTGAGGCAGGGCCCCGAATGAATCCAATAGATCGGGTGTACCGCTTCCCTTTCCTTCCTCAGGAGGCACAGCGGCTTGGCAAGGGGGGCTCAGGGGACCAAGCGGGTCAGGGTTGGGCTGGAGGCAGAGTCCTGCCCTTGGGCAGCACTAGGCCCATGGGCCAAGGGGACGGTCGGGGAGAGGGTGCCTGAGCCTTTGAGCAGCAGGTCTGTGGGCAAAGAGGGAGGGGCTGCCTGGGCTTTCCGGGTAGCTCTCCCCACCCCATCCCTGAGACCTTGGAGGGGGGGGTGTCGGCTTTCCCTCCTGCTCCTGGCAGTGCTCTGCCTGCCAGTTCCTCTCCTCTTCCAGAAAAAAGGCCTGGAATGCTATGAAAAAGAGGCTGAGAAGCAGGGGGTGGTCTGCCCCCAGGTCCTGGCTGAAACTCCTTTGCCGAGGGAGCGAGGTGAGGTGCTGATGACCCCAAAGGGCTTGGGAGGGCAGCGATGGGGAGCCCTGAGAGATTCATCCTTGCGGGGCGGGGGGAATAATCTGACATGTGCATCAGGCTCCGTGGCAGGTCTGGAATCGCATCAACCAGGGGACGAAGCGGAGTGCCCCTGCTGATCCCTCGGGCTAATCCGTCTCCTCTCCTCTGTCCCCAGTTGTTCCAGCGTCGCTCTCCCTGGCAGAGGAGCTGTCCCAAGCGATGCTGCGCATGGACATGGCCCTGGAAAGGGAGTACGCCTTTGACATCTTCAGCAGCTTGATGGTGAGCGGGAGCCAGTCTCTGCCTGGGTGCCAGTCGTGCTGGGCACCCAGAGTCGTCTGCTAGGGAGCAGGGCAAGTTCCAAGAGAGCCAACTTGCCTCCTCCACCACAGGAACCCCGATTAAAGCATCCCCGGTGCGGGGCGGTCCTCTGGAATGGAGGGAGACTGTTACCAGCCGGTCTTGGTAACTGTAAGTCAGAGACGGGGCCATCTCGGCTTGATCCAGCTTCCAGGGTCCCTCTGGGTCTGCCTGGCCCAGGAGGTCTAAATCTCCCTCATTTGGTGGCTGCCAGATAGCTAGAACCTGTTAAGCTGCCCTGAGTGCTTGGTATGCAACCTGGCCAGAGAGCCCAGGGCTGCCAAGGGAGCAGCACAGCACAGCGCAGCGCAGCACAGTGCAGAGAGAAGGGAGATGTTGCTTCCTCCCCGTCAGTTCCGTTCCAGGGAATGTTCCCTAGTCCACCTGCTCCCCCCAGCCTGCCCGACTGGCACTCTGTGCCAGGTGACGGTCTTGCCCAACCCCTGGGCCCCTGCAGAGGGGCACTGGGAAAGGACGTTGCAGGGACCACTCGGCAGCTCCTGTTTTTTCACAGCAGAAACAGCCATCGTATGCATTCCAGGGCTTTGACCTGCCACGGTCTGTAACGGTGGAGATGCGAGCCCTTCTTGTTGACTGGCTGGTGCAAGTGCACGTAAGTGCCTGGCTTTGAATGAGAGGGGAAGGGCAGTGGGACGGGGGTCCCTGGCAGCCATTCTGGGGGTCTGGAAGGACACAGGTGGTCTCAAGGGTCTCCTGGCATTGAAGCCTCACTATCTGGGGGCTCCATAGAAGAGACAGAGGTTGGCACTGGCTGTCCAGCAAACAGAGGCAGATCAGTAACTGCTCTGGCCAAACCTTACCTTCCTGCACACGATCCAAAGCCACTTCAACAGAACTTGCCCCACGTTGCTCCTTCCTGGCCTGATACGTTGGATCCAGAACCACGGGGTGTCACCCTTACACGCCTCTGTTTTGCTGCTGGTGATCCTGCCCCCTTGCCTCCTTTCCCTCCCAGGAGTATCTGAGTCTAGCAGACGAGACCCTCTACCTGGCAGTCTACCTCATGAACGCCTATATGAAGGCTGGCCGGGTCAGGATCCCTCACCTGCAGCTCCTCAGCGTCACCTGCCTCTTTCTGGCCTGCAAACTGGAAGAACATACTTGTCCAGAGGTGGGAGAGCGAAGCCTGATTTGGGAAATGTCCACTGGCCTTCCAGAGACCCGGGGCAGCTGAAGCGACTGACTCTGGTTTGGTCCAGCAGCCCTTCTTGGGTTCTTGGCCTCTTGGGCAGGAAGGGGGGGGATCTGTGCCTCTCCGGGAGTGGCCACGCATCGTGCGGTCTGGCAGCAAGGCACAAGCACGCTCCCTTGTCTCCTGCAGCCAGCCCAGTTGTGCTTCCTGATGGAGGACTCGTGCAGCCGAAAGGATCTTCTGCGGATGGAACGCAAAGTCCTGGCCCGGCTCAGGTTTGAGCTGCACTACGCCAACCCCATCCACCTGTTCCACCTCCTGGCAGAAGCGGCCCATTGCACCTTGGAGGTGAAAGTCCCAAGCAGGCCAGCTGGGCCCTGGACCACCCGCAGGGTCACCGGTTGCTGTTCCCCGGTGGTACCAGGGTCAAGGGTGCCCTGGCACCGCGGGAGGCCAGGAGAAAGAGGCAGGACCCCTGCAGGCCCTGGAGGGCCCCGTCCCGGTGATTTACTCCTGGGGAGGCAGCAGGTATTGTTTTTCACCACCTTTCCACTGCTTTTTCAGGTCCAGTTCTTGGCCCTCTATTTCATGGAAGTGTCTTTGATGGAGGTGGACTGCCTGCGTTTTGAGCCTGCCCAGCTGTGCTTTGCTGCTTTGTCTCTGGCACAGCTGCTGTTGTGTGAAGCCAAAATCAAAGACATGGATGTTCTTCAGGAATGTTTTCCAAAGTTCCACGTGTACAGGTAGGAGCAAGTGTGGGCATGTGCCACAAGGGACAGATGTGATGCACTGAGAAATAGTGGTGGTGCAAATAATTTGGGGTGCAAATAATTTGTCTCTCCCTTAATTCCTAGCTTTGTAAAGCAAAGCCTCTGATGTGAGGCTGTATTTTCCCCCATAGGCCAGGAGGCATGGAAAATCCACACGTGGCTGTTACTTTAATTCGTGGATGGCACAAGAAGGTTCATGCCCCTTGTGATTCCCTGCATTTCCTGGTTACCATCTGTGCAGCTTCAGGCCATTTAGGACTCTAGATTTAGGAATCTGGAGATCAGTGGCAGCCCCGCAAGACCGGGTCATGGCTTTCCCCCCAACTGCAGGGATCGGGGCATTGTAAGAGCAACAGGCTATGGGTGGGCTCGGTAAGTGGGGGAGGCGGGTCTGGGGTTGGTATCATCCTGAGGTGACCAGTGAATTAACAAGAGAAATGCAGGAGTACCTGCCACATTTCTAACTGATTACATGAAACCTGTTTCTGTTGGGCGGGCGGGCAGGCAGGCATCACACTGGTAGTCTTATTACCGCAGTGATTTGGCACGGAGCAGGGTCTCCTCCTACTCGCAGGGGGCGACTTGCCATCTCCCAACAACAACTGATTTCTGCTGCGGCAGTTACCCGACCCGGCCACCACTCTTTTCTTTGGGAGAAAGCTTAATCTACTGTATCTGTCTGACGAAGACTCCTACACAGGGGGGGTCAGGACTCCTGCACAAGTAAAGGGAAGAGAAGATGGGGACCTCCAATTGTTTGGAAAGGAAACTTTCTCTATTAGTCTCTGTTAGATCGCCAAGAAAGTAATCATTATGGTATGTTTTGGGTGAGCAAAACATGTTCTCCAGAGAGCAGCATTTCCCAACTGCTGTACCTCTACTTCTCTACCACATTTTTCTCAGCCACTTGAACCCCACCTGCCCGCTTTCACACTCTTGGAGACACCGTTGTAATTTTTTTCAAGAATGGGATTCATGGTGAAGGCAAACTAAGCCCACAACTGCTTCCAGAGCTTAATTTTGGAGGTGTCTGCGAAGGCTGCCAATGCCCCACTCTGCTTGCTGCTTAGTCAGAGGCTGTCCTGGGTGGGATGTCAGTCAGCTGGAAGGCCAGATCAGCTGCACTCTCTGCCTCCACTGCAACTCTTTGTGTGGCCTTGGCTACCAAAGCCCCCTCGCCACGTGGTCCCAGAAGGAGCAGCTGCAGGGCTATGGTGGCTGAGCATGACCTGGGGCTTCCTACCTTTCCTCTGGCTCAAATGGTGCCTCAGTTGGGAAGCGCTTGAGCGGGCAGTGCCCACAGGCCCAGGCCCTTGGGCCCGCACCATAGCACCACTGATAACATTTGGCTTGCAATATGGGGGGAACTGCATCCTTTTTGTGCCTGGCTGAGGAAGCTGGAGGCCAGCAGCTGGGGGGACCCCTCAATTTTGACTGGCCCCCAACCGCTCCTCTCTCCTCACAGGGAGGCTGAGCTGTCTGCTGTCTTCCCGTACATGGCCAAGGCAGTTTTGCAGGGGGCCAACTCCACCCTTCGTGCCATCTTCCTGAAATACTCTAGGCCACAGAAGCTTTGTGCCAGCACCAACCCTGCCATTGCTGCCTCTAAGTTCCTGAGCCACTGCCTGGGGAATCCCACCTTGTGAAGGAGGACTGCCACGGGTGATATTTGAACAGCCCCTTCCCACTGTGTGGGAATGGTGTGCGCAGGAAGCCAAGCATCGTCCCACGGTCCAAACACGTGGGAGATGGGTGTGGCATTGACTCTATGCTGGGGAGGGCAGTGGTGCCCCTTCCCTCTTTTTCTTTCTTCAAGATACATCTTCATACAAAAAGCTCTCCCGCCTCATCCTGGTCTGTCTGTCTGTCTGTCTCAACCCTCTCCCTTGTGTCTTGAGACGTGGGCTGAGCAGGTGCAAGGGCAATTCCCCCCCCCCCCCTCCGAATGACTGAAGCAAAAAAGAGACTGTAAGCAAAGGGACCTCGTATGTCTAATAAAGTGTTTTATTCTTTCCAGAACACTCCTCTTGGGGCATTTTCTCATTCCAGCAAGACCTGTAGCTTTGCTTGGGCCTGGGGTTCTGTCAGCAGAAGAACAGGGTGCCTCTCCCTCACATGGAGTTGGGAAGACCCAAGTTACAGTGCAGGGGTGGGGGGAGGCAGGCTTCATGGCTCAGCCCCCAGGAGCTTCTCCCAGAAGGAAGCTTCTGCTTGAAGCCGGGGTGGGTGGGGGTAGGAGCTGCTGCTGCGGCTAGAGGCTGACCATGCTGGGGGGGATCCAAGGCTTTTAACTCTCCTCTTCCAATGACATTACAACCCATTCCAACGTCAGTTTAATCAGTTCACACGTAGCAATAAGCCATCAGTTACTAACTGTGGCGTTGCGAACACACCGCCATTGATTGCCTCCTTACAATGCCTTTAAACCAAAGGCAAGCAAACTCAGACCAGCACGTGGTCTGACCCCGCAGCTCCCTCCTGGCACCACTTTCCTAACTAGTGGAACGCACTCGCTTGGAGACCGGCTTGGAAATCGCTGGAGACGCGGACGCTCTGCAGAGTTGTATCGAGCCCCTTGGTGAGGAACAGCGTCAGCTGGGGCGGCCGTCCTCCCGCTGGAGCGCTGCCTGGAGCCGCCCCTCCCGCTTTGGTCCCGAGCCATGCGAGGTCAGGCTGCCGGTGCTGATGCGGGAGGAGTCTCCCACAATGCACTGGTGCGCTGTCCGTGGTGCTGAAGAGGCGCTCGTGGCTCTCCCGCGTCCCTCCCTCTACGCACAGCTGCGCTCCCGGCTCGCCGACCGGCGGAAGCAGGCGTTGGCTAGGCATGGGCTTTGGCCTCTGAAGGCGGGGATGGAAGATCGCAGCCCGTACAAGAAGAGCTGCCCGGAGGCCGGCGGGGCCGCCCTGGCGCTGGGGGCGGGCGGCGGGGGCTGCCGGGCCCACCGCGCAGCGGCCGAGCTGGAGGCCAAGCTCCAGCGGGCGGTGGAATTCAAGGCGGAGGGGCACCGCTGCTACAAGCAGAAGAAGCTCCGCGAAGCCATCGGCAAGTACCACCGAGCCTTGCTGCAGCTTAAGGGCCTGGAGCCGCCAGCTGCTGAGGAGGCGGCGGAGGCGGCGGCTGCCGCAAAGGGCAGCTCGCTGGTCGCCTGGCATCGCCTGTCCGCCGAGCAGCGGGAGCAGGCGGACAGCACCGAGATCGAGTGCTACGACAGCCTGACTGGTAAGAGCCCGCCCCTGCCGCGGAGGTGGGAGGGAGGAGGAAGCCGCGTAGTCCTGGCCCCGTGCTGGGTGCAGAAGGACCCGGCCCCTCCCGCCCAACTGGAGGGAGCGCCTTCAGCGCAGGGGGCTGCTCCGAGCACTGCCGCCTGCGAAGCCCGGGCTTTTCCAGAGGCCGACGGCAACCGTGCAAAGCTTGAAAAGGTGCCACCATTCTTAATGTTGTCATTCAGACACTGAGTATCAATTAAAAACGTTTTTTTCCTGTAGTTTCTTCCCCTTAATGTCATCACATATGCCTTTCAATGGAGTCACGCTGCTCACTGTACCTTTAAAACTCCCCTGTAAGGCAGCCAGGCTGAGAGAGCACAGTTGCCCCAAAGACACCCAGGGAGCTTCACAGCCAAGGGACACGTTCTGTGCCTTGCTTGGCCCGACCCTCTGACCACTACACCCCAAAGTGCTTTGCGGGGGCTCACGTCCCTTGATGATTTGGGTGATTCCGGCCAATATGTATAAAATGGCACGGGATGTCTGGTGCAGCAAACTGGCCATCGGCAAGACAAGTGCTTGCTTTGAGAGAAGGGCACAGAACGGAGTGGCTTCTCCTTCACCCTCACCTCCTGGGCAGCTGGCATCTTCACAAAGTCTCTTCGAGGGGCCCTGTTGCTTAAGTGCGGTTTTGCCATGGCAGGCCCTTTTAGAAAGGAAACAGGTGGCTAGATTTTGCACTCCTTATTGCATTCTTGGTGTGCAGTATGGCAGCTGTGGTGGTCATTCCAGGTGGGTTTTGTAGCCTGAAATTAACTTCAACAACTTTTGTGGTTTTGTCTCATGGAAGAAAAAGAAAAAGAAAAAGAGCTTGGTATTAGGAGAGGAGGAGGAAGAAGAAATAGACCCATCCCAGCTTAAGGGGGGAACCCAAAATAGTTGGTCTTGGAAAAAGCAGAGAGCCATACAGCAGCCTCGTTGGTTAGCAGAATGGTACAGGGGCGGGGGGCGTTATCTTGTCTCTAGAAGGGAAGCATATGATCTCCTCCTATTCGCTGCAATCTGAGGTACAAATTGGCTCCGGGCCAGATCAAGCGAAGTGTGCTCCCCCCAACTGCCCCTGACATCTCCCTGGCGGTTCAGTCGATGCCAGGGCCCACTGCTGGTGAAGGCAGGGAAGAAGAGCTTGGCAACAGGGCTGGGGGGTCTAAGGGCCCTCTGCCAATCCGTCGCCTCGGCGCCTTTCCGCAGCCTGCCTCCTGCAGTCGGAGCTGGTGAACTACGAGCGAGTCCGGGAATACTGTCTCAAGGTGCTTGCCAAGGAGAAGGGCAACTTCAAAGCCATGTACCGCGCGGGCATCGCCTTCTACCACCTGGGAGACTGTGACAAGGCCCTGCTCTACCTGAAGGAGGCCAAGTGCCGCGAGCCCACAGGTGGGTGCTTGGGCGGGCCAGGCCCCGGGCTCCGGTCTGGGCAGAGTAGGCCTTGCTCCGGGCTAGCTACCGCGACGGCCCTCGGGGGCCCTTGCACGGGAGCCAGCGCCGCTCTGGTCTGGCCAGGTCCGCGCAAGAAGCCGGTGGGCAGCCACGCGCCTTGTCAGAGGCGGGAGGGGGAGGAGGGCGCCCCCCCACAGCGAAACGGCCGCAGCCGGTCGAGCGGCGGTCGCCCCGCCCCGCTCACGGGCCCCTTTCCACCTCGGCAGACACCAACGTCCTCCGCTACATCCAGCTGACCGAGATGAAGATCAGCCGCTGCCACCAGCGCGACAAGGAGGTGACTGCGTAGGGCGCACCTGCCCCGCCCGCCGCTCCGCTCCGCTCCTCGCCTCGCCTCGCCTCGCCTCGCCTCGCCGCGCCCCTCCGTCGCGCAGAGGCCGAGCCCGAGCCTGCCGGTCGCCGGGCCGGGCCGGGCCGGGCCGGGCCGCGACCGAAGCCTCCGCTGCGCTCCGCGATCGGGAGAATCCACGGTGCCCGAGCGCGCCCGGCCCGGCGACGCTCTCCAGAGACAGCTTGGCCCAGACCGGCCCCCGGGCTGCGGGGCGGGAGAATGTAGCTTTTTGCCAAACAGCTCCGGGGCGCTGAGTCCTTTCTTGGGGCGGGGGAGCGCACGGAGGCGGCGGGCCGGGCAAAGCAGGAGACGGGTCAGGCCTCGAGGGAACGGGGTCAGGGGTGGCGCGGGGCCTTTGGGGGGGGGCATAAAGTGCAGCCAGAGGGGTCTGGGGCTATAGCCGTAAGTGGGCAGAACCGAGGAGAATTCGTGAATGCCGAGCCTCCTTCTCTCGGCCAGGCGGAGTAGCCACCGAGCTCCACGCTGCCTTGCGTGGTTTCTGGTCGGAGGACTTCCCTGAGGGCTCTCGGGGCCTCCCACCCCCTCTCCCCCACACGCAGCGGCAGGGTCCTCCGGTGAAATCGCTCTTGGCCCTTGCGCCAGGCGCCCCACCTTTTCCCGGGCTCTCTCACTCCCCGGTGAGGTTCGGGGCATCCGTAGGACTTTGTCAGCGGGGCGGGTTCCTCCCCTTGGCCTTGCCCGGCCCGTCCGCCTGGGCACGGAAGTGGGTCCTCCGCTGGGAGAAGACGAGGCCTGACCAGCCTGGGAGGGAAACGTCGGAGGAGCAGGAGGCAGCAGAGAGGACGGAACGGGGAGAAACCCCTCTCCTCCTTCACCAGCTGCTTCTGGTCGGTTGAGGCCCAGGAGGCAGGCTGTTTTCTGGGATCTGACCGGGCTCTAGGTTCCTCCTCCCAGCCGCTGCCCTGTCCTTGAGTCGGAAGGAAAGAACCCTGCGCGCAGCGCACGGTGGAGCGCGCCTCGGCTCGGCAACAGGCCTGGAGACCTACAACGTGCGGTGGCTCCAGGGCAGTGTTGGAGAAGTCCGTCTCCTTCCTCCTCGCACCCAGGACTTCACTGCCCCAGTTCTGCTCCGGGCAGCCAACTGCTTCTGGCAGCCCTTGGTCGCAGACTCAGGGCTGCCTGACTCTGGACAGTCAGCTCCCAGCTGCGCCCTCCTCCGGGCCTAAAGCCCACGCCACGGTTTGGAAAGGTTCGAGCCTACAGAAGATCGGCCCCTCAAATCCCTCTGCTTTGAACCCACAAGGTGGTTCTAGAGCACCTGAAGAAGTCAGCCCCGGGGAAGGGGGCTGGGCTGGCGAGGTGCCCCAGCCCTCTGGCAACCACGCAAGAATGGCCCTGGGGGCTGGGGGGGGGAACAGAGCCTCTGCTGTGAGGATGTGACCGTAGCAAGCAATCGGTGGAGGTTCTTTTTGTCATAGCAACCAGGCCATGCTGAGGACAGCAATGCCAACTTGAGGAAGGGCTATCAATTGTCTGCTCCCCACTCCTCAGTACGTTCGTGCCCCCACCCCCACTTACCTGTCCTAGCAAAAGACACATTTTGGACTCTTGCACGTTGCAATGCTGAAGACAGGTTAGGGTTAGGCATTTAGAACAGGAAGGGACAGTCAAAGAGGAACTCTCCTCTGTATGTGGGTGAAGGTACAGCATTTTCATACACCCCCAATACCTGGGAGATTGGTGGGCTTCTAGCTACCCTGCATGATGGGTGGGTGTCATCAACTCAAGCAGTTTGCCACAGCATAAAATACCGTGTTGACAACAGAGGTGTCTTATCACTTGAGGCCAGTGGCTACGTTTGGCACAGTGAGACCATTATGTTCCCTCTCACAGAAGGATGGCCAAGGTGGGTCTGGCCAGGTATGCAACCCCCCCCCCCCGAAGGTCCTGCAAGGTTTGGGTGCAGCTCCTCCATTTACTCCCTAGAAATACCTCTCAGATTTACGGGGGCCCAGACGTGTTGTTGGAAAGCAAAGCCAGTGCTTGCTTTGCATTTAGGCTCTATATAATCTAAAATCGCCTAACGAGACAAATATGGGGCAGAAAGCTAGATGGAGGACAGAAAGGAAGGGGCTGGGAGCCCTGCAGTTACCTGAGTGAGCCTACCCCACAGGGTTGTTCGAGGCTGAAGTATGTGTAGGAAGACCCCCTCTCTCCTCCGAGCTCTTTGAGGAAGGCAGGAAGCACAAATGCACGGGATCAGAGCAACAGCAAAGGTCCCATCGCACAGTCCCACGTGCCCCTTCATAATGAGGCAGGAACCCAGCAAAATAATGGCAGGGCGAAAGAAAGGCACGCAAGCACTTTGCTTCTCTCTCACACACCTTTAAAAAAAAAAACCAGAACCACAGATGCTTGGATCATTAACCCCAAAGATCCAGCAGCCCCAGGCTGGCTCTGCAAATACCAGCAGTGGCTGTGTCAGCCCAGCGCCCACCCCCCGGGCTGCGCTGGCCCATTGCCTGGACGCGGGGTCCGCTCAAGATCCTTGGAGACCACAAACCCGCTGCCCGGCCCACTTCCTTGGCCTCCCCAAGGATGTCCTGGGATGTGCAGAGTCATCCCAGGGCAGCTGGCAGAGCTGGGCTGCTGGGTCAGTGAGAAACGTCTGCCCCCAAGCTGCGCAGACAGGGCTGTGCCTCACAAAGGGGCATAGTGCTGTCCTGAGGCTGCCCTTCCATGTCGACATCCAGAAGAGTCTGGCGGGACTGGAGAGTTCCTGGGGAGGGGGCTGCCTTCGGTATCCGGCCCAAGGAGATGAGTCTCCAGGGGTCAAGGCGGGGCCGGGCTGAGGCCGGGCGAGGCCGGGGTGCAAAGGCCAGAGTCTGCGGACGCTGTGCTGCAGTGGCACTCGGGCTGGGCCGTTCCATGGCCTTGCTGGGGGCTTGGGCGGCTGTGGGCGAGGGAGGGTCTTGTGGAGATGGGAAAAGCAGCAGGGCTTCCTGGGAGCCTGGAGGGAGAAAAATAAAGATGGCAGAGAGGAAAGAGACTACCCTGCTTTTTGTGGAAGTCAATCCCACTCCCCACCAAGAAACCCTGATTTAATATTAGCATCTAAGCTGCCAATAGCGCCAACCCTCCGCCCAAGAGGGACCGATGGGGTCAGTTAGCATCTTCCTCTTGCCAGACCCCCTCATCGAAGATGCATCAGGAAGAACTCTGGGGGCTCAGGAGGGGTTAGGAAGACACTCTCACCCCTTACGCTGCTCAGACTACACCCAGCCTCCAGTTGACCCCCACCTTGGTGGCTGGGTCCGTGGGGACTCTGGTGGATGGCTCCCTCAGATGGTGTCCGGCGGTGCGCTCGGCTGATGGCCTGAGTGGCGCTCAAGTGGGTGGGAGTGAGAGGCCGGTGGGGGTCCTTCTTGAAGCTCTCCACGGTGACGTCCACCAGGGGGTTGCGCAAGAGAATTGAGGCAGAGCTTTCTGGGGGAGAGGGCTGTTCGTCTGGGGCTTCCTCTGGGTCTGAAGGCAGAAGCGACTTGGTGGAGTTACAGTCGGAGAGGGACAGGAGGGTGACGGTGCTGGGCGGTCCTGAGGAAGGGTGGAGCCTCAACCCATCTCCTGCCAGTTCGGCCAGCTCCACGCCCAGCGCAATGGAAGCCAAAATGGAAGCACAGCCCAGCAGGACGAGTTCACTGCGACGGCGACGGCGGCGATGCAGAGAGGCCGAAGCCCACTTGGGCATCTCTGCAGCAGGTGGCAGAGGCTGCAGCCGGACTCCCAGGGACAAGGGTGGCTGATCTGGGGGGTGTGAGGTGCTGGTCTCCTTCTCTGTGACCTCTTCTGGGGGGCCCAAAGGAAAAGGAAGGCAGATCTTGTGGCATAACCAGCACAGCTCCCCGGGCAGAAGCAGGATCTTGAACCTTTGGCAAGTTCAGAAGCCCCAGAGCCTGTCCATCTTCCTCCCTCCCCAGGGGCTCTGACCCTTTGTGTCCTTCTCCCCCAAGGTTGAGTTAGGGAAGATGGAAGCCCAGCAAGGAGACCTCCCCGTCCCCCCATGCCTATGTTTTGTTAACTCAGTTGCTTAGAACTGACGGCAGTTCCATTTTTGGATAACCCAATACTAATAGGGATGCTTGTGACCCATGGTCCTGTTAAACCCACAAGTAAGTGCCCCATGTAAGCCACAAATAAGTGCAAAACCAAATCAATGATAATTATTCCATGCCATTAAATTTAGGACAGCGAGACGACTGTGCAATTGTTCTGAAAAACCCGAGGCATCATGGTTATCCCCAAAAAACTATGCTTGGGGGTCAGACCCTCAGCTACCAGAGAAAGGGGTCCAGTAGCATGGCTTGGGGTGGGGGTAGAGGGAACATGTAACTAGCCTACCCATTTCCGTTAGGCTGGCAAAGCCCACTGCCAGAGGCACGTGCTTGGGGGACTTGCCCAGGTTGGGTGCACTGGATGACCACTGCTTACTCCCCTCGGCCAGGGACTTCAGCCTGTGCAGGCGAGGAAAGCAGAAGAGTGACCAACCCCCCAGCCACTCCCACACAGGATTCCCCACCGTAGCAGCTTCAGTCTGCAACCTTCCAGCCTCTCCCGGCCCTGGAACCCGGCAGTTCGTCCCTGACCCCAGGCTTCTCCCTGCCATCCAGGAAGCCTTCTGGCCCCCTACCTCTCCTCCCCACCAAGTCTCTCCTTGTGCACTGTGGAGCTTGGCCCCCAGGTCCGCCCTTTCTTCTTGGACCCCACCAGTTCCTCCTTCTTGACCAAGGTGCTCTGGCCCCACGTCTGGTTTCCATCCAAGGGAGTCACTGCAAAACCAGGGAACAGGAAACGGTGCTGCTGAGAACTGGTTCTCTGCCCGCCTGAAGTGCCCCTCCCCGGCACCACCTCCAAATCACCTCCTCTTGGGATGTAAGGGGTTGCCATCCCTGCAGGGACCTAGCCAGGAGCTGCTGAAAGGGCTTTTGGTGGCACGAGGGGGTCTGCTGACAGGGATTCTTTTATTAATTGAACCACCATCACCCCAAAGGGCAACTTTCCCACATGCCCAGCATAAGAAACGGCCTCAGGCTGTCTGCCCCCCTTGGTGTCTCCCTCCTGCCCCTCGGAAACGTCTGCTCTGCCCTGCAGGCAGCTCTCTGGAGGGCAGGGCTGGCCGGCCCTCCCCTTCCAGACCGGGAGGCTGCTGGGACTCACAGCGAATGGCGCGCAGGCGGGGGATGAGGCCAGGACTTCCTGGGGGGCTGGCTCCGTGGGTCCCCAGCCCTCTCTGCCAGTCAAGGCTAGGCGACGCTTGCACCGTGATCTTGTGCTCAAAGCCTGGGGGCGAAAGAGAGAAACGGCCCCAGCTCCGCACCTACCGCCTGCCACCCAGGCCTGGTCATCTTGGCCAGAACTTCTGTCTCTGGCTGGGGCGTAACCCATGTGGGAGGGGGAGTGGAGTAGGCTGGAGGTGACTGAATGCGAAGGAGAGGGCGAAGGAGAAGGTGGTCCCACGCCCCCCCCCCCCCGATGTGACCCAGCATCCCCCAACTGCGGTGGAGGCAATGCCAGCCTGTCCTCCTCAGGGCTATCCTGGCCCAACGAAGAGTCTCCGAGTCCTTCTGGGGGCCTTTGGAGCTGAAGAGCTTGGCGGCCGCTCCAGAGGACACCCCCCCCCCGCGCCAGACGGGGCTCAGCTTTGCAGGTCCCTCTGCAGCCGAGCGAGAGGAAGCCGTGCAGGAGCTCTGCCCCCCCCCCCCCGCCACAGGCCTCACCCGAAGGGAGGCTGATGTGGTTCCCGTCTCGCAGCTTGAGGCGGGAGTGCCGGAAGCGCCCCTTGCGCTTCTTAATCCGCGGCTTCTCCTGGCCCATCTGCAGCATGAGGAGGCTCAGCTCGCGCTCCACGATGTCGATCTCGCGTTCGGCCAGCTCCTGCTCGCGTCGGCGCAGCTCTGCCTCCTGAGTCTTCTGCTCCTGAGCCGCCTGCAGCAGCTCCTCCTCCCAGCTCCGCAGCTCCTGGGGAGCCGGTGTGCCACGCCTGGGTTAGATGTGCATGGCAGAGAACCCCCTACCCCACCAACAGGACCCCAGGGCAGTAAGTGGCACCTGGCGGGTTTCTGGCCCTCCCCCCAGCAATTCCAAGCAGTGCTCCCCAACCAAAAATCCATGGCTCGGCCCCAATCTGGGCTCCTCTAGACCTAGGCAGTCCAGGGGAACTTAGACAGGCGGAGGAACGGCTCACCTTCTCCTTGGTGCGCAAATCATGGAACATGCCTGCAATCTCCATCTTCCAGTCCTGCTGTAATGAGTGGAAGGACTCCAGGGGCATCTGGAACGTGGCCGACTGCTCTATTGCCACTAGTTGCCTCTGGATGCTGCCGAAGTCTGGCCGGGCATGGGGGTCTGGGCGCCAGCATTCTGCAAGAGCAGACCCGTTAAGAAATGCAAGTTCCGTGCCTGGGGTTAATGTGTGAGTGGAGTGTGAGTGGAGTCCTGGTTGTGTGTGTGTGTGTGTGTGTGAGTGTGTGATCGTTATGGCTGTTTTTGTCCAGGTTTTCTATTCCATAGTTATGTTTTTAATTGTTTTAAACAGGATATTGGATGTTGCAAGCTGCCCAGAGTCTTTTGGAGTGAGATGGCTATAACAAATCTAAACAACGGCAGCAGCAGCAGCAATAATTGCCACCACAAAGCCCTGGAAGGGCAGCCTTTCCCAGCAAAGTCACCTTCTGCCAAAAATGGAGGAGTCAGCTGTGACATCATGGCTGGAGTAGGCATTAAAATCATGCTTCTAAGCACATGCTGGTTATTTCTCCCTTGCCACCAGTTCTCCCATCCAGAGCACAAGGGAATCACGCTCCAGCACATGGACCTGTACACCATGCTCTGGGTCTCTCGCCTCATGGCCCAGGGTGGGCCCAGGGACATTTGCATCATGGTGTCCAACAGAAGTTGCTCCAGCCAAGCTCTGCACTTCTGAAGAGGCGAACCCACAGGCACTTGTGAGGGAGCCCTTGGCCCCAGATCTGGGCATAAAAGTGGAGGCTGGCATAGGGAGGAAGAGAGAAAGGGATCTCTCCTGCAGCCCCTGACTGGGTTTGGTGGACCTCCTGTGTTGAAGGGAAGATGACAGCCTTGCTCACCAAAGTCCCATGCCCCCTCCCGACTCCTGCTCCAAGGCTGTTCCTCCGTGGGCACAGGGAGGCCCCGCCAGGACTTGCAATACCGGGACACTCTCACCCACCTTCTAAGAGGCGGGCAAAGGGTTCGGGGCAAGTGGAGGGGATTGGCAGCATCAGCTTGTTCATGGCCACACCGTAGGCCACAGCAAGGGCGTCAATCTCCCGGTACGGCACCTCGCCTGTCAGCAGTTCCCAGAGCAGCACCCCAAAGCTGGGAAGACAGACAAACACATGTAACGCAGCGACATGTAGACCCTGTCGAGTGGTTATCGCTGGCTGCTGGGTCTGTGGCATCTCCCTGCCCCAGGGTTATTCTTGGTGGCACAGTTTGAGCCAGCTGAGCACAGCGGCTTTTTTTGAGATGGGAAACTGGATCACTCCCATCCCTGTGAAATGCATCAGGGAGCCCTGCTGCCTTCTGGGCTGGGCTTCCTCACTCAGCAAAAAGGTCCTTGGGCACCCAACCCAAAGTCCAGCTTTGTGGGCACCAGTGACTCTTGGCCCTTGTGGCCTGGACCTTGCTCCACCAGCACCAGAGCCCCTCAGCCACTCTCAGCCCCCCGTGCTTTCTGCAGCCGCGCCAGGCCAGGATGCTGTGGCAGAGGCTCCTTCTGGGAAGGGAGCCCCTCTGCCGCAGTTCTGCCCTGCTGCGGAAAAGGAGGCGGCCCTCTCCGCTGCCAGGGGAAGGTGGGTCCCGCTTTGCCCCTGCCTGCCCCCTTCCCGGTCACCTCCACACATCGCTGCTCTTGGAAAAGAGAGAATGCTTGATGACTTCTGGCGCCATCCAGGCGTAAGTGCCAGCGGCACTCATCTTGGTGGTTCTGTGCCACTCCCGTGCCAAGCCGAAGTCGGTGATCTTGAGGGTCCGCCCGCTCAAGTCCTCGTTCTCGATGCGTTCTAAGATTAGAACTGGAGGGACAGGAGAAGGCCCATCAGGGACATAGAGGCCTGGGGGGTTTCATCACTGCCCTTTGCACAGCTGGGGGGTGCCTGTTGGACTTGGCTCTGCTCTCATGGCAGGGAGGCACCGCCCGTTGGCTCAGCAGGGCCCAGCAGCCCAAAGGACTGCAGCTCTAGGATACTGAACCGACTTTTCTGCCCTGCCCCACACCGAGCCCACAAAATGGAGAACCGGCAATTGTCTTCAGGGCAACCTGACACCATTTCTCAGAGCAAGGCCCACTCTTTTCCATGGCTCTGCAAGGCTCTACAGGCCCAGAAGAGATCCTCCAGAGCACAGCGCAGACCACTTCCTCCTTAACAACCCAGAAGCCATAAGAAAAAGTAATGGGATTATGCCCTGCGCTCCTTTCCTGAAGATGGCTCAAAGTCATGTTGGTTGGGATGGGCGGGTTTCAACCTTTAATACCTGCATCAGGTGCTCCAGAGTGAAGGAAGACAATTCCTGCACCTCTCACCTAGAAGGGTAAACCCAAACCAAGGCAACCGAGCACAGCCAAATGTGTGGTGCAGCGACACCATTTGCCCAGGCCATGCAGCCTTTCGAGCCCCCCTCCTTTTCTCACCATTAGAAGGTATTTCCCTTACACTCACATCTGACGCGGCGGTGGGGGTTTCGTGGCCCTGTGCGCTGAAGAGCGACAACTCTGTTTCGGAAAACTCTGCCCAGAAGGGGCTTGGAGTCAGAGGCCTGTCCCTTCCTTCGGCTTGGGTCCAGCCCACCTCTCTCCATCCTCCTCTCTCAGCACCCAGAGCGAGGATTGGGCTAGCCGAGGGGATACACTCACCGGAGTAAAACAGAAGCAGGCCATTGGGCAAGGGGCTTGGAGCCGGCCCTGCCATTGTGCTGCCAGGTGGAGGATTGAGAAAAGGCGACAAATTAACTGCCTTTCTATGGCCAGGTAATACCAGCTAGCCTGGTCTGAGAGGAAGAGCACCATCTGCGGGGCCATCTCAAGCAATTAGGTGTCGCAGGCAGGCAGGCTCCAAACACACGTTGGGCCTGGGAATTGGCGGACCCACCCCTGCCAAGATGGGAGAAAGTCTGGAAGGACTAAGGGGGCGGAAACACCGAGAGTTGGAGGGCTGGGTCAATATGGCCTGAGGGTGGCGCCCCACCCCTGCCAGACCGCCTCCTGCCCAGATGACTTACTGTTGATGGACTTGAGATCCCGATGAATGATAGGAACCAGGGCTTCGTGGTGAAGGTAGTTCATGCCCTGTGCAATCTGGACAGCCCAGTTGACCAATACGTGAGGAGGCACCTTCTTGCCAGCCAAGGCCCGGTTGAGGGTCCCTCCACGGGCATATTCCATCACCAGGCAGAGGTTTGGGGGGCTTAGGCAAACCGCCTTCAGTGCAATGATGTTGGGGTGGCTCAACATGGCAAAAAGCCGGGCCTCCTGGCGCACATTCTCCACTGTCACGGTGAGCTCTTCTTCTGGGTCCTGGCGGGTGGCCTTCACGGCTACCTCTTCTCCTCGCCACACCCCCTTGTAGACCTTGCCAAAACCCCCCACCCCAATGATCTCATCCAGCTCCAGTTCCTGGAAGGGGATTTCCAAGGGAGGAGGGACCTGGGTGTACTTGGGGTCACTGGACACGTAATTGCTGGGAAAGACGCCCACCTTGTCCTGGAGCTTCCCAGTCCACCAGCCCTCATCCCCAGAGACTGCGCAGTCCTTGGAGAGCACCTCCACCAGATCTCCCCTGTGCAGGGTGAGCTCCTCCTCTGCCGTTGCCTCATAGTCAAAAACGGCTGTCCAGAAGGGGTTGGGGGCCAGTGGGCAGATGCTTGGGGGCCCATTGCAGCCCCCCACCTCCCGGCAGCCTTGCTCCATTGAGTCCGTGTCCACCCAGCAGCTCCTGCACGCCCACTGCCCCCGGGCAGCTCAAGCCAAGGCCCTCTTTCTCAGCCCTCCACTGGGGGGGGCTCCAGGCGCTTGGGGGCACATCCTCCCAGCCGGAGCCCAACTCTTTCCACCAGGGCACCTCTTCCAGGGAGTCTTCTTAATGTCCAGGGAAACTCATCCGTTCCCAGCCTTTGCACAGCGCGGCGAACCCTGCAAAGGAATCGGCTTCCTTGTTTATCTCTTCAAAAATCGGGTTCTTTCAAGGGAAACAACGGCGGAGGCCTCCTGTGGCTGGCCCTGCCAGCCTGCTGCCCAGTTGAAGGGAGCTGCGGCCGTGGCATCCCGGGGAGGGACAGCCGCCGGCCCGGCCTGAGAAGAAAGACGGCTTTATGTTTGCGCGGCACCATCCTCCGAGCGAATACATGGAGAAGCGGGGCCCGTCCAAAGCAGGCGGCAAGACGGCGCGGGCAGCCAGGCGGAAGGGTCCCCAGGCTGCCGGCGGGAAGAGGGCACCTTCCCGTTGTTGCGGCTCTGCGGGCTGCTGCTTATGCCTCCGGGATGCTCCCCCCACGCCCCCCTCTCCCGACAAAGGGGCGGGGGGCGAGCCCGGGCCAGCCTGGTGGAAGCTGCCTGGGGGCGCGGGGGGGCCTGCCTCGCTCCGGGACGCACCTGCTCGCCGCCCGCCGCCCGCCCACCTGGCCTGCCGGCTCTTGCCAGGGGCGCCACGCCGCTCGACCGCCTCTGGCGCTGGCACCCTTCCACCGGCCGCGGGGCAGCGCCCGTCCCCCCAGCCCCCCGCGGTGCGCGGCTCTAGCGCGCAGACTGGGCGCCCTCAGGCGCGGCCCCGGGCCGGCAACTGCCGCCTCCCCTTCTCCCTCGGGTTGCCGGGGGCTCCTTCCTCAGCTGCCCCCGGGTCGGCGGCACAGCCTTTGGATCCCCCCTCCCGCTGGCCGCCCCCGCAGGCATCCTGTCGGGGAGAGAAGGCGGGGGCGCGCCGGGATTCCGCGCCCGCCTGCTGCGCTCGCTCGCTCGCTCGCTCGCTCTCTCTCTCTCTCGCGGGCGCGCGTCCTCCCTGCCCGTCCCGCAGCCCCCGCCTCCCTGACGTTCTCCCCCCCGCCCCTTTTCCCCTGTGCAGCGGCCGCTAAATCTGTCAGCTGTGCGAGGACGGCCGGGCAGGCTGGGGACCAGCGGGGGGGAAGAGGAAGGGAGGCTTGGGCATGCTGGGATTCGTAGTTTCCACGGCGGCGGCCCTCCCGAATGGAGACCGGGCAGCACCTGCGCCCCCCGCCCCGCCGCGGATTGCGGGGGGGGGGTCTTCCTGTCCAGTGGCAGGCGCCGGTTCATGCCGGTGCGTAGACCTGTCTTGCCCCCGGGGCGTAGCGGGCATTGGCCCACGACCTGCCCGGTCCTCTCGCGCTAGTTTGCTTCCCAAGGGCAGCGGACTGCCTGTTATTTCTCCCCTGTAGCCGCCACTTTTCTCCTCACCAATCCGAAGTGGGTTGCAGCGCAACATTTGTCTAAGATGCCCATTAGGAACATGGCAAGAACCACTATTTTTGAACCAGGAGCTGCCAGCATGATCTTGCACCCCTTCCCCTTGCAATGATGAGAATTCTGTTGGCATTTGGGAAGGTTGGCAGGTGGTCTGCAAGTTTTAGGAGGTCTCAGCTGCAGTCCCCCCCCCCTTTGATTAGTGGTTTGGAAGGTCCCCCCTCCTCCAAGCAAAAGGATGCCTTCTGAGTTGTTTGAGCAGAACGACCTCCAAGGAGATCTGCAGGACAGACTGTGCCAGTGGCTCAGATGCGGGTCTCCTGGAGCTACCTCGGAGAAGCGGGCAAACCGCTGGGGGCACGCAGCATGCCACTGTCTCTCAGGTCTTGGAAGGCGCAAGTCCCGAAGACCAGACAGGGCTCTTCCAGCCAGTGACAACCACGCTTTCTGCATTGAAACCTGGGGCTGGTTAAGACCAGAGGGTGGGAGGGCCTGATCCCGCGGCAGCTGCTCTTCTGTGTTCTTAAGGCTTCTTCTTCCATGTGTAAGGAAGGCGGCAGTCACAGCAGCGCTCCTCTCTGGGAGCCTCGCCGGACCCTGATGCTGCCCCTGTGAGCCCCTGGGTTTCCAGAGAGAGGGTGGCTGCAGGCCCTTGGGATGGGAGGGAGGAGGCGAGTACCAGGCCCATACTTCCTTTCGTTCGTGCGTTCAGCATGGTTGAGAAAGGAAAGGAAAGGAAGAAAAAATGCAGACAAGAAAAGAGGAAAACAGGCCAAGAGAAAAAGAAGACAAAGGGAGAGGACAGGGAATTTGCAAATATCATAGAATGAAATAGGAGTACATTTGTTAGGCAAGAATTTTCAATATTTCAGTTAGTTTTATGTGACTGAATCTCTTACACAATTTTAAAAACTGCAGGTAACTGTTAATATCCAAGTAATGTGTAAATATCCACACCAATAATCGGTACAGTGTAAATGAAAAAAAAAAAAGCAGTACTGTGACTTTCATCCGAACAGTAAAGGATCTAAGCTTATTTAACAGATTATCGAGTAGATTCTGTTCTTACGTGTCTTCCGGATCCCCCGTTTCTTTGTCTTCCTCCTCCTCAGCAACACGCTCAAGGTGCAGCGCGTTGTGGCTGAACTCCTGTTCTCGGCTGAAGTGGCTGGGGAGGAGCAGCTTCTTGGCCCGCAGGTGCCGCTGGCCCTCAGCGTTTCGTCAGGCAGCAGGCTTTGCCGTTGGCTTCCGTGATCTGCCGCGGGAGATTTTTTTATGGGTTTTTCAGTCAGAATAGTTGTTGAGCCTCTGAATTTCTCAAGTTTCGTCTGTTTCTTGCAAAGGAATCTTTTAGCCAGGAATGGTGTGCAATTGTCAGAGAAAGGCAGTGCCTTAAAATTTCATCTGGAGAGATGGTGATCTACCCTAAAAGTAATCTGTGGCCTTTATTCAGCAGATTTGGGGCTGTCTCAGCTTGCTCTTCCAGTAGTAATGTATGGCTGTGAGAGCTGGACCATAAAAAAGGCCGAGCGCCAAAGAATTGATGCCTTTGAACTGTGGTGCTGGAGAAGACTCTTGAGAATCCCCTGGACTGCTAGGAGGTCAAACCAGTCAATCTTAAAGGAAATCAACCCTGATTGCTCATTGGAAGGATCAATAATGAAGCTCAAGCTCAGATACTTTGGTCACCTAATGCGAAGAGAGATCTCTTTGGAGAAGACCCTGATGCTGGGAAAGATTGAAGGCAAAAGGAGAAGAGGACGGCAGAGGATGAGATGGTTAGATAGCATCACTGAAGCAATGAGCATGAAACTGAGCAAACTCAGGGAGGCAGTGAAGGACAGGAAGGCCTGGCGCAATATGGTTCATGGGGTCACGAAGAGTCGGACACGACTTAACGACTAAACAACAACAACAGCTTGCTCTTCTATTTCATTTGGTGCTGAAATCCCTGCAAAATTATCTGTATGTGTTTCCTTGCAAATAGAATGTAATTCTCAAATGTTAATGTGTGATGCTTTGAAAAAACGGATAAATGTATAGCAGTGTGCCATGTAGAACTCATTTGGTTATTTTAGGAAGACAAGAATAATCTCACATGAACAACTCTGTTAATCCAAAATAGAGAAGATATCCATGCCCTTCCACATGAACGTTTAGGAATCCCACATTCAGTTTGGAAGCATGAATGTAAAAAACGTTGCATTCTGCTCGCTGCCTCCTGTCACCACGGCCATGCCCCTCAATTTGCTGATCTGCTATAAGCAGCAACATAAAGGTCCCAGGTTTTGGTTTTCTGGCACCATCTTCAGACCTCCATGCCCAGTGCAGTTTCTAGAGACACAAGATTTGCTCTTCCTGCAGTCCAAGATATTCTCAACTTTTTCTCCAGTAACACAACTCAAAGGCATTGATTTTTCTTCACTCAGCCTTTCTGATGGTCCTGCTTCAACAGCCGTGTGTTACAATTGGGAAAACCATAATAATGATAACCATAATCTACCTTTATGCGCAGCGTGATGTCTGTACACTTATTTTGCCTAGAACTGTCCTAGTCTTTCTCCCAAGCAGCAGAAATTTTATTTATTTCTTTATTAAATTTATCCCTGCCCATCTCCCCCTAATGGGGGACTGAGCGGCTCACAACTCATTAAAACAATAAATAAAAATACAATTACATAAAACCTAAAACCTGTACAAAACAATTACTAAAAAAGAAAGAGTCCAGGAGGCCGATGGTTCAGAGCAGCAAACGCCAGGCTTCTAAAATTGCTTTATTTCATGGCTGCAATCACCATCCCTGTGAATGTCAAGCCCAGGAAGATGAAGCCTGTTACTTCTTCAGTGTATATGTTGTAATATTTATTAATTGCAGAAAGAAAATATAATCTTGTCCCTGGAGGACAAGCTAGTCCTACAAATGACAGCACAATCTGTGGGGAGGCTTCTTCCTGTGTGCCCGTGGGCACTCTTTTGTGGTACCCCATCATGGAATGCAAGCTCTGAGACCAAAGGCAGCCTACACCAGCACAGAACAAATAAACAGGCGGGGGGAGGCACACAGGGCCCAGTTCTGGCTTCCCTGGCTGGGCCCTCCAGGTCAGCAGCACCCTGGGTAAGAAGGATGTGGGGCGTTGGATTGACAGCAGGTATCCCCAGAGGGGGGAGGATGGGCTGGCAGCAAGCTGGGCAGGGTCCTCACCCCCAAATGGCCTTGGGCTGTAAGTGACTGTCTTAGAGAGGAGGAGGAGGAGGAAGGTGGGGATTAGGACCAGGGGAAAGGCTGAGGGGCTGGGTCCAACATGCATCTCCCCTCTTGCCCAGTGGGGTGGGGAGGCTCTGTCTGGCTTCCCTGTATTTCGGTGAAAGGCACATGCCCACTGTGAGAGATGCTAACATGTCAAGGCTGATACAATAAGAACCGACACCCCCCAACAGCCCCTTCATCCACACCCACATTCATAGCCATTCATATTCATTTATTCACATTCATAGCAGCAGCAGCAGCAGCAGCAGCAGCAGCAGCAGCAGCAGCAGCAGCAGCAGCAGCACAGTGGGAAGGGGTGGGAAGGACTGTCAGAGGACAAGCCCATTTTGATAGCGTCCCCATGTTAAGCGCACCTTCCAAACATCCTCTTGCCCGAAGAAGGCCTGCTGGCACCTCTCAGCCCCCATGGTTTGGCGGGGGTGCAACGGCCAGGAGGTGCCCACGGAGTCTCTCATGGCTTCTGCCTTCGGGAATTGGGACGCTTTGCTCAAGCCTGGTGCATTTCCGTGAGCTTTACGGTCACCCGGCCTCGCTCTGTGCTTTAGTCGGGGACTCCAGAGTAGGACTCCTTGACCTTCTGCTCTTGGCTGCATTCACCCTTCTCCATCCCCTGGCATAGCCAGGGAAACCCAGAGATGAAATGGGAAGAGGAGGCCACTGTCCTTACACTGGGACCCCTGGATCCCCGGGGGGGTTGAGCAAAGGGCTGCCTGGGAGGGTCGATAGGGCCAAAAAGCAGGGAACCGCACTGCCTTTGGGGACAGGGAAACCCCGGAGAGAAACTTGGGATACGCTCGGTGCCGTGCATTAACACTTAAATAATCAAAGGTACTTAAAACAATGATCAAGACAGATGGCCTCAAGAGCTAATTTATTCCAGTTTCCTTAAATCGCCCTCCCCCCAAACATCTCACAAATCCCTGATACTATTCTCAGAAAAAAAGAAAGAAAAAACAGAACACAGCAAACAAGGCGGGGCAGTAGGAAAGACGGACTCCGTGCGGCATCAGCTCCTGTTTGGGAGGAGAAAGCGGTGCGAATACACGTACAGGCTCAACTTGGGCACCTTCCCCTTGGAGAAGAAGGTCTTCCACTTGAGGTAGAGGGGGCCGAAATGGGCAACTCCTTGCATCTTGAAGGGGTGCACATTGTTTTGGTAGCTGAGTGGGATGACGTGGTGGAAGGAGGGTTGCGGAGGCCGAAGCCGAGCGGAGTGAACGATCATCTCGTAGAGAATCCTTTGGCCCAGGTTAGCCTGCGCCGTCTTCAGCTTCAGGCGGTTGCTCGTGACATATTTGCGCTGGCGATTGTCACCCACCAAGAGCTGTTGGATCATGGCCCGGATCAGCGGGTTGCTCATGCCGTAGAGGTCGAGCAACTTGGAAGCCTGCTCCTGCCAAGTGGCCGGCTCCACTCCCTCCTCCTTCATGGACACAATGGACTGGAAGAGCTCCATAAACCTCTCCCAGTCCACCCCCTTGCCATCGTCCAGGCGGAAGATGTGCTGCCGGCCCCCTCGCCTGAGCATTCTCCGATGGAGACGTAAGGTGGGCTTGGTCGTCTTGTACAGAGCGTCCTTGGGCAGGCGGTACCGCTTGGGCCGGGGAACCGCCAAGGCTGGGGCCAGCTCATCCTCCATCTGCAGGATGGCGTGCCAGGCCTTCTCCCACTGTTGGCCCATGGACCACGTCAGCTTCCCACGGTCCCTCCTTGCCTTTTCCTTTGCCACGGACTTTCTCCTCCTGCCCTCCTCCATACCCTCTCCCTCTCCCCACTCCTCCTCCTCCTCCGCCTCCTTCCCTACCCCTGGCCCCCTCTCCTTGTCCCTCCCCTGGTCTGCCCCCTCGGGGAAGCCCAAGACAATGGGCCGTGACCTGAACTTGAGGTGCCTCTCCCTTCGCTGCTGCTCGAGCCTGTCCCGCCGAGCCCTCTCCTGCTCAGCCTGGATCTTCCCAAAGGCCTGCTTGAGCTTCTTGGCTGCCCAGGCCCTCCGGCCCAGCCCCAGGCCCCGGCCCCGGCCCTCATCCCGCTCCCAGTCCTTCTCGGCCTTCTGCTGCCAAGCCTTCCGCTGGGCAGCGCTGGCCAGCCTTCTCTTCAGGTTCCTGGCCTGCAGCACAGCCAGGGCGGACTTCAGGAGCTTCTTCATCTGGGCAGCCAACTGCTGGGGGCTGGTGCTCCAGGGCTTATGGGCCTCCACCGCTTTCCTGAGACGGGCAAACACCGACCCTTCTTCTTCAGACAAGGACTCTGGCCTCTCCTCAGCTTCCTTTAGCAGTTCCTCAGCTTTCTGGAGCAGAGCTTCAGCCAGCTCCTGGATGTCTGCTGTTGAGGTGACCCGGAGCAGGGACGCCACTCGGAAGAGCTGCTGAAAGGTGGAAGAATCCTTCCTCTGCAGCTTCTCCGGTTCAGTCAGGATTTCCAGGAACAGCTGGGCCAGGTCGGTCAGCTCAGGCTCTGACTCCGGAGCCAGGTCCATCTCCCACATGGTCACCAGGGCGTCCCTTTCGTCTTCGGAGAGGAACCAAAAGCTCTCGTCGTCGAGGGCCTCCAGGGAGCCCATTGGCCCTCCGTCAAAGAAAAATGCACTCCTGCTCTCTGCCCGCTCTTCTTCCTCCAGCTCCAGCTCCTTCTCCATCTGTTTTGCCTGGGCCAGGAGCTGGGCTCTTACCTCAGCCAGCTCCGTGAGCCTTTCCTCGGGCACCTCCAGCGTCGCCGCTTCGGCCAGTTCCTGGGCCCTTGCCTTGGCCAGTTCCTGGGCCCTTGCCTCCGCTAGCCCCAGAAGCGCCATCTCGTCTATTTCTATGGGCTCTTCCTCGGCCAGCTCCAAAACCCTTGCCTCATCTGGTTCGAGTTTGGTGGACGCGGCCAGTTCCTTGGCCCTGTCCTTGGCCAGCTCCTTGGCGATTGCCAAGGCCAGTTCTTGTACCCTCTCCTCTGCCATTTTCCCCTCCAGCCCTTCGGCCTGGACGATCTCCTGCGCCTCTTGCAGTGCCCTCTCCATCACCTCCTCCAGCGCCTTCTGATGTGCTTCTGCCAGCACCTTCTCCCAAGCTTCGGCCAGGGCCTTCTTTCGGGCCGCGAGCAGTGCCCGGTCTCTGGCCTCGGCCAGGGCTATCTCGCGAGCTTCGGCCAGGGCTCTCCCTTTCACCTCTTCCAGGGCGGTCCTCTCTGCTTCCACCAGAGCTCTTGCCTTCAGTTCATCTAACATTCTGGCCTTGCCTTCTGCCCGCATGTCAGCCAGTGTGCCCTCCGACACCTGTGCCAGCAGCATCCTCTCGGCATCCGTCAGGAGGGCCTTCTCCTTCAGCTCTTTCTTGCCGGGCAGCTCCTCCTCCTCCTCCTCCTCCTCCTCCTCCCCCCTCCTCCCCACCTTTTCCTGGCCAGCAGGTCGTCCGGCCTTCCGCTTGGTCACTTCTTTGTCCTCCCTTTCAGGGGCCTCCCGTTCTTTCAGCCTGATGGGCTCCCGTACTCTGCCTCGGGGGAGCTCCCCTTCTTTACCCGGGGTGGGCTCCCCTTCTTTTCCCCTGGGAGGCAATTCCTCTTTGCTCTGGGCGAGCCCCCGCTCTTTACTCCCAACCACCGACTCCTGCTCCTTCCGTTGGGCAAACTCTTCCGTCCTCGCAGCCCACCTCTCGGCCTGCTTCGCAGCCCGCCTCCCCTCCTTTTCAGAGGCCACTTTGGGTGCCTTGCCCGCTTTTGCTCCAGGCTGCTCGAGCCTCTTCTTCTTCTTCTTTGCCACCCTTCCCTCCGCAGCTTCCTCGCCCTCGCCTCCCTCCTCCTGGCTGAGGTCGGGGCTCAGAACATCCGTCTCTGAGCTGCTGAGCAGGTCAGCGGCTGTCCTCACAGCCACGACCGTCTCCAAGCTCTCCACGGAAGGCTGGAGCCAGGACTCCTTCAGTGAAGCCTTCAGGAAGTTGTCCATATATTGCTTCCAGCCGGGGGCCTCTGCGGCCATCCTCTCCTGGGAGGCGAGGAAGGCCCGGTTGAGGCTGGCCAAGGCCTCCCAGGACACAGTCTGGCCAGTGAGGGCTATTCGGGCGGAGGCCAGGAAGTCCTCTGCTGCAGTGCGCCCTTCCACCGAGGGGGCAATGCGAAGCATCATTAGCTTGTAAAGGTCGTCGCGCCACTTGGATTTGTCAGCCCCATACTGCCGATGCGGGTCGATGAGGCTGCCCCTCCCAGGGGGCTCCGGGGGCAGCGTGGGCAGCTCAGGCTGGCTGGCCTTGACCTGCACGAGGCTGCTCACTACCTTGGCTTCTGCTGGCGCAGCCACCGCGGGCTGGTCCTTCCGGGCCTTCTTCAGCATCTCCGTGTACAGCTGAGTGCGGGTGTCTCGGCGCTGCAGGAGGATGGGCTGGGGCTCCTTGCGCCCCTTCCTGAGCCTGTGGGCTTCTTCGGAAGGTGTGCGCAGGGCCTTGGGCTGCCGCAGCTGCTCCCGTCCTCGGAGCTCCTTCTTCGTGCGCCGCACCTCCCGCCACGTGGCGCTGCTGCTGGCACTGCTTGTGGTGGGGGAGGTGCTGCCAGGGCTGCTCTGGCTGGGGCTGCTGCTGCTGCTCTCGGAGGGGACCGCTTCGCTGGGCAGAGGGATAGTGACCCCCTTCCCTCGGGCCTGCTGGATGCGAGGGAGCTTCTGTGGGGTGCGCTGCTTGGCCTCCTCAGCGCCAGCTGTGGGGGCAATTGGAGAGACAAATGAAAGGGGAGGGCTGGGAGCCAGCCAGCACAGGCTTCGCTCGCCCAGGAAGGGTCCTGCAATTCCCAAGACCACCACCCACGTTAGGGCCCCCGGCCTGCAAAGGGCTTTCTCCAGCCCCACTGAGAGAGGCCCGCCACCTGGTTATGGAATGCTGCCCCTGTGCCCCAATTCAGGGGGTAGCTATACTTGTTTCACACCAGCCTCTGAGTGTTCCTGAACAGAGCTTTGTTTGGCCTAGTTTATTCGCTTTATACTTCTCGTGGCAGTTGGGATGGGTCCTAAGATCCATGATGCAAGGTAGGCTAGAAATATTTCACAATAATGTTAATGATTAAACAAATAAATAAATGTCATATCCCATGAAATTAAGGGCATCTTGTGGGTCATTACCAGCAAGGAGGACAGCAACACTTAAGTTAAATAAAGAAATGGCATGGAAAACCACATGGATGGAAAGCCCTGAAACCATGACAAAAACGAGTCAAGCCCAAATGGCTTTCCGTTCTGCGAAAGCCTTCCAGAATTAAATCAGAAGAGGCAGCTCCACTCCGTCTGTGGCATCCAGAAGTCATTCCTAGAAAATGAGGTGCCTAACCAAGAAAGCTCGAGGGAGCCCAGGCCCGGCTGCAAGGCTACACGCCCTTGCTTTGTGTAGAAATCCCACCAAGTCAGTCATCATAAAAAGGACCTGAAATCACCATGAGCAGCCCCCCTCCCAAATAGGTTTCTGGCCACCCACCTCATCTACTGAATCCTTATGTGAAGAGGAATGTCCTTTTCCAGAGCAGCAGGAATTCTTCCCAGTCAAAGCAAATGCTTACTCAGGATAGTGACCCTAGATGAAGTCGCCCTTCAGGATCCAGCGCTCCAGATTACCATGAGCTTTGGGATGCCCCCAGCAACCCGCCGACATCTCCCGGAGCGTGGCCACAGATGCTGCCCTCAGTTCCCTCGAGAGCCCACAGGAGGACACGGTGGGGGCTGCATGGAAGCCCCACTGCTCCCATGGTACAAGGGGGCTCTTACCTTCAGCCTCAGCCCCTTTCTTCTGGGGCTGTCCGAAGAGCCCCAGCCACCGGGCCTGAGCTGCCTCTGGGCTTTCTGGCTCTCTGTACTCCTCTGACGGCTTTGCAGAGAGGCGCTTGCGCCGGGAAGGGGGAGGGTATCCCACAAGTGAGGCTTCTGGCAGAGGGCACTCGCTCATTAGGAAGAGATTGGCCGTCAGCTGATTCTCTACACAGTTCATCAGCCTCTCCGCGCCTTCGGTCAAGGCGTGTACTGCTTCATCCTTGGACTCTGCTATGATGCCGGCAGCACGCACCCTGCGAGGGAAAGCCCCCTTTTCTGTCTGCCTCATCACCGTCCTAGAAGAGATAGAGATACACCTGCTTGAAGGAAAGGTGGGAAGGGTGAGGTGACGGAGCCGGATGGAGGGTCCTTCCCTACCCTGGGAAATGTTCCTGCTCCAAAGGAAGATAACCATTGCTAGGTTCCTTGCAGGACTACCTGGCTGGAATTGGAGGCTGCCCTAGTGCGTCTTCAAGGCCAGGGACCCTCGATGCCTCTGTCCTCCAGGAATGTATACATTTCAAATTCAAATATCCTTGAAGAATATCCGGAAGCTACAGCTGCTTCAAAATGCAGCCGTGCGGGCAATCTTGGGTGCCCCAAAGATGGCACATGTTACACTTTTGCTGCGGGAGCTGCATTGGGTGCCAGTTTGCTTCCAGGTCCAATTCAAGGTGTTGGTTATCATCTTTAAGCCCTACGTGGCATGGGACCGGGTTACCTGAGGGACTGCCTCACCCGCATTATATTGACCTGTCCCACCCGGTCAAGCAGAGGGGGTATGCTGCGGACCCCGTCAGCGAAAGAACGTCGACCGGTGGGACCCAGAAGGAGAGCCTTCTCTGTGGTGGCCCCCACCCTATGGAATGCCCTCCCTCCAAATGTGAGGCAGGCCCCTACTCTCTTGACCTTCAAGAAGGGGGTGACCTGGCTCTGCCAACTCGCGTGGGGCGAGAAGAGGGGCAACCAAACCTGGGGGTGGCTAGCGCTTCGACGATGCTCCTGCAGGTTAATATCCTTATCTACCAGCAGCACCTTGGAAGATATTATTATTTATGTATGAATGGTTTTTATTGTATTTTAATTAATATTTATTCTTGTTTTTACTGTAAACCACCCAGAGTCACTTTCTATTGAGATGGGCAGTGACCAAATTTGAAATATACACAAACAAATAAATAAATAAATCCAAGTTAATGGCCATCTTGTGGGAAGCAACTGCACAGGTTAATTACCTGCTACAACGTTTGGCAAGAGACGCTTCCAGAAACCCCCTCAAGGCCATAGGAGAGGTGCCTGGTCCCCAAATGCACTAAAAAGAGTGGGGGCATACCTTTTGCCCCACCCCCACCCCCACCCCCACCCCCACGCAGGGACGGGACTCACATGTCTTCCAAGCTGGTTTCCGCCAGCCGCTGCATTTCCTTTTTCAGGACGAATTTGTCAGTGATGCCAGCCACCGAGTCGAGCAAGGAACGAGCCAGGTCGCGCACTTTCTTGTTCTCATCCAGCAGGGCCCGAGCCAGCGGTACCACCTCTTGTTCACTCAAGAGGTCCATCTTCCCCAAGGCCTCCCAGGCTGCCAGTCTCATCCTCGCCTAGAGAACAAGAAGCCTGTTGTTGAATCGGCATGGCCAGAGCCAGACCTGGGCCTGGTTCAGGCCATCCTCTGCAAGGATTCGTGCCCCGTCCAAATCTCAATCAGCCGCAGCAACACAGTACTGGTGCCTGGACCGTTGGCTTGTTCTCCCGGCACACTGACTTAGCAAGGTGGGTGAACTCAGCCTGCATGTTTAGGGGGCAGTTAGCAAACCCAGAATGAGGGGCTTATTTAAGCCAGGGCTGACTACATCAGCAAGCATCTCACGTCAACACAGCCCTTTGAAAATCCAAAGTGCTGGGTAAACCTTAGGCAGGTGTTGTTGAGAGGAGGAAGAACATTCCAAGCTGAGAGCTTCTGCCTCTTGAAATGCCCACAGGGCGGCTCTGGAAGCCTCCAGGGGACGCCGAGCTTAAACCCTCCCTCCCTCCTCTTCCCTGAGCCCTGGACACCGTAGTACAATGGCAAGAAGGAAAGGTTGGACACCCACATTGCTGACACCCCGGAATTTTCCCGTCTGACCTGCTAGAGAGCTGCCAGGCCTGCAGCTCACAAGAAGCAGCTGCCTACCCACTGGGGGGCGGGCAGCTCCTGCTCCTGCCTCCTCCATTTGGTTTGTACCCCAAAGGCGGGCCCTGGCTACTGTCTCTTGGCTCTGGCTGTGTGTCCGTCCTGGGTTGGGAGGGAAAGGGAGAACTGCCGCCTCCTTCTCCTCCTCCTCCTCCTCCCCCTCCTCAATGGGGTCTCAGAGGTCCTGTGAGCCCCATGGAGCTCCCCAGGGCCCTGAGCGTGCACTGCTGAAGTGCCAGCTTTGGTAGTGCATTCCCCCCTCCTCAAATAAGGTGAAAATAGGGGCAGAAAACCTCTCGAAGACCATTTCCACTGTTACACCCCCACCCCACCCCCACCCTGAAATCAAGCTGCTGCAATTTGACTTCTTCCCCAAGGAGTTGGGGCCATTTGGAGGCATCCTCACTACAGCTGAAGCTGTTTTTGAGCCACTGGAACCTGGGATGTGAAATATCTTCCTGATGCCAGCGTTTACTTCTGTTATGAATCTGTGAAAGCAAATCAGTTTAGCTCTTTGGGAGGATAAGACTTGGGCAAACCAAGACTTGTCGTTTCTCCCCTTAAATCTCTGATTTTGGTGTGTCGTGGGTTGTGCTGAACCTTCTCCTCCTCTCCTCTCACCCAGTCAACATCCAACTGCGGGTGCCCCACCTCTCCTCTCTGCCATTCCAAGGAGGACATGCACAGTGAAGGCGGAGGAATTCTCCAAAGCCAGAAACCCCCCAGATGTGCCCCCAAAGTGGCCCCAGTCATGCTTGCCCTGACCTCCTTGTGACTTGTGTCCTGGATGAGGCGCTCAAAGGCCACTTCCTGTATGGTGGCTGGCAACGTGTAAGACTCCGAAAGCTGGACGAGAGCAGAGGTACACAGCAAGTATGTTGAATAGGGCACATCATCCATGAGGTTTAAAATGGCCTTCATGACGGAGGGCAAGCTGGTGTCGCTGGGCTTATGCCTCAACCAGGGCTTGGTCACAATCTCTGCCAGCAGGTCCCGGTGGCGCTTGGTTGTCGAAGGAGTTTTCTTCATCTTCTGGGCTTTTTTCTTCCAAGCTTTCTGAACCCCCTCAGATTTATCCCACTCTGACATCTGGATCTTCATCATCTTCCTCTTTGGCAAGGGATCCCTGCTTGACAGCAAGGGGCACTGGAGATCCGGAGGAGTCCCTGTTGGAAACAGCTGAGCCCGGATAACTGAATTTGGGATATAGCCATCAGGAGCGATCGGCCAGGAGTGCCCCTCCCGGAAACGCAGTGTCTGGAGCAAGGGGATGTGCTCCACCATCCGTGGGAGGCCACGGTAAGGTGGTGGTGAAGCAAGTTTCTTCTCCAAAGAGGGCTTGAGGCTGGGCTGTGGAATGAGCTGGTACTCCACTGCAAACCCTGGCAGCATCTCCTTCAGGAGTGGCAAGGATGGCTCGTAGAAATCACGGCCAGGAAGGACGCTCACATCCTTGCCAATGAACTCCACTACCTTGGCCACATTCTTTTCAATCACCACCTCCTTGTGGTTGGTCATGGGCTCCAGCCGCTCATACTTCTTGGCCTGCTTGCCCACCTGGCGGTACCTTGAAAAGGAAAAATATCAGCCAACTGCTTGGACTGCGTGAGTTAGAAGTTGCCTCCTTTTTCTAACCATGCAACGCGACACGCCTCACCTCCCAAGCATCACACCAGCGGATTTCCACTTGGTGTCCCCTACGTGTGTTAGACTACAACTCCCAGAATTCACCACCCAGACATGGGAACCAGACTGGAGAAGGTGGCATTACTGTCTCCCTGTTTGATTTTCCAACAGCTCTCAAAGTCCCAATCTTGAATGGAGATACACACATCACTTTTCTAGCCGCACTAAAAGAACTGGGTGCCTACAAATTTCCTGGCAGCCCTCTCCACTAGCCCACCTTTTTCTAAATGGCACCTCGAGCGGAAACAACATCTGGATGACACACAAGCACTGCAATGGCCCAGTTGCCGCTCTCCTGAAGGGCATACTGACACAGAGTGGGTCGGAGTTGGAAGAGAAAACTGGGGTGTGTGTGTGTGTGAATACTTGGTTAAAAGCATGGTAACTGGCAGATGGCAGGGAAGGATGGCATGCCAAAAGAGCTGTCACGTGCCAGGGGGACTGGGCTCAGTCTTCTTGCTGCCTACCCACTGTGGTGCATCTCTTTCCAAGTGCTGTGGTCTCATCTAACAATGATGCCTCCAAGGAAAAGGGGTCCATCATCCCACTGCACCTCTCTGGAGCAATTAAGATAACTTAATCTGACTTCATGAGGATGTTTCCTTACAATTCTAATGTAGTCGGTAGCAAGGACAAAGTAAAGGGAGCGACTCACAGGAAAGCAGAAACGCCAAGGAAGATCCCTTCAGTATAAAGAAGGTGCTGATTACAGAGAGAGGAGATGGTGAGTAGATCGTAAGGAATAGAGGAATAAGGACTGATAAGAGAGTTTAACTCAGCTGGTGCAGACAGCTGTAGATCCCTGGGGATCACCCCTCAGTAACACAGGATCCCAGGATATCTGGTCCATGCAGAGCCTCTGGGATCTCTCTGGAGTAGGCTTGGTTAAGCACCAGAAATTTTACAATTTAAGAGGATGTAATGGTCACAGCCATTACCATGCACAAAGAAAGAGGGGCAGAGGAGGGAGATCAAATGCAAGGTTCCTCAGTGGTGGGATGTCATGGACTCAACATTCTCTCCGCCCCTATTTTACATGAATACGAAGCTGCTGGGTCATTATCCCCCAGAATAGGGCCAGGTATCATCAGTGTGCAGATGGTACTCAATGTTATATTTCAATCTCAGGCCAGACAGCTGATGCTGTTGAGATGCTGTCCCAGTGCTCAAAGACTGTGAGGATCTGGATGGCAGGAATATGTCTAGGCTTAATCCCAGCAAGGCAAAGTGGCTTTGGGTTCAGAGGCCAGCCAATTCCAGGGAGAGTCCATCTTTAGGTCTGCATGGGGTTACAATCCCCTATACGGAACTAGCAACAATCTGGGGACCCCGCTTGACTCATAGTTCCTGCTCAAAGAGCCGGTGGTATCTGTGGCCAGGAGGGCCTTCGGAGAACTCTTTGGTACAGCTGATGTACCAGTTACAGGCTTTGAGTGGGAGGCCTTGCTCACTGTCACTTGTGACTTAGTCACCCTCATTTGGACTATTGCAATGCGCTCTGCAAGAGCTGCCCTTGGAGACAACTTGGTTCAGAATGCAATGCAGCAGCTCAAGCAGTTATGAGCACCTATTTGTTTGCTCATATAACACCACTACTTTGAGCGCTGCACTGGTTACAAGTTGGCTTCTGGGTGCAGTTCAAGATGCTGCTCATCAGATTTCAAGGCTTGTAAGGCTCAGGACCTGGGTATCTTCAGGACCACCTGCTCCCAATTGTATCTGTCTGTCCAATGAGAACTAGAAGATTGGGTCCCTTCCTTACCTCTTTTTTCACAGAATGTCATCAACTTTCATTTTCTTTTCTTGTATGTACAATGTCATATTTAATAGCTTTGTGTAAAGGAAATCATGTCATCTCAATAGTCATTGACAGATGAAGAAAAGCCAATGAGATTAAAAATAGAAGCAAATTATGTTGGAGTTCTTCAATGAAACTGAATAATTCTTTCAAGAATTCAAGCACTGGAGACCCAACCTGAGTAAGATGAGAGATCTGTTAAGCATGAACTAACTCAGCTGTGTGGCTTGAAATGGATGTCAGCCAGGATCCCATACTGCTGGCACAATAGGGCCTCCAGGCATGCAGGAAGGATGTTAAATCAATTACTGTCAACAAGGATCACTCCTGAGCATAAATTTAAAAACAATCAGATCTCATGACTTAATGCTACAGAGTGCTTTCTCATTTATTAAAAAAAAAAACATTTCTATATAGTTCAACCATAAATACAAAGGGCAGTGGAACAATCTTCTCAAGATAGGTAGCTCTAAATGAAACTATGCAAATCTATGATGCAAAGGAAATCTACATTAAACTCTGAATAGAGATTCAACAGTTGGACCAGCCAAGTTAATTATACTTTCCATATTAAAAAAAATAGTTGGGTTGGGATGTAGACATAGAATTAAATCCATAAGAAAATGTCCACAGGGGGATTCAGGGTAGCTGGGCTATAGATACAAGAAGCATGAGTGATGCAAAGAAGAAACATGGCTGATCCTGAAGGGAAATCTCGCCTGGCAATTCCACAAGTATTGACATCTTCATCAAATGTTACTCACCAGGTCTGAGGCTCTTCCTGCTTCTGAAGAACCCAATCAGAAGCAAAGGCAAGACAGTGAATTTGCTCCCAGACCCACAGGTCCCTGCCCATTGAGATCTAGGACTAAGCCCTCCAAAAGTTCTGCACGGATGAAGTTCTTCATGTGCAGGGAGCGTAGGAAAGGATTTGAGGCTCGAACTGAGCTAGTCCAACACTTGAAGGGACAAGCAAGGAGAAGAGCATTAAGTGTCCGACTTGTGAGAAGAGCTTCAGTGAAAAAATCAAGCCTCTGAATATATCAGTGGAATCACACTGATTGAAAGCATTTTGCATGTAGCTGATGTGGCCAAAGAGCAGGTTTCCAGTCCACCTTCTGAAGAAAGCTACTACAGTCAGGGTAAAAAAACCAAACAAACCACGCATTAAAAAGCACAGAAAAGAAAAACCATACAGGTACCTGGAATATGCAAAGGCATTTGTTTTCCAGAAAAAATTAATAACGCACCAGAAAATTCAAACCCCAACGCCTATTAAGCCAGCAGGCTGCAGATGATAGACAGACAGACAGACAGACAGACAGAATTTTTGTCACCCCACCCCAACATAACGTGTCCACTTACTTGGGCACAAAAACGATATCAAAGCTAAGGAGGAAGCGGGGAAGGAAGGGAAGTGGGTATTCAACCACGTCATCCATGACACAGCGAGTCAACAGCATGGTGAGATGCTTCCTTGGTAGGTATGTAACACATGAGATGAAATAGATGTTCATGTTGCAGCCAACCACCAAGTCCCCCCGTTGGTTGGCAAAGCAGACTCGGTTGAATTTGAGGGTGGTGTCAAACTCCACCAACATTTTTCCCAGGATGTCCCAAATGCGCACAGAGCCATCAGAGCCACCGGTCACCAATATGCTAAGCGTATGGCAGTAGTCAAATGAAGTGATGGTGCTCGAATGCATGGCCACAGTCTCCTTCCAGAAGGGGTTCTTCTGGCCAGGAACCAGGGCTGCCTGGCGCCATAGCCGGACTCGGTTCTGCTCTGTCAAGACACAGATGTAGCCAGGGATGAGCAAGAGGATGTTGATCCGGCAGTTGGTGCTGGGAATGACAACCAAAGGGACCACCTCCAGGAGGCTGTTCTTCTTTAAGAACACTTCTGAGAGGATTATATATTCATCAAGTCCATAGGAGCAGAGGTAGGAAGATTCCCTTGAATTATAAGACAGGTTCCCAGAGTCTGACAGGCTGGTGAGGGCCACCACATTGCCATCGTGGAGTTTGCGACCTCCCATACGATACAGCTGCTGGGTGACAGAGCGCACCTTACCACTCTTGAACCCGCTGAAGATGAAGCTGGTGGTACGGCCACCCAGCTCCAGACGGCTGTAGGCCAAACACAGAACCTTGTCATCCACACTCTCTGTGGTGCGCAAGATGTACTTGGCTGGGCAAGGGTTCTTGGTGGTATCCAACACATAGATGTCGCTTGTGCCCATTGTCACCAGTAGTTCCTCCCGATCTGGGTCATAAACATAGTCGAGTGCCTTTTCTAGCAGCTGGAAGGGCCAGGTAACAAACAGCATTTCTCCTGTAACAGGGGATAAGAATCGGATGACTCCATCTTCAGTGGTGGCCAGGATGCGGGCTTTGTCTGGTTCACACTGTACCCGCACCAACTTCTTGAGGATTGATTTGCTTCTGTTGAAAAGCTGATAGAAATTATTGACTGTACGGATGGAGAATGTATACTGGGTACGGAGGAAGAAAGTCTGCTCATTGAGGAACTGCATCTGAAAGACTTCCTCTCCAATGTCCACCCGCCGGAGAAGCTCACAGGTAGTCAGGTTCCACTCCTTCAGCATTCCATCCAGGGATGCAGTCATGAGGGTGTGCACTGAAGTCCGGATGATTATACTGCTAATGGCACTCAGGTGGGCCTTGAATTGGTTGACATGGGTCCCGGCATCAAAGTTCCATACCTTGACATCACCAGCCAAGTCTCCTGTATAGAGGAAACTCTGGGGCCAATTGGCAGCACAGCAAGTGAGGGACACGCCTTGGCTCACCTGGAAGGTGCGGATCTGGGCTTTGGTTTGGTAGTTATACACACGAATAATGCTCTCACACAGGGCCACCAGCATTCTCCGCTCCTGCTCCACCCTGAGAAAGTGCACAAACTCACCAGTTGCAACATACACTTCCTGCGTAACACTCATATAGGGAACCTCCAGCATCAAAAAGGTCCAAAACACCACCACACCAATGGCACCAGAAACCAGTTCACGTGTCTCAGGGCTGTAACACAGGCTGGTGACTGAATAGGGGGAAGTCATCTTGGAGAGGAGCTTGAAGTCCTGAGTGTGGTCGCCAAAGAAGCGAAAGTGAATATCATCACAGTAGGCCACAAAGAGGTGCACATGGGGGACATGGATAATGGTGAGGACCACCGGGTTCTCATCTAAGGGGTATTCTTTCTCTGTCACTGAAGTCTCATCCTCCATGTTGTAACTCCAGACACGCACCTGCCGGGTAAAAGAAAGTGCGAGGATCATGCAGACAAGGGTCAGCCAATTTGGATCAGCAAAAGTGGCCATTTAGGGAGCAGTTAGGTTTGGAGCTAGATTTCTTTGTTTAAAGGTTTACGCCCCACCTGCCCTGTCCACCCCTGTGCAACCCAGAGCAGCTTGGATTCCACAAGCTGTGCTGGTGAGACAGCCAAGGGAGATGCTGTGTGGACAGACTGCTAAGGCCTGTCCTCAACCCTCCCTGGAGTGGGCCCGCAGGGAGAGGCTGGGGGAACAGCTCCTTGTCCAGAGGTGGGCTGCCAGGTCATTTTTCCTAGAGGGACCTGGGAGATCAGACTGCAAGGGCATGAAAGAGGGTGTGGCGATGGTCTGAGTGTCTTGGGCACGAGGAGAAGGGACTGATTTACTGGATCACCGGGGGGGGGGAGGCATGGAGGGCTGGCTTTCTCTGGGGAGGGGGAAGGCCCAATGGCTCAGGGCCACCCGAGCCAGCTTGGAGAAAACAGGCCCAGAGAGCCCCTCGGCATAAGAGCCAGGGCGGCCATGGAGGGGCCAGGCACAACCCCTCTTTAAGCACAGGCCAGGCGCAACTGGCGAGGAACTAGGCCCTGGTGCACATCTCCGCTGTGGCTGAGATTTCTCGCGGCTGCAAGGAAGGGCCTTGTCTGAGCAAGCAGGGACCCAGAGTGCCCCAGAGGAGAGGCTCCTTGCCGTGGCCCGCGGGCAACCTCTGACGCTTCGTCTGACCCAGCACCCTGAATCTCCGAACGCTCTTGGAGGGGAGGAAGCAGAGGGCCTCCCTTCGGGCTGGGGGAGGGGGGCTGTCCCAGAGGCCAGCTGGCGCGCTCCCCCCTCACCTTGCTCCCTCTGGCCCTCTTCCAGGTGAATGACGCAAAGAAGTTCCCCCCCTCGGTCGTGTAAGGGCAGAGGATCGGCATGTGGCTGGGGAAGCAGCTGTCCCGGAAAACAATGCTGGGCCTGTCGCTCAGGAGGAAGGGGGTGCCTTCGGTTCCTTCCGGCAAGCCCTGTGCACAGAGGGAGAAGACAGGGAGGACGCTCCGCAGGCAGTCGGCAACCGCGCACGGGCTGGGGAGGTCGGTGGCCGGTGCTGGCTGAAAGGCAGAAGCCGGGGAGGAGGGCTGGGTGCCTGAGGAGGAGGGTGGCGGCCTGCAAGATGCTGCCGGGCTGGCGGCTGGAACACCTGCACGCTCCTTCCTTCCACATCAGAGGAGCAAGGTGCAGCCTCCCCACCGCCCCAAAAGGTGGTCAGCAAGCGGATCAAAGAATCCCCACTGCAGCAAACTCAAATGGGGTGCTATCCGCTTTCCCGGATCCTGTAACCAGTTCTCCTCTCTCTTCCCAAGAGATCCGATTAAGAAGACTGTCAGAATCTGGCCTTCTTGGCTGTGAGCAGCTGCTAGGGGTTGATAGTTACCCTGCCTCCCCCCGCATTTTCTCGTTCCCCGTCCTGCACACAGCACCTTCCTGCTCTGTGCCAAGAAGGAAACCTTAACTTGGTTCAACATCCCTCACCTTTTGCAGTTTCAGCCTCTCTCTGAGTTGGTACTGGAGCTCCTTCCACTGAGGCACAATGGGAACAGGCCCTTTCAGCATGGTGTCACAGCTGGGCAGGTCCTGTTGTTGGAAAGCAGCCTGCAAAACGTTCATCTGGAGAAGAAGGGGCAGAAAATGTAGGGGGAGCAGGAAGGGTGAAAGAGCCTCTCATGCCTCAGCCCCCTCCAGCCCTCGGTGGAGGATTGGGCCCTATTCCTTGCCACCCAGGACTTGATGTGAAAAAAGAAAAAATCCAGCTGATTAGAATGCATTATAAATGCACTAGCCGGAAAGCACTGAATCAGCAGCTTAATTCTGCCGAAGAAAAGTGTCCTGGGAGTTTCAACTGGCCTTTGCCAGCCCCCCATTCTTCCCGGCCAGATTCTCCCCTGGGTTGAGGAGGGCCTGCACTTCACCAGGTCCAGGCAGTGGCCACTCTTGAGCAGGGAGCAGCTTCTCAGACACACACCCCCCAGCAGAAAAAGGGCTTTGCCAGCCTTTTGGTGGTCTGAGTGCCATCCAAGATCAGTCATTTGGTCCAGGACTTGGCACGTGCCTGGCTCAGGGTCCCCCTGAGTGTTCCAGGCCCAACATCACCCTTCCCAGAGACCATTCAGAGGAGGATCAGAGCCCTGGGGATCCACATGGTCCTGGGAAGACCAGGGCTGACCTGGGAATTCTCGCCTCCAAAGACAGAGAGGGACTCTGGGCCTTGTTGTGGACAGACACGAGAAGCCACCCCCGACTCGAAGAAAGAGCTGAGCCCCCCGCAGTCCCAGCGCCACTGGGTTAGGAGGGTGAAATGAGTTTCGGTCGGCCTATAGGCAGGAACCTGATGCTTTAAGAAACAAGCAGCAGCCTCCCCAGTCCTGCTCGGAAGTAGGAGCTCTGCAAGGGTCTGTTGGCTGGTTGCAGGGGGACTTGAGTGGGCTTAAAAGCCCCTGCTTCTAGGGCTGAAAGCAATGCCCCTTCCCCCTGGGCCTGATGGGCATGTGTGTGGGGGGGCTTTTCATCCCTGAGTGGTAATGCTTTAGCTCTGCTTGACCTCCGGCCCCCGACCCCACTGGGAACGAGGCCGTCGTGGGCTGGATAATCAGCCAGCTGCTTCAACAGTCTAGAGGGACGTCCACGGCAGCAACACTCCTGGAGAAATCCTGGTGCCCCTTGCAGTTGGGGTGGCTGATCCTCGGTTGAAAGTCCTTAGCTTTCAGCTGAAGTCAAGGCTGGCGGACGCTGGCAGGAAGAGGCATTACACAGGAGGGCAGGGCTTGATGGCAGCTGACGTTCTTTGGGCAAGGAAGCAGGTGGGCTCCCCGTCATCCTCACCGTTCCTGTGGGGATCTAACTGAGGTTCCCTTCTCCGGCAGGCAGACTTGGAATCTTTATCTGCCCTGCCTGCGCCCACCGTGCAACTCCTGTTCCACGGCTAGCCATGAGCAATGGTTCCTCTGCCTTCATACACCAAGGCCCGCTGCACTGTGGTTGTGCAACTGGAACTACCCGGCCTGGCCAGACATGACTGTGGGCATTGGCTACGTTCACACACTGTGCTCAGCCATGGTTTGTTGTTAATGGGTTGGCTATAAACTACAGCAGCTTCTGGGTTCTGAAGCCAACAAGCCACATGATAACGGCTTGATCCCAGACAGCATCTGGTAAAAACAGAACAAGCGCAGAAGAGCCTCCTGAAGGCAGGTTTGGCTCCCGGCAGTGGCACGAACTCCTTGATTTATTTTTCTTGACAAAACAGTGGCATGACGTTGCCCTTTTCAGAAACCTTTTTTCAACTCCCCAGTCTCCCTTCCAGCCCTGGGATTTACTAATGATCTCCCATCCAAGGACTAACCAGGCCTGATCCTGGTTAGTTTTTTTTTTTTAAAAAAAAGGTGAGGTCAGCCAAGGTTGCAGGGTGCTGCCTCCTGCTGCGGCATTGACTTGTAAACCTGGAGTAAAACAGGCCTTTGACGGGATAGGGGACTGCGCGTGAGGTGGCCGGGGGTGGGCACAAGCTCAGGTTATTCCTGATAGGAGCCATTTGGATGAAGCCAGGGGGGGCACGGGGGGAGGCCCAAAGGACACGAGGATTACCTGCCTGGAGCCTTGGAATCCCAGAAGAAAGACGGCATTATGACATTGTGGCATTCCAACCAATAGGCACGGAGCCCCTGCGGAAAGAGAGGGTCTCAGGTGGGACTCTTCCTACCTCGGCGGAAAGAGGCGATTAAGCTGCCAGAGCCATTACAGAATTGGGCCGCCTTCTAAATTTTATTAATAATTTATTATTATAAATAATAAGGATGGTGTTGCTTTTCAGCTCAGGTTGACCTTTTCCTGTAACATGTTGCAAAATTAAAGAGATTCTTCATTTAATAGGATGTTATGTTGCAGGAAACCATTAAAGTAATTGGTCCATTTGTACCAAAAAAGGAGTGAAAAATGAACAGATCTGAGGAAGCGCCAGAACTCTTTGGAGATTTTTGAACCTTACAGTCAAGAATGCAAGAGTCAAGATTCACACAGGTTGAGACCTGCAGGAAGTGAGGGTGAGGTTACAGAAACATGGCACCTGGCTAGGTGGCCCTTGGCCCTTGTTTATCAGCGAGCACGTGAAGGTGGGCCTCCCTATCACCACTGGCCTTTTAGAAAAGGGCCATGATTTAATGGGGGAATGCCAATTGCTGATTTGATAGCACCTGTTCTGCTACATTTTGGAAATGGCCAGGGTCAGAGTTTTCTATCAAATTGACAGCCCCTTATTGCAATTACAGGTAGTCCTTATTTAGTGATCACAATTGGGACCAGCAACTCGTTGGTTAAGCAAAGCAGTTGCTAAGTGAAAACATGATTGTGCTTATGATCTTACTTCAGCCGTCCTTTGCTTTAAAGACCTGTGAAGGTCGTAAATGCAAAGATTGGTCATAAAGTTACTTTTTCATCACCATCGTAACTGTGAATGGTTGCTAAATGAGGCAGTCACAAAACGAGGACTACCCGTACTATATGTTTTGCTTTCTGTGATTATATTTATTTGCATGAGATGACCAGTGAAAACTACAACCTAAAAGCTACTCCCTGAAAAGGCTGCAATCCTGAACATTAGGGTATTAGCCCTATTGAAGTAAAGGGGCTTCCTTCTGAATAAGCACACACAGCAGTAGGAATGCTAAAAAGGTGAGTATAATTTACTGAAACTACTGTTTTTGCCCCAGTTCTTTTTTTAAAATGTTGTTTCCAGCTGAATTTCCAACAACACAAAGAACATTTTTTCCCTTTTATTTTTGTGAATGTGTATCGTTATAGGTTTTAATTGTATATTTATTTATTGTTATTTATTGTTTTATTTAACGTGTTGTGAGCTGCCCAGAGTCCCCCATTCGGGGGAGATGGGCGGGGAACCAATTTAATAAACAAACAAACAAACATCTGATTAACAGTGATGGCTGGGACATACTGTCATAGAAGGGTAGTATTTTAAGACCAGAAGAGTCGCTCGCGAGCGAAGGGGAGAACTGGGAAACTAAGTGGGCAGCAGAAAGAGTCAGGGCAACTTGCGGGTTCGTCGCGGGGCGGAGGGTGCCGGGCAAGGGCCTCCCGGGGGCACCCCCGTCGGGCTTGCGAAGGAGAAGAGAGTTCGAGCGGCCCGGCTTCCCGAGGGGGCACCGCGCGCCTTCCCTCCCGCGGTGCAGCGTCTCCGGCGGCCGCCTTTGGGCTCCCCGGCGCGCGAGGCCGTTGCGAGGCCGCGGCGTTGCTGATTTTACCCTCGTTCCTGAAGGCGCAGCGGGAGCGGCGCACGAGCAATCCTCAGTCCTCCGCAGTCGACCTCCCGCATCGCACGGGGCGTCAGCCGGAGGGGAGGGAGAAACTCTGAGGCTCTGCCACTCAAACCGGGCGCCGCCGCCGGGGCCCCTCTGCCAAGCGAGTCCGCGGTGAGGACCGCTTACCGCCGCGGCGCCCCGCGCGCATCCGCAGACTCGCCCGCTGGCACAGGGCGCCGACCGGCCTGGCTGTCGGGGACTGGCCGGCGAGCAGCCTGTAACCTTTACCGCAGTACCCGTCGGCGACGCGTCGGAAAGAGAAGAGCCGGCCGGAGAAGCACCGCGCTGAGCCCGCCCCGTGCGAGCGGGCGGACGGCCAGCTCCGCCTCCCCCCCGCTTCTGCGGCGCGCCAGGCTCCCGCCACGCCCGGCCCCGCGGAGTCCGCAGGACGGAGACCGACGCCCCGAGGTCGGGACCGGCCACCCGCCGCGACTCCGGCGAGCCGGGCGCTCGGGCACGGGGCGCCGCCGGGCAGAACGGGCGGGCGGCTGCGACCCCCGAGGCACGCCCGCGGCCCCCTCCTCGCCCGCCGCCCGGCCGGAGGGCAGAGCCGCGCGCGGGCCCGGCCGGGGGGGCGGCGGAAGGCGGGCGCCCGCACATGCTGGCGGGGCGGGGCTCCCGCGGCCCCGCCCCCGCGCCGGCCCCGCCCGCCCTCCTTCCGGGTGCTCCGCGCTCGCCGCCGCCGCCGCCGCCAAGCGCCAGGTGAGGCCGCTCGTTCCCCGCTGGCTCCGGCCGCCCCTCGGGCCGAGGCGCGGAGGGCGTCGGGCACCCGGAGCCGGAGCCGCAGCGACCTTCCGCTGCCCCGCGGCCGAGGCGGCCCTCGCCTGGAGCCCGGCGCCATTGTGCTCGCGGCCGCGCTTCGTGCCGGGCGCCCGGGCCTGCCGCGCGGGGAGCAGCTGCGGGGCCCCGGCAGGTGCGGGCGGCCCCCGGCTGACGGGACGGCGGGCAGAGGCGGGTTTCGCCGAGGGCGCTCCCGGCCGGCAGCCTCCTGTCGCCGCCTTGGCGGGCGCCCCCGGGGCAGCCAGGTGGGCGCGGCGGTGCCCTGGGCCGGTGCCCGCCCGAGGCGCACAGGGCGCGGGCACCGCAGTCGGCGGCGGGCGCCGGAGACGAGGGCCGGAGGAGCGGGTGGGTGGGCGGCGGGCGGGCGGGGCAGCCTGAGGGCGCGGGCCGGGGGGGTTTGCGCCGGGCAGGGGCCGCCGTTCGTTCGCCAGCTCCTGCGCGAGACCCGTTTCCTGCTCGGTTTGCTGAAGCTGCGCGCTGGAGAATCGGATCAACTAACTTTTCAGGAACGCTGAGCGGCCATGTTGGGCTGGAAGCGGGGCTCCCCGGGGCCTCGGGGCCCTCAGGGTGGCTGCCCCAAGGGGCTCTCGGCCGTCTCCCGCCGTTCGGCCGGCCTTCTCCCGGCCTGCCGAAGCCTTTGAGGCGAGCCGTCTGCCTCGGGCTCGGGGTCGCCCGGCCCCCATGCGAGGAGGCAGGGCGCTCTTCCTGGGGGTAGCAGAGAGGTCTGCGGGGGGCGGCCCCAGTTGAGGTCACCAGCACAGCAGTCTGTAGCCGACGCCTTTGTCCCAAAAGGCCCCTGAGCCGGAGGGATTCGCTTCCGCTGGGTTCTGCCGCTTTCCGCCCGGGACGCCAACTGAACGCGCCGCGTCTCGGGTCCCCTTTGGCTCAAAGCCACCTTTCTGGCGGGCGGTGGGATCCCTGGCCTTGCCAGTTACAGGGACGCCTGGACGGAGGGGACATCGGGAAGTTTTACTTCCACGTTGGGCAGCTTTGGTTCCTGAGCGCTCCCGGCAGGTAACTTAGAAGATTCCTCTGGCCTGGATAATTTCCCGGACCGTGTGCCCGGGTTGCACCTTAGGCCTTTAGAGCATTGCTGTGGGAGCGGAGCCAATGCTTGGCAAACCTTCTGGGCAGGGGCAGCGGGCAAAGGGGCTGTTCCCTGGGACCCAGCTCGCGGTCTGTCTGGGCCCCAGTGCTTTTCGATGGTGGAAGCCAAAGAGGTCCTGATGTTTTCTGCTGGGGGGCTGCGATGGGGTCCCTGAGAAGAACACAGTGCAGTGCTTCCTCCACAGCCCACTCTCGCGCTCGGAGACACCTGCACCCTTCATAGGTACACCTGAGAAAGTGGGCCCGCCTTTTAGAGAAACCACGTGGTCAGAACACCCTTGATCAGCACAAGCCTGCCTTGATAAAAACAAAGGCGGAGGGAGATTTCTGTTTGACTTGGAGGCACATAATCGCTCTCAAACAAATAGCCACTCCTGGCTGTGTTTGCCTTGCCCACATTCTTGCTGCAGGCACCTGGAAGTGGGGTGGGCAGACTGTCCAGGGGGGTGGACGGGGGGGGATGATGGCTGGAAAAGATTGGAGTCGGAGGCCTGTGCCCTGAGCTCCTTAAGGGCGAATCCTGCTCTTGGAAGCCCCCTGACCGCCCGTGACAATGAAGGGTCAGAAAGGAGCCACCTTTTTCCCCAGTGTCTCTGGGTTGCTTCTGATATTAGGGCCTCTCTGCCCTGCTGCAGAGCTATGTGAGCAGGAGTGGGGCTTGTGCTCTCGCTTGGGGGGCAGGCAGCAGCCTGGAACTCGTGTGTGCGTGGAATTGCAGCTCCCCTGATCCCTGGCTGGGGCCAACGGCAGCCGCTCTTGTTGCCCCTTTGCTGCACCAGAGATCCTCCCGGCAGTCTTCAGACGTGTGCCCCTGAAAAGGGAGGAAGCTGGGCCTTGCCTCTAGCGGCTGCAGTGGGGCTTCTCTGTCTTCTCAGCTGCCTGGCTCAGGGGGCTTCCTACTCCTCTGGTAGGAGCAGGGCCGGGATAGTGGGTTCTGGGGAGGGGCAGGGCCCCTCCCTGGCCGCCCTTAGCCTTTGCCACACCAAGTTAGTTGCATGCAGGGAAGACAAGCATCATCTTTCTGCAGGAAGGTGGAATTCAAGATTTGCAGGGACATTTCCTAAACCATTTGTGATCTTAAGTTTCTCTGTGTGTATACAAGGAGAGAGAGAGACTTTTTTTCTCCATTCCTTCAACCAGGGAGGAGTTCAAAGCTGGCCTGCAAAGACTGATTGAGTGATTTAAGCTGGCAGGAGAGGACTCCTTTCCGCTTTGAAAAATGTGGATGAAGAGATGCTGGAAGTCTCAATCAGGTAAGATCTTGATCGTCACCACCGCCGCCGCCTCCAAGTTTTGTCCTTTGTATCTTGAAACAGGCTGGGATTACCTAGCCTAGCCCAGGATTGTAGACAAACTCAGGTCTGAGTGAACCAAGATCACCTAAGTCATCTGCGGGCTCTTAAGGATGGGTGGGCAGTCTTCAGCCTTCCAAAACCCTCTTGCAACTTCCTCTGGTGTCTTGCTATTTACCCACCGTTGCCTGATACCACCACCAACTCCAGAAGGTTAGCCTTGGAGGAGCGTCTCTCCTACCTGCTGAACGCTTTCCCACCCCGCGGAAAGGTGGCAGAAAACCCTTTTCAGGGCAGAAGCTGGTCTAGCAGGAGAGGCGCAGGCGCCGTAAGCTGCTGTGTTGGGATCCTTCAGCGGACCAGTGGCGCAGCACGGTTGCCTTTGCTTCCAAGAGCTTCACAAGCTGTTTCCAGCTCAGACTTTCGGTTCTTGTGAATTCCACCTTCTGTTCGCGGCGGAAATCTTTGTAGGCAGAATGTAGTGAAATTCATGGGGTAAGGAATGTTGTATGTTAGTTTGGACAGCCAAACGGTAGCCAGAGGAGCTGTGTCCTTTGCCAGTTGTCTTCTGGCCACCCCCAAATTCTACCCCCAAATGTAGATTGGTCTGTTTATTCAACTTCTTTGAAATGTTTTTGGGACAGGTTCCAATAAAAGAGATTTCTTTTCCTTCTGTCCAGCGTAGAGATCTTTTCAGAAGGGGTGTTATTCAGCGCGCTGGGTAGTTGGCATGGCCCTACTGGATTTTCTGTAATACAGGTAGTCCTTGGTTAGCGACTGTTTGTTCAGTGGCCATTTGAAGTTACAACAGCACTGAATGAGGGGACTTACGACTGTTCCTCAAAGTTACAGCCATTGCAGCGTCTCTGTAGTCACGTGATTGCGATTCAGGCGCTTGGCAACCGGCTTGCACTTATGACAATTGCAGCGTCCTGTGGTCATGTGATTGCCATTTGCAACCTTCACAAGCAAGTCAGTGGGGAAGCTGGCAGGACATCACAAATGGTGATCATGTGACATTGTGCTTAATGACCACATGGGATTCACTTAACAGCAACTGAAACTGCTGTTGTAAGTCAGTGCATCACATGATGTTGCGCTTTACAGCTGTGTTGCTTAGCGACAGAGTTCCTGGTCCCAGTTACCATTGTTAACCAAAGTCCTGTGGATTTCTCACCTGAAAAGTTAGTTGCTTCACATCCTGTTACTGCCACCACCACCACTACCCCCGGGTAACAATTTAATGTGGCTGCTCTTCTGGGAGCTCCTCTGGTCACTGCTGCAGCCAACTGGATTAGGAGGGTCCTGTTTAGATAGAAACAATTTCCATGTGTGGAGGCTCCTCTCTCCCCTGGTATGCTGCTGATGGCCCCTGCCGGAGACGCTGCCCCCTGTTTGATATGTTGTCTGGAGGTTGGTGGTGTCGGGATGGAGAGAAACAAACTCAGATCAAGCCTTAGCAAGATGGAATTGTTGTATATCTGCAAACAACAGTCTCCTCTGTCAACACTGGTTCTGGTGGCGGCTTGTTTGGGGTTATGTTCTCTCAGGGGGAGCTGGTCCAGGACTTGAGAGCGGTCACGGACTCTTGTGTTCTGCTAGGTCAGCAGGTGGAGGTTGTGTCCCGAGGTCTTCATCCAGATTTGGCTGGTATGCCAGTTTTTTGTTTCAGCTCTCTCCAGTTGCTTTGAGTCCTAATTTAACTGGCATTTTTCCTGCAATGCAAGGAATGTAGAGCTGGGGAAGAGGTGAACTGAACCAGGTAAAGAACCAAGTTCCTTCCCACTCTGGCTTGTTGAGCTTCCCAGAGACCAGCACTCGTGGGCCGCCTCTTCCCCTGCCTGCTAGCAGGGTCTCCAAACGCCCTCCAAGGGGAAGCCTTGCAGGGATGTTGCTCTATGCTGGCTGTGCGTGGAGCTTCTTCTCTTTGGCTTCCTTCGAAAGGGACAGAAATGGGCGAACTGCACTAGCTGAGTTCACTGAGTGTGGCATGAGTTTGCACGACACTTGACTTGATTACCAGGTTGATTGACTGATTTTTATTTACTGGGTTATATCCTCCAAAGACTGAAAAAATTAACCTTTGTGCAAGATATTGAACCACAAACCGACCAAGCCTGGTCCATTGTGTGAGTGCAGCTGTTGGTCTTATATCCGATCTGGTTAAGCGGATTGCGCGCACACCGTGGGGCATCTGAAGGGCAGCCGTCTGGTTTTCGATCTCAGTTTTGGTCTGTTAGGCCTTTTTCCCTCCTAGGGATGCGTGTGCTGACATGTGTCAGGACAACTCCTGTCCTTCCTAGCCATGTCTCCGGCTTGAGTTAAGGCCTCCTCACCACTTCCGTGCTTCTGCTACAAGGTGTTTGTGGTGCAAGAGACCGGGAGAGCAGAGGCCTGGAAGGCGCAGGGACCACCTCATTGTACGTTTGGTCAGTGGCCCAGAGAACCCTTGACCGGTCTTGCAAGACACAAATGCAATGCGTCTGTTAAGCCGAGAATAGCTGAAGAGCGGGGCCGGAACCTCTCAGGCGTGTCGGTCGCATTGGGGTTCCCTCTGTTGCCTTGTTGCTTCTACGAGCTGATCTGCTTCTTTTGGTAGTTTCGGTCAGATGAGCCAGCAAGGATCCCTTGTTCGAGAATGCTGCACATTTGGAGACAAGTGAGATACCAGACTACAACATGGGGCATAATCAGACATGCTGTGTGCACTGAAAATGGGTTCTGTTTCAGTGTGTTTGCTTTGCTTACGTAAAACATAAAAATACAGTATAAATAATAATAAGATGGTCTGGCTATAGAACAGCCCATGGGTCGGGAGACCTGGGCTGCCTCCAGTCACTGAGCTGTCGGTGAATTGCCAAGATATAAGCAAGTTCTTATCTAGACGCGTGGGAAAATGCCTCAGGTTTCTCAGCCTTGCTGCATCCGCTCATTTTGCTGGGCAACAAGGTGGACTGGGCTTGGGCTGGGCTCTTGCAAAAGGAGAGGTGACGGTCCCTGCTTCCATAGGCCTCTGGTCAAACTGTCCCATTGACCAAGGACCACCCTCTCCAGCCAGGATCTACCCCTGTGGTTCATCCATCTGGGGATGGCCTCTTAATTACCCTGCACAACCATGGAGCCAAGGGGCTGAAACTGGAAGGCTCTTTTCCGTTCTGGCTCCAGCCTTGAATAGCCTTCCTGTGAGATTAGGGTAGCCCTACTCTGTAGGACTGTCGGTGCCTTAGCAGGTCTCGGTCGCTCATTGACAAGTATTCCTAGGATTGCTGCGTGAGGACGCTTAGGGTGGTGTTCCACTCCCCTTGCCCCCCCATCCCTTTCTGTTTTTCTTCCTCCCTATAGTCCTGCTTCTTCCTCTGGGTGGGGTCTTATTCCCATTCCCCATTCCAGGGCAGTCTCTGCATTTGGGGATTTCAGAGGTTGACCCGGGAATCAGCTACCTCCTTCTCTCTGCCAGTTGAAGTATTGGCCTAAACCAATTTGGGGAGGCGAATCTCTAGCCCAGCTAGTTCTGACAGATGCCGGTCTTCCTGGAAGAAACAAACAATGGATGATCTGGCTCACTGTCGGCTCAGCCCGTGGTCTATCTGTGCTGGGCCTGGATGAAGCCTGGGGAGAGCTCTGGCAGAGGATTTTAGATCTTGATTTACAAAGAGACAGAACCAGCATGTGTCACCTCTGCAGCAATGAGTTCACGCGCTCGCCTTTCACAATTCCCCAGTACCTGCGTCATTTATTAGTCCTGTCTCAGAGGAGGGTTTCCCCATTGGCGTGTCTGGATGCTCTCCCCTCAGTGGCATTGTTGGGTAGATACAATGGTGTACCTTGCCAAGAGTGCTCGTGGTAAGATTCGCTTGGACTGTGAAATTGAGACAGTAGCACACACGCTTCTGCAATGTCCTGTGATGTTACCCTATGAGCACTGATGAAGTTACCTAGTCGGGATATGAAACATCTGCAAGCCAGCCACCAAGTTCAGAGAGCACCAAGGCCCCCACAGTTGAACCCTGAACTATGGATATTCTCTGCTATTGAAATGATCTATCCACCACTTTGGAGAGCTAAGTTAATCTCCCCTCTAATTACAAACTATTCAGACTGCTCCCGTATGGCAGTTCTGCGCTATTTAATTGGTGACCAGGCTCTATGATTGTAGCCAAATTTTGCACCAATGCTATGAAAGATGTTTTTGGACCTGATTGCTCCCCAGACGTAGGCATGCATAGGCTTTTTTTGGGTGCTCTCCAATGTATTTTTTTACTTCTCTGTGTTTGGTCTAGGTCGGTATATTTTAATAAGCTTTAATAAACAGCTGTTAACAGCATTAATATGTTTACTAATCTGTAAAGTGCCAGAGGAGACCCTGTTGTTTTAAACAGTGCCTTACATCTTTTTGTCCCTCCTTTCAGAGTTTGTACCTGGCACGAACAGTAGGTGGAGACCTCTGCTTGGGACCACCTGCTCCTCTTCCACCAACCCCTGTGCCCGCATTTGTGTGGGTGCTGCTGATTTGTTGCCTCGGTGCTTCCCTTCCTGCTACCAGCCTTGGGTCTGCCCGTCCAGGAAATGGAATTCCTGGATCCGTCCTGTTCAAGGAGGCAAGGGGATCCTTCGCGAAGAGCAAGCAGGCTTATTCTGTAGCGGGCGATGTGAAGGCTCAGCGCCTGCAGTGCTAAATATGTAGGATGCCAGATGTGGCCACTCTTCCGGCTTCATTGGAGGCTTCGGTGTGCAGCGGAATTGTTTTTGTCAGGGCAGCCTTGGTTGTTAGGTTGGGTAGCGGCAGTGGCAGACGTTTCACAGGTCTGGCTCCCCGACTCCCACCCCCATTTTATGCATCATCTTAGTGGGTTGGCTGGTGCTTCCTGAAATACTAAAAGCTTTTTTTTCCTTTCAGTTGGTACGTGGTTTTATAGGAATAGCTGCTCTTTCCCAACAGTGCAACATTAATGCCCCCGTCCATCTTTGATGCTGGTTCTAATTTGTGTCATCGGGAGCACCTCAGAGAGCTGCATGCGCACGTTCCCCCCGCTCTTTGCCAGCCCCAGGCGCTGAGCTGCTTCCCAAGGGCCGATGGGCTTCCCCCACAAACGCTCCAGCACCCCTGGGGTCCGAGGGGAGAAGCAGCTTCGGGCTGCACCGGGCAATGGCCCAGGCACTCTGCTCTTTCACCCTCATCTCCCAGGGAGCCTTTGGCCTCGCGTGCTCTCTTGCAACTTAGGGGAGGCCGTGGGGAGGCAGAGCGGAGGCCCTGGGCAGTGGCCAGAGGCGGCCAGGCGGAGGAGGAGAGGTGCTGCCAGCAAGTCCGGGGCTGAGCAAACATGTCTGCCTTGATGCCAGCGGGAGGGGTGCACTCGCCTCGGGTTCCAAAGGGGCCCCTGGACTCTGCGGGGCCAAGGACAGCCTCAGCCTGATCAGGGTCCCCCGTCAGCCTCTGTGGGGCTGCCAAGAGACCTGCTGTCTCCCCCTTGTCCCGGCCAAGCTGGTGCAGAGGTGAGTAGCCCCGCTTGGTGCCCCAGCATTCACGGGATCCTGGGAAAAGAGCAGCTCCTTTTCCCTCCTTGCATTGCACAGAGAGGAGCAGGAGGAGGAATGTGGCGGGCCCCCCAGCCAGCTGCAGGCAGTCGCTTTGCTTTGCTGCTCCAAATCTGTCCCCCGGATTTGGTCGCCTGGTAACTGTCATGGCTCCCCGGAAAAGCCGCGGGCAGGCAAGGAAGCCGTCCTCCAAGGCTGGAGCCAGGAAGGATGTGGCCTGGGCTGTGGCCAAAAGCAGGGGTAGCCGGCCGGTGAGTTGCCGCTTCTTCCTAGCAAGAAGGAAGTGTGGGCTTGCGGGGAGGAGGGAGGGGTAAGCCAAGATTAAGCGGAGAGCAGCGCAGCCGAATCAGAGGAAACACCCATTGTTGTCCTGGGCAGCCGTGAGAATCCTTCATCGCTGACCACAGCTGGTGGGAGGGGAAGAGCTGCTGCAGTGGCTTGGAGCACTGCCTTGGGGCTCATGACCTAGCCATTTGGGACAAGAGAGGGAGGAGCCGAGAACCGGGGGGCATAGCCAGGCCCAGGTGGACCTCCGAGGGCCACTGCTCTCCACTCCTCCTGCCCTTGCTTCGCCAGCCCTTCTGGAGTCAACTGGGCTCCGGGACATGATTGGGGATCCGCCAGCCAAGACGGTGTCTCTTTCCTCCTTGGGCAGCCGGGCCCTTGGATTCCTTGGCAGCAGAGTCTGAGAGGTTTAAATATTGGCAAATTGATAGTCAGCCAGCCTCGGAAGTGGAAGTGGAAGGCCTAGGAGTTCGTGTCCGGCTTGGTTAGGATGGAGTGAGCTTAACCCAAAGACGAAGGGTTAGGATCCAGGTCTTGCCCTGGGTTTGCTCAGAAGACACCAGTGCACGCATCAAGCCTGTTTTCAAGAAGACAAAACCCCACTCCATCAGTCTCAACCTTACTGCCTTTGAGTGTCTTTGGAAGATATTTTTGGGAATGTCAGTTGCTAGGAAATGCAGCTGCTTAAGAGTTTGGGGAGATTCAACTCCTTTTGTATACTGGCTTCAGTGGCTGGTAGCGTCTGTCCGAATCAGTCCAAAATGCTAGTCAGGCCTCAGCGGCTTGGGTGCCTGCTCTGCGGCTTGCAAACCAAAGGGCCGCAGTCAGGCGCTGTGGATCAGGGAGAGTGAGGTGGGGTTGAGGTGGCAGAGCAGTCCGCTCGGCTGAGAGGGCCAGCACAAGCTCCTGGCTTGGGGGGTGGGGGGAGTCAGTGGGAAGGAGCAGAAGGTATGAGGGTATCCGGTCTGCGACTAGCGATGAGATGTGTGCCTCTGCCAGAGAGCTGACAAGCGGATGAAGCTGCCCGCGGTCCTGTGGGCCACCAGTTTACAGCTCCGGCTCTTCCTGCATTTGAATGTTGCTGGTTGTGGTTCTTTAAGCCCCAAATTCTGGTTGGGGTGGGGAGGAGATAAACCTGACTTGGAACTGAGTATCGAAGGCAGTGCTCAGCATGGGTCATCTCCCTGATTCAGGCCATGCCACTTGCTTTTAGCCCTTCTTCCTTCGGAGTAATGGACTCGGGCCGGGCGTTGGTGTGGCGTCTTTTGTGCCTTTGCTGAGGCCCCCGGCTGTCAGTATGGGGCCTTGTCATCTTACCTTCCTGCAATCTGCTCCTGAATCGGGCTGTTAATCTGCTGCTTTCAAGAACTCGGTCAGATGCTCTCATGACCCACTGAGCTGACGCTTTCTGGTTTCTAGTGAAGCGACTGGGCCTCTTCTCATCGCTGCCCTTTCCAGGACGCTGCTTTCTGGCTTCAGCCTTGTTCTGCACTGGAAGGAGCAATTCTAGGTACAGGAGGTGATTTGATGTAAAGGTGGCTGGAAGCTGCCGGACAGACCAGGGACTCGGCCTGGGGTCTTGGTGGACGAGAAGCCATCGGAGATGGGCCTGCGCATCTGGTGATCCTGGGTTAATAGCAAGGGTCCCAACCCATCGAGCAGACCAAGCCTTGTGCTGGAAAGGCAGAGATACCTCTCTGAGGTTTCATCCGTGCCACATAGTTGGTGGGGCAGTGCTTGCTCCCATTCCTCCTGATCTGTCTTGAGTCACTGTGCATTCGTTTGGCTCCTGTACTATTTCCTTGACTCTGGTGCTTGCTTAGTGGAGAAGGCCAAGGAGCAGCCGCTGAGCCAAGGAGAGCATGTTCCCCCAACTGATGAGCACAAAATAACCATGGCTGCGCGGGCCTGCTTTGGTGAATTCCAACGCGTTCCGTTTGCTGGGGGAAATGTCACTGCAGGAAGCGCAACGTGAGTCATTGGGATGATAAGCTGTGAACTTCGCCTGGAAGAAGCGTTCCAGAGGAGCTCAGAAAGGAGTCTATGACTGTAAGAAATGGGCTCTGGAGTCCTAGCAGTCCTGGAGGTCAGCTGGCAGCGTGGGCCCTCTTCAGCTGGTTAAGAGATGTGCAGAGGCTGATGGGTGAAGCAAGGCTTCCGCATCTGCATGCATGTTATGAGAATAGGTGTTCTGGGAACCTAAAAGTATACCACTGTAGAGTTGGAAGGGACTGCAGAGGTAATCCATTCCAACAGCTGCGATGTGGAGGAAAATCAGTTAAACCATCCTTGAGAGATTACTGTTTAGCCTCTTCTGAGCCTCCAGAGATAGAGAACCCACAACCTGGATTATTCCACTGTTGGGCAGATCTTATTGTCAGAAAGTGTTTCCTTACGTTTAAATCGAATTCAGGCATCTGCAACTTACACCTGTTATTTCTGGTCTTGGTTTCTGTGGCTATAGAAAACAGCTCTTCACCATTGTCCTTGTTGCTCTCCGGTGGGCGTCTAATAATAATAATAGTAATAGTAATAGTAATAATAGTTATTGTTATTATTTATTACATTTATAAGCCGCCCAACTCCCAGTGACTCCCAGCTGTCCTGTCTCCCTCCATCATCATCTCTCTGGTTCCTTCAGCATGTCTGCAGGCTCCTGCATCGGGGGTAATGAGGGTGAATGCCACCCCCTCAGTCATTCTGTTCCCACGGTGGCCAGCCAAATACCACCAGGAGTGTTAGAAGCCAGGCAAAAGGACAGCAGTTCTTGGGGCATCTTGAGGGAGCCATTTCTTCATTTCGCTCTTCCTTTGCTCTTCCCCTGAATTCACTGGGGTACCCCATTAAGTTCTAGGATGGAGAGAGGCTCTCCACTTTCCACCACCTGCATAATTAAGACATAAAGCTGGGGGCGGGGGCTGTGGCAGTTGAGTGCTGTGTCCAAGGAGGCTGCATGGAGCATCGAGACAGGAAGGGAACAGATGTGGCTCAGCAGACCTAAGGGGCAGTGTGTGCGTGGAATGGATTTCACTGGGATTTTTTTCAAAGACTTATACATGATTCCCTCCTCCAAGCCCTGAGAAAGAAATCCCCCCCCCAATTAATTTTGCCAGTAGGGGAATGTGGCAGGGGGGCTGTTGTTGGAAAATTAAGATGTCGGCAACTGTTCGCTGTCTGGACTTTACTAAAATATTCTTGGAGGTGGCTCTGGGGAGGTTTGGCTCCTTGGAGTTAATCTCGCTCTGCAAGGGTGAGCATCTTTGTGTGCCCCAGAAGCCCAACAGTTAGCCTTGCCTGGGGGCAGAGGGGTAAGAGAGGGTGCCTCTGTGTGTGTGTGCGTGTGCACACGTTTGCCCAAGGGAAGTCCAGGCCTGTCTTTCTGGTGCTCCCCAAGCAGCCTCTTCTCCTTCAGCTGCTGCTTGGGCAGAGTGACCTCTTGGCCTCCATCTCTGCCCAGTCCAAGCTGGAGCCCTTGCCTGTGCCACGCAGGGCCGTACCTGAATTTGTACAGAAGCCTCCTCCTCCTCCTCCTCTCTCTCAATTGCCCATCCTTGCTGGGTCTTCTTTGTGGTGATCGTGGCTTTGTGGCTCTCAGGCTGGGAAGTGAGCTTGCCCAAAGGAACGGAGCCCTTACGGGAGACCAGCAGGCTCTTCTCTTGCCCTCCTACCCCTCCTGCCTCCTGCATTGCCAGCTGGGTCAGTCCCAACTGGATGCTGCAGCCCATGCATTTGGATGTGGCATGAATGGTAGTTGTTGCCTCGGGGGGGTGTCCCCCCACAAACAAACTGAGGTGGAAGTGCTCTCCTGGAGGGTGTGAGCTTTTTTTCAGCATGGGGGATGAGGCCCCTGCACCCCTCTTGCTTCCTCGGCTGAAGGTGGCCGTGCTTTCCTGCTGGTGCCCCTGGGCTGATTGAAGGAGTCGGGAGAGCTCTGCTGTGGGCAGCCCTTGAAAAGGCAGTGCCCCCTCCCCAGACAGGAGGGTCTTGGCTGCAGGTGGCAGAGCAAAGAGAGCCAGGGGGCAGAATGGCTGGGGGTCACAATTGCCGCCTTCATCACAGGGCCCAGGTGGCTGTTCTGCCTTGCCCTCTGAGTGACGGAGCAAACAAGCAGTTCTCCCCTTGACAGCCGAGCCCTGGCATGCAGAAACCGTTACCTAGGGGATGGCATCCTGTCCTCTAAGAATTTGGCCCTGGAGCGCTGGTCCCTTCCCAAACATAGGCGTGCCGGGGGCCGGCCTTGCTCAGCCGTGCTTGTGTGCTGATGAAGAGCATGCAGTGCTGCTCATGGGTGCTTGAGTCCAGTACCAAAGTGCCCATGAGGGTTTATTGGGGTACCTCGAGAAAAGCTATCTCTTGAAAAACTTTCAGGACCCTCTTTGGAGCCTTCCCAAAGCTGCTGTTTTCCAGCACTGGAGACATCTTGGCTAGGCCACCTCCGCTCTGCCACCAGGTTCTTGCCATGGAGGTTCCCACCAGAAGGAAGGAGGTGAACCATGGCCACCTGCTTCCAAGGGGCAGAGCCCATGGATCAGAGCCCTCCTCCCATTCAAAGGAAGGAAGCGTTCACTTGCAGCTGATGGCATGAAGGGAAGGCTTTACGAGGGCCACTGCTGGCTGTGCATTTGAGGGCAGGGTGTTTCTAGATGTCCCGTTCAGGGTGTGGCAAATGATGGACCATTGTCAGCCTTCTGGCTGCAGAAAGTAAGTTGGCCCTGTTAGCAGCCTCCCTTCACAAGTCCTTGGGAGAAATAGCTGTAGGATTACAGGCATGTGCCAAACTATGAGCTCTGGACAGATTGTGCATAACTGCACAGAAATAGCAAGCCTGCATTTGCATTTGTGGAAAATGTGTTAACTTTCTTCCGCCTAGAGGTTGAGTTGGCTTCTGTTCTCTTAGGGAGTCCTTGAAACTTGTATCACATGGTCATTTTTGCATGCACCTGAACATAATTAGGCAAGGCTTCCATGTGCACATCTGTCCTGTTCGTGCGAAGGACTTTTGGAAAGAGTCTGGAGGTGGCCCAGAATCTTTTGTTTGCGGGAGGCAACTGACACCGATGGGCCTGGCAGGGAAGTTCCCACTCAAAGGCAGGAGGACTTAAGCGCCGCTTGGCCAGGCCCATTGCTGCCCAGGAGGCAAGAAGGGTGTGCTCCTCTGCAGCCGCTAATAGGGGTGGGCCTGGCCGTAAGAGTCCTCCTGGAGGATGCCTCTCCTTAGCCCAGTCTTCATGGCTCCTGAGGGGAACGCTAGCCTGAGCTGCAGGTCTCCTTGCCTGCGTGGAAAGGAGGGTCTGCGTGTGTCCCCTCCGGTCTGGTGGCCTGAGGCTGGGGCTGTTGGCTTGCCTGGCTGGGCGGGAGAGGCTGGGACCCTGGACGGTCCTGGAGTCAGCAAACTGCTCGGGCAGGAGGCAGCCTGCCTTCTCAGGAAGGTGCCTTCGAGGTCCGGCAGCAGAACAGACGGGCAAGGGATGGACAGGCTGCAAGACGGTCCCGGCTCCTAACCGGGCCACCTCCTGGTCGGGGAAGGGCGGTTGTGGCTCCCCACTGCTCTTCCTTGCAGCCTGGGCAGGCCAGCGCTCTGCGGAGAGGGGGCAAAGTGCCAGCTCTGCTCCGTGAGTTGTGTTTGGCCACCTTTGGGGAGGAGCTGCCAAACCCGCTGTGGGGCTGCGTTGCTCCCTCCCCTGCATCCAGCTCTTCCAAAAGCCAGACCCCTCTCGCTAAAGAGTCCAGCTTCTGCCTGGTCTGAAATGTTTGTCTACCGCTGGATGAGGGTCGAAAGTCCAGCCCGGCTGCGTGCCAGTCAGCAGTGCCCGCCTGCCTGCGGGGGAGCAGGACTCCTGAGCGAGCTGGCAGGGGCCGCAGTCGGAGGTCCGAGTCGGGCTGGGCACTGGGGCTGTCTATCCTGACCAGCCGCAGGAGGTCTGGGTGAGCGAGAGCCGGAGGAGTAACTTCCACTGCAGCGTTTCCAAGCGCAGCCTCTGAGGCTCGAACTCCCCGTGATTTATTTATTAAGGGGAAGCAGAGTGTGGGGGGCGGCCGCCGAATCTTTCCTGAGGCCCGGGCAGTTAAGCGTTTCCCAGTAGGCATTGGGGGATGCTGCGCGAGTGAAATTTGGAGCATGGGGCTCGTCCAGCACCACGTGGTCTGTTGCGCCTTCTTCAGTGTGATGTCCTCCGGGTCGATTGGGGAGGGCCTGCCAAGGAAGGCAGATTTCCTGCCTTGGCAGTGCCTGCGCTGCGTGGTTCTTGCAGCAGGTGCCGAGGAGCGTCTTGCTGTGCAGGGCTGAGCGTCAAGCGGAGAGGCCCAAGGAGGTCTCTGCTAGCAGTTCCATTGTGCTTTCCGGAGGGAGGGGCCCGTTTCCTTCCCTGTTGCTCAGGTCTGGCCTGCCTTGCCCAGTTCTTTTCTCCTCCTCCTGATAAAGTCTGTCTCCTCCATCGTTCAGGGCGTGTTGGCATTCAGGGCAGCAGAGCCAAATTGTGCCATGGCGTCCCTTCTGGGTCTTGGCTGCAAGCGGCTTGCCCTGCTCCAGAAGGATGGCTTCAGACACAGACCCCCTCCCCGTGCCCTGGGAAAGTCCTTGCCCCCTTCCCTTCTGCACTGAGGGAGACTCTGTCTGGGGCTGTTCCATGACCTGTGGGCAGCCGAGACCGGGGCAACTGTGGATCTGGACAGCCTCCGTGGAAATGGTGTTCTTGATGGGCGGGGAGGAATGGTGTGCCGGCTGTGAGATTCGTGGAGAGCTGGATCCAGGCCAGGGGGTGAGGGAGGCATTGGCTATCCTGGCTTTTGCTGGGGTATAATCCAGTGCTGCCCGCAGACTCCTGCTTCCCCACGTTGCCAGCATCCACTCGTGGCCCACCTGAGATTCTGTAGTTGGAGGCCTCCGTGTTGGCTAAGCTATGAGGACTGCAGGGGCCTCATAACTGCTAGCTAAAGCAGTTGTGTTGCTGTCAGCTGCCCAGAGTTTTGTTTAAGATGGGCGGCCATACAATCTTTTACGTAAATAAATGGGCAGGGAAGGAGGGCTGCCTCCCCTGCCTCCCGCTTTGCTCCACGCGGGCAAAGGCGAGGAGCCATCCGCCCAAGCACCCTGCCTGCCTTGGGGCTTTTGGGGGTTCTCCGCTGGCCTCCTGACTGTGGGAGGAATTTGGACTTCAGGACGCCCCAATATCCAGGCGAAGACAGCCTCGCCGTTTGCGTAGGAGGGCCACGCAGTGGGATGATTCTGCGTGAAGGGGTGGTCCCAATCCTCTGCCTGCTTCTGAGGTCCTTTGGCTGCATGTGGCTCCCGGAAGCAGCTGGTGGGGAGGACCGTTTGCGCCGAGGGGGAGCGCTGCAGGCTTTTGGCTCAGTGGGACAAGGGCCCAGTGAAGGGCTCTAGGGACCGCCTGCGTCTCATAGGAGCTGGAGTGCATACCACACGCTTTTCCACAGTTGTGATCAAGCAAGTTTTCACTCTTTCTGATAATCATCTCGACCAAAGAGGAGCAGTAGTCAAGGTGGTGGGTTCTCAGTTCCTAACCTGGGAATGATTGCTCTCCTCAGAGCTCACCCTGCGGGTCTTCTGCGGGAGTCCAGCCGTTCCGCTGACTTGTGATGCTGGTCGCTCTTGGGCGCGTTGTCGTCTGTCTGCTAAGCCAGTTCCTCTTGGTCCTTGGGAAAAATGGCTGTTTGGACGTAGATGAAAGGGGGAGGAGTTGGATCTGAGCAGTGGCCTCTTGGGGGCAATCTGGGGCCCCGGGGGGAAGCCAGTGAGTGTGATGTGAGCAGGATGTCGCTTCCTTTGCTCATCTTCCCCAACCCATTTGTGGTGAGGAGCTCCCTGCCTGGTGCCAATCCTGAGGGTGGTTACTCCCCACTAGGGCAAGCAGCCATTGATAGCCATCCCTTGGCCCAGTCCCTTTTATGACTGTCCGGACTGGTCTCCCTCACTGCATCTGCGATAGCAAATCCCATAGTTTGGTGTTTCTTTGGCCTCTCAACCTCATTTGAGTGACTCCATTGGGTATGTTATAAGGGGGTAGAAACTCCTTATCTTCAAGTTCTGTGTAAGGAGCCCCAAACTCTGGAAGAGCTCCTTCCAATACCTGCTTAGTTCTAGAGGCTTGGGGGGGGGGTTCTGTTTTGGAAGAACAGCTGCACCTTCCTCTGGATCTTGCTCCACCTCTGACCATCAGCCTGATTCTTCTCTGAGGGTGGAAGAAGCACCAGAGAAGGGCTGTCACACATCAGGGTTGGGCGGCTTCTGCTACTTGGCCCACAGTCAATTCTTGATGATGTCCTATGTCCACAAATCTGGGGGAGTTTGGACTTACCAGAGTACGTAGAGCATATTTCAAATATCATATTATGGCTTCGGTAGAAGAGCAGGTTCCAGCTCTGTTCCCCCAGCAGCAAAGTGGGCCTGCCCTGTGATGTGCCTTCGGAGCTACAAGGCTAAGGCCACCTTTTCTCTCCTCTTCCAGGATGATTAATATTGCTGGAATAACCTGGAGTGCTGGCGGAAGCCCCGAAGTCCCACCACAGTCTTCTCCAAACACTGGGGCTTGAGGACAGGTGCTTATGGCAGCGGCGATATTGCGTTCAACCTCAACGTGTTCCAGTGCCCCCCAGCTCTAGCCCCCCCCATAACAGCTGAGTTGTGCATGTCCCAATGGAGATGAAGAGCGCCTTCCCGCAGGGAGCCCAAGTCAGACTATGACAGCATATCGGCCTATTCATGAGGGCTGCGATGTGGGGGGCCTGACCCTGAAAGGGGGCGATTACTCCTCTCCGGGATCCTGGGCCCAAAATGGCTGCACCACACATGCAGACGATGCTTCTCCCTTGCGACCAGCCACAACAACCCCTGCCATGCCAAAAATGGGGGTGCGGGCCCGGATTGCCGACTGGCCCCCCAAGAGAGAAGGGCTGAAGGAGCCAGCTGCCCCCAGCGCTGTTAAGGCTCCAGAGGCCCTCGCCTCTGCGCTGTGGGAATTTCAGAATGGGCAGCTGCCCAGTGAGGCCGCAGTCCCCTCGGGGCCAAATGGTGCCCGGCGCCGGGCTCGGAGGAGGTCCCAGGACACCGAGTTCCAGGATGGGTGGCCGCGGTCCCCTGGTCGGGGATTCCTGGCGCTGAGGAACAGGAGCAGCAGTGAGGTCACACTCAGCGAGTGCGACTTGGAAGCCACGGCAGAGCCCCGGGGAGCCAGGCTTGCCGGCGGCCTGCCCCTCTTCCGCGAGTATGGCAGCACGTCCTCTATCAACGCGCAGGGCGTCTTGGAGCAAAGCTTCTATGAGATGCTGAAAGAGTTCCAGAGCGGGAAAGCGGCAGCAGGTCAGCGGCAGCAGCTGACGGACACGTTCAGGGGTACCAGGGCAGCGGCCAGAACTGAACCAGGGCTGCCCCTTCATCCCAAGGAGAAGCCCCGCAAGAAGGGCCTCCGAGCAGAGGGCGGCGGAGGGGACTCCATCTTCCGGAAGCTACGGAGCGGCAGGGCAGAGGGAGACTCCAGTCGGGCCCTGGGGGAGGCAGAGGAAGTGGGCAGGGGCTGGCTGTGCCAGAAGAGCTTGGCCCACTATGATGTCCAGAGCATGCTCTTTGACCTCAATGAGGTGGTGGCCAGGCGCGTCTGCGTGGCCCAGCGGAGGAACACCACTACGGGAGCTTCAGCGGCCTCTGCCGGCTCAGCAGCTGCAGTCTCAGCCACCTCCCGACCCTGCGGGTTGGCAGGCCTGGAGCCCCCCGGCGCCTTCTTCAGCCCTGAGGACCTGAACTCCAAAGAGAATCTGGAGCACGATCCGGGGGACAGCAACAGCAACGGCCTGCTGCTCAGCTGCCCTCACTTCCGCAACGAGATTGGGGGTGAGCGGGAGCGCAACGTCAGTTTCTCTCCTGCCTCCCTGGGCAGCTATGGGGAGGGGGCCTTTGCGGAGATGGCGCCTGCCCCTTACTGCACAAACGCCAGCATCTCCGTGCTAGAGATGCCCCAGGAGCCACAGCGCAGCGTCGGTCGGTTGAAGCACTACAGCCTCGAGCACGTGGACCTGGGGGCCCGTTACTACCGGGACTACTTCTATGGCAAAGGTTGGCACTTTTTGGCTTTGCCCTTTTGGGCGCTGGGGGGGAGCAGACCCCTTGAGGATGAGGCTTGGACCCAGAACACGCCACTTTCTTCATTGAATAGAAACTGCAAGCCAGAATTCCTAAGGGGTTGATTTTCTATCCTCCTCCTCCTCCTGCTCGCCCTCCCCACACAGTTTTGAGGCCCCCAGGGGTTCCTCTCAGGCATCTCCAATATCCCACCTGGGTGTGAAGCGTGTCCCGAGCCTCTTGTTACGTCTCACGTCCTTTTTGACTCACTGGGGGCTGTTCCTGGCTTAGCTGGGTGGCCAAGTTTCAGCCTTGCTGGAGGGGTGAGAACTTCTGCAGGTTCGTAAGTAACTGCTGGCACATGCAGTGCGGGAAGTGCAGGATGGACGGCTAAGGTGTCTTTTGCTCCCTTCCCCATCTCCCCCATCAGAACACTTCAACTACTTTGGGGTGGATGAGAAGCTGGGCCCCGTGGCCGTAAGCATCAGGCGTGAGAAGCTGGAGGACCATCGGGACCATGGGCCTCAGTACCAGTACAGGGTTATCTTTCGCACCAGCGAGGTAAGTTGCTGTTGCTCTCTGCCACTGAGGGCCACGGGGTATGCCGGGTGGAGGAGGTAAAAGTTGCAGGATCCTGAAGGCGATTGGTTTTAAAAAATGGCCTCTGGGAGTTAGTGAGTTTTGCATGCTCGGTTCAATTCCTGTGATCCCCAAACTGGGCTGGGAAAATTCTTCTTGGCTGCACCCCCAGTGCGGAGAAACTCAAGGGGGAGGAGAATCGTCTGCCTGCCCAAGGCGCTTCCTCGATCCTCCTCTGTGGCTGACCTGCCAGGACACCAGGAGGACGGTCGGTTGGCTGGGATGGAGGCAAGAGGCTGCCCTTTACTCTTCCCGTGGGAAGGTCCCAGTCTTGACAGTTACTTCATCATCGAATCCAGAGCGGAAAGGGGTCCCTGTAACCATGCCGCCAAGCCCCTGTTCCAGGCTGAAGCCTCCCCAGCCTGGCTCGACGACCTCTAGGAAGGGCAGACCAGCAACTACCTGGGTCGCTGGCAGGCAGCTCCTACTCTTAATGCTTTTTCTGTAACGTTCAGCTGGGATCTCTAACAGGTCTGTTCTTGTGTGTCCTCCACTCTGGAATGATTGTGGCCTCTTAAGGGCTCTCCCATCCCTTGTTTTTTTTGCAAGGCTAAGGTCCATTTTCTTTTGTAGGAGGCAGTTTCCATTCTCCTGGTCATCCCCATTGCCCTTCTTGTTCCTATGGATCCTCCTCAAAGAGTGGGGTCCTGACAGCAGGTGGGGTCTGACTGATTTATAATATACAGGTAGTCCTTGTTCAGCGACTCTTCAAAGTTATGATGGCACTGAATGAGGGGGACTTATGACGGTCCTCATAGTTGTGGCGATTGCCGCATCCCCGCGGTCACATGATCGGAATTTAGGCACTTGGAACTGGCTCTCAATTACAGTGTTGCAGCGTCCTGCGGTCATGTGATTTGCAACCTTCACTGCTGGCTTCTGCCAAGCAAAGTTAATGGGGAAGCCAGCAGGAGGTCACAGATGGCAAACATGTGACTGCAGGATGCTGCAACAATGCAAGATTCGTCTAACAACGGCAACTGGGACTGACAGAACTGCCGTCGTAAGTCGGCGCAATCACATGATGTCGCACCTTACAATTGCGTTGCTTAGCAACGGAGTCCCCGGTCCCAATTACCATCGGTAAGCAAGGACTACCTGTAGTGGAACTGCTACTTTCGGTGGTTTGGGAACTGTCGGGCCTGAGCAGGGCCATTCGTGAAGCAAGTCAGTCCAACCCACCAGAGGGCATTGCAGGCGATGAAGCTGGAAGCTGACCAGTTCCTGGCCGGGGGAGGGGACATTTCTGGTTGTCCCCAGAGTTTCTCCACTGAAAGGGAAGGAAGGCCAGCTTGAGGGTGCGGAAGTCCCTTAAATCCTGCAGCTGAAACTTCCCAAAGAGGCCGTTTTTGCCTTGCGGCTCGAGAAAGGGAGCTGTTTGAATGACCAGAGCCGCTCTCCCCCAGCCCCGCAAAACCCCAGCCAAGGGTTTCATGCATCCAGCGCTGTGCTGGCCGTCTGAAATACTGAAGCTGCTGCTGGCCTTCCCCAACTTGGCGTGCCGCCACGTCTGGAAGGTCCCAGTTGGGGAAAGCTGCCGCGTCCCCTGTGTGGTACATCTTTGGATGTGTGGAAGTGGTTCCCCTCCAGGGCCAGGGCCTCGCTCTGAATGCGGAGGGCTTTTCCTCCTCCTGCACATTTCCTTCCCTAAGAAAAACAGCTTTTCCAGGGGCTAAGGCTGAAAGAGGGGCTTGCCAGGATGGTGCAGGGATCAGCCCTCAGGCTCCTCTTAGCCTCTCTGATGGTTGGAGACGTATTCTAGAGCACGGCTGCCGTCCTCCAGCATGGAGCGCCACGGAGCAGCTTTGTCCAGAGGCCTCCCGAGGCTCAGTCGACAAGCTCTGCTCCTGCTCCCGGGAGGGCGGGGGCCATCTTCTATCTCCCTTCTGCGGCCGGCTGCTTGCAGGAGCACCTGGCGCTGAGGCCCTCCCCCAGCACATGCTCAGCCCCAGTGCACAGGAGGTTGCCTGCTTGCGCTGGGCACGAGGCCTGCACGGGAAAAGCGGCTTGTTTTGCCAAGTAGCGCCCTCTGGCCTCCCACGGGCAGAGCTCCTGGGTGCCGTGCTCCAGGGGAGCCCTTTTGCTGGGGTGGGCTTTCATTTCTTTCTTTCTTTCTGGCCCTACAGTTGACAACCCTCCGCGGTGCCATCCTAGAAGATGCAACACCCACCACCACCAAGCACGGCACTGTCCGTGGTCTCCCCCTGAAGGATGTGCTGGAGCATGTGGTCCCCGAGCTGAACATTCACTGCCTTCGCCTGGCCCTGAGTGTGCCCCAAGTCTCTGAGCAGCTGCGGAAGCTGGATGAGCAAGGGGTAAGCAAGCTGTGTGCGAACTGGGCTGAGGAGGAACAGCCAGGGCAGAGCGGACCCTGGATTCTTCTCCTTGCCCGCCCGCCTTCCCTACGGTGCATTAAGACCCTTTTCTCTGCCCAGAGGCTCCATGCCTCCCCAGGGTCCCTCCTTGGTTTGGCCACCAGCTGGCTTTGCTGGCAGACTTCCCGGGCTCTGAGTGGGACTCCCCTCCCTCCCCCCAGCTCTGCCGGAAGCACAAGGTGGGCATCCTGTACTGCAAGGCCAACCAGAGCTCGGAAGAGGAGATGTACAACAACGAGGAGGCCGGGCCTGCCTTCGAGGAGTTCTTGGCCCTGCTGGGAGAGAAGGTGTGCCTGAGGGGCTTCCGCAAGTATGCCGCGCAGCTGGATACCAAAAGTAGGTCCTTGCTGAGGTCTCTTTAAGGGTGTGGTAGGGCAGGACTCCGCCGGTATCTTGCACACCCTCCCTCGCTCTGCTCGGGGGGAGTCTGACAGGCCCCGGCCTCCCTCCTAAGTTCTGCCTGGTGGCTTTCCTTGCAGCCGACTCCACAGGCACCCACTCCCTCTACACAACCTATCAGGGCTACGAGATCATGTTCCACGTGTCCACGATGCTCCCGTACACCCCCAACAACAGACAGCAGGTATCTGGCTCTCAGCAGGGCGGGGAGGTGGGGACATCGAGCCTAGAGGAGAAGAGAGGACCCTTCTCTGTCTTGGGTGGCCGCGGATGCATCCTGGAGTTGAACTGTGGTATTGCTACCAATCGTGGGGCTCGGTTAGTGGTTTTGGCCCTGTCATTTCTCTTCTTTTTCACAATGACCCCCCTCCCCCGCTTATGAGAAAGCTGTTCTCCCGCCCCCAGGAGGAAGTCCATGAGCTTCTGATCTCCTGGCCCTGCCGGGGCCATCTCATTCTGGTCTCCTGGGCATTCAGCTGGGATCAGGGCTCTCTTCCTTCCCAGACTCTGAAGTCCGTCTTCCCCGCTAGTTGCTCAGGAAGAGGCACATTGGGAACGACATCGTCACCATCATCTTCCAGGAGCCGGGGGCCTTGCCCTTCACCCCCCAGAACATCCGCTCTCATTTCCAGCATGTCTTTGTCATTGTCTGTGCCCAGAACCCCTGCACGGAGAATGTCCGCTACAGGTAAGTCTGCGTGAGGCAGGGCTATGGCCTGAGTCGGGGAAAGGCTTTGCCATCGTGCTCCCTCTGCACCTGAGGAGCAGTGGTGAGGAAGTCATCTCCCTGGCTGAGACTCCATGGAGCCCCTGTCTGTCTGCAGCTTCTCGAGTCCTTTGCTGGCTCCGGTGGCCTCGTTGGGGCTCCGGAGTTCGGCTGAAGGGGCCGTCTCTTTCTGATTAAGGGTTAGGGGTGCGAGTAACGTTTGCAGCTCCAGCTCCTTGGGCAGCTGATCCTCAGTCCAGATAAAAGGTCTTGAACCCTCAGGTTAAGGTTCAAGTGGGCCTCGGCAGTCCTACTCCTTGGGATTGACCCAGAAAGGAGTCGCCGAGGAGGTAACCTTTCAGCGGCCTGTGTAGTCTCAGCCACAGGCCTGTGTTTTCATTTCCATGTCCCAAGCGTGGCAGTGACCCGCTCCAAAGACGTCCCCCTCTTTGGGCCGGCCATCCCGAGTCAGGCCACCTTCCACAAGTCCGATGTCTTCCGAGATTTCCTGCTCGCCAAGGTGATCAATGCAGAGAACGCAGCCCATAAGTCGGATAAGTTCCACACCATGGCCACTCGCACTCGGCAGGAGTACCTGAAGGACTTGGCGGAGAACTGCGTCACCAGCACCCCAATTGACTCCACGGGGAAGTTCAACCTGATCTCTCTTGCCTCTAAGAAGAAGGAGAAGACAAAAGCCCGGATCGGGGCCGAGCAGTACAGTGCTGGGGCTGTTGTGTGGCGCGTCCTTGCGCAGGATTACTCCCAGGGAGCGGAGATGGAATGCGTCCTGGGCATCTCCAATGAGCTTGTGGTCCTGTTGGACCTGGCTGCTAAGGAAGTGGTGTTCAACTGCTTTTGTGCAGATGTGATTGGCTGGACGCCGGACAGCTACAGCCTCAAAATTTTCTATGGACGTGGGGACCATGTTTTTGTCCGTGCCCCAGAGAATAATCCAGATGACATTAAAGAGATTGTGCAGCGGCTGAAGGTCAGTAGCGCCCCTGTCCATCGGTTCATTAGGATGGGTTGCCGTTGGCTGGCAGGGGGTTGGAAGTGGTCCTTCTGACCCCAGGGTTGCGCACTTTCACCCCAGGTCGTGACCTCTGGTGCCGAGACGGTTGAGATGACGCTCCGGAGGAATGGGCTGGGGCAGCTGGGCTTCCACGTGAAGTTTGACGGGACGGTGGCCGAGGTGGAGGACTACGGCTTCGCCTGGCAGGCCGGCCTGCGGCAGGGCAGCCGGCTAGTGGAGATCTGCAAGGTGGCTGTGGTAACACTCAGCCACGACCAGATGATCGACTGGCTGCGCACCTCTGTCACGGTGAAAGTGGTGGTCATTCCTCCACATGAGGATGGCGTTCCACGCAGGTAAGCCTAGAGGAGGAAGGAGCCAAGGTGGGGGACCATCAAGGGCTCCTTTGCTCCGCCAGAGACGCGTGAGGCCCTTTGCTGCCGATGCAGCCTCAGGACAGAATTGAGCCTCTGAATAACCTCTGTCCTGATGGCCAGTGCAATGTGTAGGCCCTGTGCAGGGCCAGGAGGTCTGTCCCAGCGACCTTCCGAACACAAAAGCTGCCAGCCTTTCTGCCCTGGGTCAGCCAGCTCCTTGCCTTCGTGGGCTTTCGGAACTCCTCGCAGAAGGAGCTTTTGACCTGCTGGGCTGGTTCTCTCGTCCTGGGCTGTGATGCCCCCACTTGCGCACTGCCTTACCTGGGGATCGTCAGGGAAAGGCAGCTGGCTTTTGAGATGGGGGTACCATAGGCCGGTTCTGTTGGGATGACCGCTCCCGCCCTCTGTTCTCCCGTGCTTGGAGGAGGCTTCAGCAGCCGGCCGGAAGTGGGAGCAGCGGTTCTTCTGGAACATGGCCGTGGATGGCCGACTGGCAGGACTGTCAGGGTACCTGGCCTGCCTTTCGGGGCAGAGCCCCAAAAGCTGCTGAAATCCAGGCTGTGCTTCATGTGGGGAAGCAGAGGGAGGCCAGCTGGTGGCTGGTTGGAGTCCACGGAGGAAGGGAGCAGCAGTGACCCCTTTGGGAGGGCGGGGGGAGCCGGGGTCAGAAGAGAGGCTGAGGGAGTCCCGGGACTCCGGGTGCCCATCCTCTGACCTTGGGACTGGCCTTCGCTTTAGAACGAGGGCGCCGCCTTTGATCCGGACTGAACAGCCTCTGAATACGTGTGGAGGGGAAGCAAGCCCAGAGGCCACGTTCACGTGGACCCTTCGTGTGGGCAGGTTTAAACGTCTCTTGTGCATTAAGCGGTAGTGCAGAAGGGAAGCTGCTGAGGCTCCGGCTCGCCACGTGGTTCCTTCTTGACTTTCAGCTATCGTGGTTATCCCCCGTACTGAACTCCTCCCTCCTCTGCTTGTTGTCTCCCCCAGAGAAAACCTGCCCAGTTAAGAGACGGGAGGAGGAGGAGAAGGAGGTGGTGGTGCTGGAAGAGTTAAATAGCTTCCCAGCCCTGCTCCCAGCTTCCCACCTGGTTTTCCAGGTGTGGTTGGCAAAGCAAGTTGAGGCACCGATGACTTGCTGGCAGAGCCTCCCTCCCCATCAGCTCTCCATGTTGCCAGTGCAGGGATCATGCGCTGAACTTCCGCTCATGTGGTGGCTGGGCTGGTGTTTGACCATCCAGTTGCTCTTTTAGTTCACGGAGCCAGGGAGGTGCCCAGCAGAAGCAGGTAGTGAGGCCTTGGCGTGGGGGGCTGGAAGCTAGGTGTTGCCCAGGGGTTCTTCCTGCCAAGGCTGCTTTTGCTATTTGCCCCCCGGCCCCAAGGCGGCTCCCGAGTTGCCAGCTGCAGAGCCGGCTCCGATGGGTTAGTCTGCTGACACCTGCAGTTGTGTGAGCGGCAGAGGAGCACCACAAGCGTGGGTGCATTCCCGCCAGTCAGGTCAGGGTGCCCGGAGAAAGGGAGGCTGCCGTGGCAGCTGCCCTTCCTGCCAGACTAGGCCTCTTTCTGGAGCAGGGCTCCTGCCTGGCTGTGAGTTTGGCTTGGGCGGGGGCCAGTGGGGCCCTGCAAGGGCTGAGCTCCCGTAAACACAGGCACCTGAAGCAGGCAGGAGGGAGGGTCCCAGGTTGGCTGCCCTTGGAGAAGGGCCTTAGGGCTGCTTGCAGGCTGGGGGAACCAGGGTGCACCAAGCCCGGAAGGCAGGTGGTTGTCAAGGCAGGAACGGAACAGGAAGGGGAAGGCCTACCTCTGGTGTCCCCATGGCTTCCCTTCTTAGGCAGCTGGGCCAGCCTTCTCTGCAAGGTTCCTGACTCCTCCTGGCCCGGGTTTTCTCTCCTTTTCTACAGGGGATGGGCTGAGTCCTTGAAGATGAGCATGATGGAGCCCAGGGGGGAACCCGAAAGCCTGCTGGGGGGCTATCGGCCTCCGTACCGCAGCAACTCAGCCTGGCAGTGGAGCGGCTCTGCCACCCACAGTTTCTCCCAGCCCTCCAAGTGGGCTGAGCAACCGGGGCCTGGCCAGTCCCAGTCCCTTACCAGGACCCCCAAGCAGAGCACCCTGACTCCTTACCGCCAGGCTCAACCCCTGCATGGCAAAAGGTGAGCAGAAGGGGAAGGCCTGGCGGCTTGCTGAGAGGCGGCTGGGCCTTGGTGCCCCTCGGCCATTCTTCCTTCCTTTTCCTGGACCGACCCACGGGCTCTGGCCTCCCTGGGGCAGGACGAGTTTTTGCAGCCTGAGGACAATCCTGTGGCCTGTTCTCAGCTTGATTCCGCCTACCTGTGGTCTCCGTCGGACGCAGCCTGGTGAATGGCCCTATTCCCCCTCAGTTCTTGAGGCTGCAGGAGACCTGCATGACTGCTGAGGCCCAGCTGTGGGCACAAACATCTTTCTCCATGCCGTCTCCCTCCCTCTCTAGGCCCGCAAGCTTCCCAGAGACCCCCCGTGTGGTGTCATCCTCCCAGATCGGAGCAGAGAAGATCCAGTCATACCGGCAGCCCTCTGGCAGTTTCTCAATGCCTGGTTCTTCAGGAGGAGCCTCCACCTGGTACAAGCCATCTCCAGAAAGGTCTGTGGAACGAGTGAGATGCCCAGGCCTCTTGGTCCCCAGCGCTTCGGCGATTGGGTCCTGATAAAGCTTGGCTTTTTGGTCATGAGGATTCTTTTGGCTCAAGGGTCTGCCTCGCCTGCAGTAAAGATAGAGGGCTTGTCCCAGAGAACTAGGGGCATGCCTGGCATCTGGAGTGGTTTATTTTGAAGTTTACTGCCTAGAACTTTGCATCCTGCTCCAGTTCTAGGGCTGAGGGGTCCAGCTTTCCTTCTAAGCAGCAGCCAGAGGCCAGTTTGGAAGTGGACAGGCAACGCTGGGCAGGATCTTGCAAGTCCACCCGGGCGAGGGACATGGTGAAAAACCAGGAAATGCAAATGTAGCTGAAGCTGCACAGCTGTTTGCTTTGGGGTGGTGGGGGAAGAACCTTCAGCCTTCGCAGAGGGCTGCAGTACACAGAATCCATTGATGGGAGTGGCTTCCTACGTGGCTGCCTGAGATGCTGGTATGGGGAATACAAAGAACGCTGCGTTGGTAACGGGAAAGCGGTTCAGAGGGGATAGGCCAGCATCGCTGAGAGGGAAGGATCATTCCCTAGGTTGCAAACAGGTCTGTCTACTCCAAACGTTGACCCCAGCATGATTCTGCCTGAAAAGAGGCTGTTAACAAGAGAGAGACCCCCATTCTGCATAACTCGCCTCAACGAACAGTCACACTGTGGCATTCTGAACCAAGTGAAGTGCCCAGAAATGCAGAAGGGAGCTGAAGGGAAGGGTCCCTTGGAAAGCCTTCTGGACACACACAGGGGCTCTGAGCTGCAGCTGGTGGTTCTTGAGCCGTGTTGTTCCATGCCTGGCACATCAGCTGATGCCCCTCCGGGGACCCTGCCTTGGTCCCTTCATAATCCCCCTCCCCCCTCCCCTGGATGTACCTCTGTTGCCTGGGCCTGGGAGCTGAGCACAGGAGGAGCTGGCTCCTTCTTCCGCTCTGGTGCCCGCCTCCCCCCTCCAAGCCTGGTATTTTTAAAACCTGCGAACGAACAGGGCTGGGTGCTGCTTTTCCCACTCTGTCAGATTGCCGCTTTGAGCTGCCGTCCTTTGCTTTCAGCGCTGTCCACAGATACGTGCCACCCCCGCGGCCTCTGGGGCCTTTTGAGCCGCTCTGCCCCTCCGAGGCGACCTCCAACGGGGACCCCTCCTTGTCTGGCGGAGGGCTGGCAAGCCGGGAGAGCATCATGGAGAGGCCCAAGCCTGGTAAGCACAATTGCGGGCCTGGCTGCGATCTCAGGGGTGGTCTCTGCGTGAAGCCGCCAGGCGTCCAGCCGAGGAGGAAGTGCCCGTCTGCAGCTCCCGGCGTGCCTGGGCAAAGAGAGGGCTTCTCCTTCCCAGCACGGGACCAGGCAGGCGACATGTGCCTGCTGGCTCCCCCAGGAGGTCCTGAGAGAAGGGTGCAGGGCCGTGGCTGCGCCAGAAGCATCTCTCTTGCTGTTCCTTGCAGCCTGGCATTACATGGCATGGCACAGGAAGGCAAACACTTTGGCCAGGACAGACCTGGTTTGGGGTGGCAGTGGGAGGCCGACTCCCTCTCTTCCTCGGGGTGCCCTCAAGGGAGGGGTTCCCACTGACCCCTTTCCTTGCTCTGTCCAGAGCTACTGTGGCACGTGCCAGGGCCCTCCAGATTCTCAGTGGCTTCTGGGAACAAGCGGCTGAGCCAGTGGGAGCTGGCTGGCAAGGACTCCCCAGACCGGCCCCTCAAGGTGAGTGTGAGCTCCCGGGGGTCAGCAAAGCTTCTCGGGTGCCTCCCTGCCCCTGCGGCTGACCATCCACCCCCCCCTGCAGGGTGAGGGGCAGAATTCCAGCAGCAACACACTCTCCAGCAATGCCTCCAGCGCCCACAGCGACGACCCAGCCGACCCCACCGAAAGCGTGCTAGACCCCTGGGCCAAAGGCGGGGCTTCCAGCGACAGCAGCATTGACGCCAATGGTGCCATGTCTGCACGGCGGGACCGAGTGCCTGTCTCCTCACCCCTCTTTGGCCCCGCCTTCCCGGAAGGCCATGGCAAGAGGACGGAGGCAGCCTGGCCCACAGGCTGCTTGGGCAGGCGGAGCTGGAATTACTGTCCCAGGGCCTTTGGGAGAGGAGCCGGTGTCTCCGTGAGGGGGGGCAGCAGCAGCAGCAGCAATCCGGAGCCCTTTTGGCAGGCCAGGTGAGTGGCCCTGCAGGAGCCCCCCAGCATCACCTGGACCCTGAAAGCCTGGTGGGGTGCGCATGCCTGTGAGGCACTGGGGGCTCTGTGGCTCTTGCAGGGGAGACGAGACTTGGGCTGCTGGGTTTTCAGACGGGGCAGTCCTCCTGGGCAAATGGATGGGTGCTTCGGTGTTGATTGATCTATAGCCACGGCGGGGAGAGATCCTTGCTGCTGGCACTGGGTGCTTTCCAGGGCTGGGAGGTGGGGCGGTGCTCCCTCTTCCCCGCCCCAGAGAGAGGCAGGGCGCCTTGTGTCCAGGGGCCAAATGTTGGGCGGGCAGGTGGGCGGTCTCCCAAGCCCTGTTTCTGCAGAGGCCAGCTACGGGTCCATCTCACACAAGTCACCTTGTGTGAGATGGGCGGCTATATAAATGTGATAGACAGACAGATAAAATAAAATAAAATAATATAATATAAACCCGCAGACTGCCTGTCTTTCTTTCAGCCCCGGTGGCTCGAGGTCAACATACCCCATCCAGGTCTACAAGACTCCCCCAGCGGATGCCTCCCGGGCTGCCCCCAGATCACAGCTGAGCTCCTCACAGCTCTCAGCTTCTGTGCCCAAGTCCTTCTTTTCCAAGCAGAGCAGCCGGAGTGCCAAGGCCCTACCAGCTGGGTGGAAGAAGAGCCAGGACGCTTCAGCGAGGCCCATCCCCTTCGCAGACCCCCAAAAGTGAATAGCTGCGGTTTGGAGCACAGGCGGGAGGGGGCAGTGCTGAGCCGGGCTTTTGCCCTCTGCTGGGCCTCCCGTAGAGGCGGCTGCGGGCCAGTGTACAGCTGCCTTGGGCGTGACGAGAGAGAGGCCGAGGCTTCTGACCGAGGCGGAAGGGGTGGCCGCTGATTGGGTCCATGCCCGGCCCAGCAGCGTTACGGCGTGGATGGTTCCGTGGCCAATGCCTGCCAGTCGGGCGTTCTCCCAGGAGTGGGCGATCTCAGGTGTTCTGTGGCAGCCTCAAGTTCCAGAGCAGGAGGAAGCTGGCCAGCCAGCCCAGCCCGGGCAGAATCAGGGGCTGCCAAGCGTGGCTGCCTTCCGGGTTCCCTCTGCTCCTTTCTCGGCCTAGTCTGGGGGAAGCGCGGCTGCTGCTGGGGAGTGTCCGGGCCTTGGGGGCGTCTGCTGGAGTGGGGGAGCTTCGTTGTGTGGGGAGGGGGAGCTCACGACCTCCTCCTCGGCCAGCAGGCAGGTTGACCTGAGTACCAAGAACGTCTTTGGGCAGCCTCGGCTGCGGGCTTCTCTTCGCGACCTTCGGTCCCCGCGCAAGACCTATAAGTCTACCATTGAGGATGATCTGAAGAAGCTGATCATTATGGACAGCGCCAGTGTGGAGCAGGATAAGGAGCTGGTGAGCGGGGTCCCCCTGTCCCGCCAACTCTCCTTCCACCCTGTGTAATGGCGGTCTGCTGAAGGGCGGGGATGAGTTGCATTTTTAGGACCTGCCAACTTAAAAGGGCCCGACGGTTCCACATCACAGCTGGCGTCAGGACCTCCCCCAAGTGGACCTGGTGGGGCGGGGAGGGGAGAGGCTTCATGTCTGGTCCCCGAAGCATCCAGGGAACTTTTTGAGCCCTGAGCGGGGCCCGAGGCCTTTGTGGCCTTTTCTAACCGGAAGGAGATGCCCGTTTTGAGTCTTCCCAGGAATCCCTTTCAAGTCTTGGAAAATTGAGAGCTGTGGGGTAAAGGGACCTTTGAAGAGGATCTCCTCCTCTTCCCCACAGACCCCGCAGAAAACGCTCCAGCGGACCCTCTCAGACGAAAGCTTGTGCAGTGGTCGCCGAGACCCCACCTTTGCCAGCAGCTCCTGCTTCGAGCAACCCCTGTCCAGGGATGTGCTGTTCACAAGCACGTATCCCACTTGCACCCTTCCTGTGCGGAAGCCGGCCAGCAGCCCAGGGAGCCTCCTGGAGAAGGGTGAGGGGCAGTCCGGGGGCGCGAAGGGCAGAAGGAGCGAGTCGTGAGGGCAGCTTTGCCCTCCCGAGAGCCCAGCAGAGAGCGGAGGCGCCTCCGTCCGGCCACCAAGCTTGGGTCGCCAGAACTGGTGGGGTAGCTTGCCCTCAGGGGGCTCGGTGGAACCCCAGAGTAACTGGCCCCAGTGTCAGAAGCAGGCTGGTGGCATGGGTCCCTCTCTTCCCAGACAGTCTCAGGGCGCGGGGGGGGTGTCAATCTTTGTCCCGCATTAAAGGCAGGAGGAGGCTAACCGGAGGCCCTTCCTCCAACGTTCAGGTCCTGGCTCACGGGTCTGGGCCGGGGCGGGTCCTTGCTTTCTCTGCAGCCACTGTCTCGGCCTCTGAGCTCTCTCTGACCGAGGTGCGGGACCAGCCCCTGCGGCGCATTGACCCAGCCCTGATGCCGCTGCCGGACACAGCCGCTGGCCTAGAGTGGTCAAGCTTGGTCAGTGCTGCAAAGGCCTATGAAGGTAAGGGGAGGCAGATTTCAGGAGGATGGGGTCCCCGTGCCCCCTTTTCCTCCCCTTCCTGCCCAGGAAGGCAGGGGACACCCAGAGTCCACAAAGGGGCCTGGGGCTCTCCAGCTGGGCTTCCTGGGAGGCTTCAGTGCGACGGCCAGCTGGTCTTCAGGAGCTTCGCATGCTTTTCTACGCCTGTCCCTCCTGCTTCGCCCCGCCCTTTCCGGGTTCTGATCACAGTCCAGTTGTGATCTTGGGAGACGAGCTGCAGCTGTGCCCCCAGCCCCGTGGAGTTGATCAGATCTTTGAGGAAGGAGTGGGCGTAGCGTCCTTCGCTGCCCAAATTTGCCCACTTGATTGCAGGGCCCAAGCAGGAACATCAGGAAGGGGGTGGGGGCGAGGCAGAAGACCCCATGCCTACCCCTGCAAAATGTTCATCCAGAAGGACGGAAAAAGGTGTTCCGGTTCCCCCGATACCAGGATGGTAGATTCTTTAGCGGGGGGATGGCGCTAGGCTGCTTGCTCTTCGGCAGGTGGCATGGTGGGATTTGCTTGCCAGTGGTGGCACGGCTTCCCCGCCCAGCCCTCCCTTCCCCTCCCCAGCTGCAGCCCTTCCCTTCTCCCCGCCTGCCTGCTTTCTCAGGAGGAAAGCGCGCGGCCTGTGTTGGGTACGGTTCCCCCCGGCAGGGAACTTCCTCAGTGCAGGCAGACGTCTCCCTCGCCGGCAGGCCTGCTGGCGGTGTTCGCCTGGCACCGCCTTTCCGGACAAGGGCTTGCTGGGTAAGGGGGAGGTGCTGCTTCCCCAACGGCGAAGGAGAGAGGCAGGGCGCTGGCGCCTGAGGCTTGGCTACGGCCCAGCAGAAAGGTGGGCGATGGCAGAGGAGGGTGGGAGGCAGCGCTGCTGCTCCGGCACGGGCAGCGGAGGTTCCCAAGCAGGGCTTTCTGCCCTGGCGAAGGCTGGGTGCCTCTCTGTCTTGTGAGGCCTCTGTGCTTGGCTCTGCCCGCCATCTCTTCGCTTAGCAGTGAGTATGGCAGCGCCTTGCCCCCGCGGACCTCGGGCAAGCCGTGCTTCCTTTCTGTGCAAATCGGGAGTCGCTGGCCCATGTCTGCCACCGCCACCCAGGCGGAGAAGGGCTGGGCAAGGAGCTGCGGGGGCAGAGCCATCCTTCGGCTGGGCTGAATTCTTGGAGCGCAGCATTGGGGCCGACTGCTACCTGGTAGCACCGGGAACAAATAAGTGAGAAGGCCTGGCAGGGAACGGGGGGCTGCTGCTGCACTGCTGAGGGGCTGGGTGGGACCCCGGTCCTTGCAGAGAGGCTCTCCCACCATGGCTCTCCAAGCAGAACTTCCCTTCTGTTGGCCTTCTGAGTGGCACTCCATTCCCTTACGCTGCATCCCTTGCCCAGAGAGGCTCTTCCTGGCCCCAGGTCGGAGGCTGCCCTCTGCAGCACGTGAGCTCCTCCGCTGCCCGACAGGACTCTGCATCTAGCAGATTGGCATGGCCCACTGCCCTGGCAGCATTGCCAGCCGTGCTGCTGGGAGGCAGGGGGGCCTGGGGGCTTTCGCCTGGCGGCCTGCAGAACCTCCCTCTCCCCCCCTCCTCCCCAGTGCAGAGGGCCGTCTCCCTCTTCTCCCTCCATGAGGCCATGTTGAGTCCAGACACGCCACCGGCTGGCAGCCCTGGCCTTGGGCACTTGAGCCTGGAGAGGCAGCCAACGCCACACGCCGCCCCTGTCTTGAGGTGAGCGAGGGGCTGTGGGGGGCAGTTTTACATTTTGGGAAGGGGTGAGAAAACTTCTTTAAACATTTGGGGAATTAATTTGGGTCTGGGAGGTCATGATGGCAGCCCCATGTCACTGGAGGAGTTGAGGGCAGCGTCGTCCAGCAGGGAGTTTCGGGGGGGATGTTGGCTTGGCCCCTTGTCTTTGAGAGGGAGGCTTTGCCCCGGTGCTGCCGAGGAAGAGCCCCTTTCGGTCTGGGTGAGGCTGGAGCCCCACCTGAGTTTGCAGGTGAGGAGGTGAGCCTGTCTGGGTTGGCAGGGTCTGAGCGGGATTTGCAGAGGCTTTGCTCACGTGGAGTCCTTCGCCCCCTCCCTCCCCCCCCTCCTGCCCTGCCTCTTCCACCTCCGTGTGGTTTCTGGCCCATCAAGGCTCGGGGTGCGTGTGTTGGGGAGAGCTTGGGCAGGGGACCCTCTCGGCAGGGCCTCTCCAGGAGCCCCAGCTGGTTGTCACAGCCCCCTCTGGTCGCGCCATTGCAGCAAGCAGCGTCCGCCGGGGGATCTGACGGGCAAAGTCTACCAACTGGAGGTCATGCTCAAGCAGCTGCACAGCGACCTGCAGAAAGTAAGGAGCTGGGAGAGGGCTTGGCAGCCCCCGTGCTGGGAGTGGGGGACGGGCGGAGCTGCTCCCCTGCTGGCCCCCGTCCTGGGACTTCCCTCCCCGCTTTCTTGGCTGTTGCAGGAGAAGCAGGACAAGGTGGTCCTCCAGGCAGAGGTGGCCACTCTGAGGCAGAACAACCAGCGGCTCCAGGAGGAGTCCCAGACGGCCACCGAGCAGCTGCGCAAGTTCGCGGAGATCTTCTCCACCGCTGTTGAGAAAGAGGAGCTGTGAACAGCGCGGGGTGGGCAGAGAGGCTGGGCGGCAGAGCATGGGTCCCCTGGGTCCCCCAGAATCCTCTCGCATTCCCACGGAAAGCAAGCCGCCAATGCCGCCCGGCTCCCCGGCTCCATTCCTAGCCCCACAGGCCCTGCCTTTTGCATCAGTCAGAGGGCAAGGGAGGGGGTTAGAGTCCAACCTGCTCTGCCCAGATGTGTGGGCAGTAGCGCCCCCTGCCAGGAGCAGGCGGCACGCTCCGCACTGATCTGGGCAAGGGCCATCTGAGGGCAGGACGGCAACCAGCAGGCTGGGTGGCAGAGCACAGCCAAGCTTCTCAGAGCACTTTCTCACAACTAAATTATTTTCTAGGGAATGCACGGTTGGGAGCGCCTCAGGAAGTTAAAAAAAAGTTTAAATGTCTATGTTCTTTATAAAACACTATATTTGTATTAATGGTACTGTTTGTAATTTTTTTCAATGACAATTCTGTGCATGCAACCAAATTCAGCACACTTGATTTGTTTCCAGTTGCAGCAGAGATGGGAAACCTGGCCTGGGACAAACCACAGAGGTCCACGGGGAAAGGCTCCTGGCTCCTGGCTTGGGCACGCCCTGTGCCATGCCGTCCCGGGAGCTCTCCTCTGTGCCATGCCTGGATGCCTGCTCTGGAGCACTGGGGGGGCATGAGGGCTTCCCACCTTTCTTTCTGGTTGTTGCGCAAGTCCTCTGCTGTGCTGAGTGGGCATCCCTCTGCTGGGCCGGGCCAGAAGGCAGCAGGGCATGCTGAGGGCATCCTCTTGTCTCCACTGCTTTTCCGCAATAAGGACTGCGCCCAGGGCAAGGGCCTTCTTTCACTTGGGCGCATTGCAGTTGCAAAAAGGGTGGGTGACTAGCAGGGCCTTTCAGTTCAGCCACAGTAAAGCCTCCTCAGCTGTCGCTTCTGCAAAGAGCAGCAGGGAGCAGCTGGCCTGGACCCCTGACCCCCCCATCCCCAACTTCACATTGCAAAACCAGCGTATGAACTGTGCAAAGCACATCCTGGCCTGGACATTGCCTCTCACCTCCAGTGGGCCGGCCTTTCTCCCCTTGCCCTTCCGTCTGCCACGATTTCAGGGAACTAACCAAGGCTTCAACTCTGTGATTCTTCACCACCGAGGGGCTGTGGGCAACCTCCCCACCTTCCACAACTAGCCTTAATTCTGCACAGGAGCCAGAAGCGATCCCGTCTCCCCTGGCCCCGTTTGCCGATGACCCCAGCCCAGGTGGCCTCAAGGCATTTCCATCTCCCCTCTGGGATGGCAGGGGGCGGAAGGGAGATCAGTGCCCAGGGCCCCCCACCCCCCCCCGTCTCTCTTCTGGGCTCACCACCACCACAACCTTTCTAGTTTTTTTAATTTTGTAGTGGGACCTCACTGGAATTTGCATCCTAAGGATTTTCCCCCATCGTGTCTTGCCTGTGATCGTGGGCAGGAAGCCCTCTTGTAGCTGCAAGAACAGCAGCTCTTCATTCCTATCAGTTGTATTATGTGGACTGTTTGTTTTTAATTTTATAAGAATCTTTGCAGATCAGATCCGTCTTATTTAATTTTGCTCTGTCTTAAAATTGCTGATGGAGAGAATCACCAGTTTTTGTAAAATAAATTCTCCCACTCTAATACTTGGGAAATCTCAGCCTGCCTTTTTGGTTCAGCAAAGCTGTGGGTGGGAGGAGCTGAGGCTGCAGGCCAGGCGGGGTGGGGAGGACCCCTGCAGCCTCGGCTCCGGGTGGGTTCCTTGCTGGGGCCGTGCCGTTTCTGGGGCCACTGCACGACGCTGATGGGGCCAGGAAGGATTGGCGTTCCCCGACAGCCGCCCGGGTCCAGTGTTTGCACCCCCATCATCGCGAGTGGGGCGGGGGAGAGGCGAAAGCAGCAGCAGCAGCCTTAGCGATCCAGACCACATTTAATGCACGTAACAATCCAAGCACACGAAAGATGCAGGCAACGGAACGACACAGGTACACAAGAGGTGGGGCAGGGAAAGGCCCCCGCTGGCCCTCAGCTGCTCTTGCTCAACCGTGGAGACGATGTCCCTGGAGTAGCGCACCCTCCACCCCGACCCACCCCATTTCAAGGTTGCTTTTAAACTTTCTCCCCCGCCTTTAAAATCATAAACAGAAAACCCCCTGCCTTGTAGCCGCTGAGAGGTTACCGCCCCCCAAATCTCTCCCTGCACTGCCTATTATCATCCCACCCCCAACCCCCCACCCCACCTGCCAGTCCCAACTCCTGTCAAATGCCTTGCAAGTTGTTCCGAAAGGGGAGGTGGGGCTCCATGGCCAGGATGCCCATCCTCCCAGGAGTGGCCAGGCTCCAGACTTGCAAGCAAAGGCAAACAATTTCACATGCATCAGTCGAGGGGGAGGGAAGGGGCTCCCCCCGGGCCAGGGCAGAGGGGCTGGGTCTCTGCTCCCTCCCTGGCATATGGCTTTGTGTTGACTTTGGCTCCTCTCATGGTAGCCTAGTTTGGGGCCAGGAGGTGGCAGGAGTCAGTCCCCACTGCAGGAGCCCCCGCCAACATTTTGGGATGCCAGGCCTCAATCCTCCTCTTAGCCATGGGTGGAGGGTTCTCCCCCACCTGGAGTGGCAGGCATTGCTCCTGTGCACGACCTGCAGCACGATTCTGCCCCCCCCGGGGGCCACGGTCTCAAGGCTGCCCAAGCAGGATGGGGGGGGTAAGGCTGCAGCCTAGGTCAGGGTGATGTAGGCAGAGGCCTTTTCTTTCAGCTGCCGAAGGCACAGGTGACAGCTCCAGCTACCTGCAAGCAGAAATGGGCACGGTCCCTCTCGCGGCCTGGCCTCCCCCCGCCCCCCCCCAGGCTGGGCGTCCTTTACCTTCAGGGGGCTCAGCCATTGGTGGGCTCAGGCAGTACATGTGGTAGCCGCGGTCACAGTCATCGCAGAAGAGCAGCTGGTCCTAAGGGGGGAGCAAGAGAAGGGCCGCAGCTGAGAGGCGCATCGGGGACCCCTGCTCCAAGGGGGCAGAGGAAGCAGCCCCCAGACTGGGCCTGCCGCCAGCCTGTGAGGGAGCCACGTTTGCTCTAGAGGAAGGGTGGGTGCTGAGTCGCGGGAAAAGACTGCGCCTTCACCAGGCCAGGGCGCGTGGAGCCCGGCGGACGTGGGACGCAGCTCCAGAGAAGCCAGCCGACAACCCTTTCCAAGCTCGGCGGCTCAGCTCACGTACGTCGTTTTCGGAGGTGCCACAGAGGCTGCAGCTTTTGCACTCGATGCACTGCCAGCGGTATGTCCGCACAGCGGCCGTCATGTTCACCGTGAACTGCAGGCACGACGGGTGCCCTGGATGGGAAGAACGAGCGGCCCCTGAGGTGGGCGGCGCTGCCCCCCGCCTCCGCGGCTCTGATCTGCAAGGCTGGGCTTCCATCCGGAATGACCTTTAAGTGGAAGCCCGGGAAATGTCCCGAGGGACTGGGCAGCGGCCCAAGCTTGGCCTCCAGGGAACCCTGATCCTGCTTGGAGGACGCGGGCGGGCCAGCGTCCAGCACCCCAACCAAAGACAGCAACTATCCAGAGCACGTGCAGCTAGCGACAAAGGGCCCTCGTGCCGTTCCCCCCGAGCTTCCAGGGGCACAAGTGGGCCCTTGTGACAGTACCTTGAAGGCACCCTGCCTGTACCCAGAGGCGCTCCTCCCTCTAGTGAGTCCTCCCCTACGTGCCAGCATAGTTGGCTCCAGCTGGCTGTGCTCCCACAACAGGGAGTGTTGGTTCGCATTGGGGGTTCGGAAAATACATTCCACCAAACCCCGAGGTGTTGGGCTCGCTCACCGTCCCAAGCCGCCAAAAAGCCAAGCTTAGCAGGGCCTCAGCAAGCCCCATTCGCTGTGCCTTGCGTAGCTGCCAAGTCTCCGACAGCCACACGGTTCCCTCCCCTCCTCCAGAAGCGGAGAAGCAAAAGCTTTGGGTGCAGCAGGTAGCAGATGGGCCCCGAATACCACAGCTGCCTTCTGCCCACCTGGTCCACCCAAGGCACCCTCACCCAAGCTCTGCTGGAGACGTCCTCCCGGTGCCCGCCAGGCTCAAGCCGCTCACCTGACCGTCCACAGTCGGCACAGGAGATTAAGTCCTCCGGGCAGCCGGTCTTCTTGGAGCCGCCTAGACAGAAATCACAATAACCGTTTGGTATGACTGTGCCATCCGGAGCTTTCTTAGCTGCAAAACAGCAAGGAGAGGTCGAAATCAAGGGTGGGCCCACATGTCCCTCTGCTTTCATCCAATCCTCCCGGCTGGGGGGCTGCCACATCCAGCAGGCCACACGCGCACTCACTCGCTCCCAAACTGCTCCCCCAGGGCTGGGAGACTTGCTCTGCTCACGCGCCCCTCCGCCTCAGCCTGAACGCTTCACACACAGCAAAGGAAGGCCCAAAGGAAGCAGGCCCCCTCCACGCCCAGGCCAGCACTTTGCCGGCAGCAGCAACCCGCTGCCAGCCTGTATTGGCAGCTGGGTACGTTGCATGAGATCGTGCAGCTTTCCCATGGAAGCTGCCTGCCCTGCTCCCAAAGCCTCTTTCCCCCTTCCGCTCTCTACCCTTCACCGCAGCTTCTTCACGGGACCCTGAATATTCGGAAGACCGAGAGGATCCAAAACGGAGACTCTGCCTGCACGACTTTGTTCTCCGGCTGGCAGGCAGGTGGAAGGGCTCCCTTCCTCTCCACCCTCCCAAAAACTCTGGAGAAGTCCCTGAGGGAAATGGGAGGGAAGGCCACGCGGGGGGCCCTCCGGGCAAGGGCCCAGGCAGGTCCCGCGGCAGCCGCCCGCTCCCAGGCCTCCGGCCTCTCAGCGCTGCTGTGGGATTTACCTGTGTGCCTGCGCTGGTTCTCTGGGACCCAGTTCAGTTCTTTGTAAAACTCTAGAGGAAGCCAGAAATGCCAAAAGAAAGAGGGAAAGATGGAAATAAGCATAGAAAAGAAAAAAAAGGAATATATTTTATTTGAACCAGTTTATAGGAACCGAGCCTGGAGGGGCTGCGTGCGCTCTCGGGATCTCTGGCCTGCCTGGATAAGCCGAAAATCGAGCAACGGAACGAAGGAACGGAAGGGGTTGTGGGGAGGGAGGCCCAAGAGGGGCGGCCACCGAAAGCGGACCCGGCGCCTTCGAGGCGGAGAAGATGCCCACGCCGGCGTGCGAGCAAGAGAACAAGGCGGGTCTCCGCAGGGGCTGGGGGACCAGCAGGCCCCGGCCCCTTTTCTCCAGGGATTGCGGCTCCAACGGCCCCTTCCCCCAGCCTCCTCGCTGCTTTGTGCAGACACTGCTGCAGCAACGCGCTGGCGTCTCCATGGCAACCGACTAGACAAGGGATGGGATGTCTTTGTTGGGGAGGGGGCAGAGGAGGGCTCTCTCTCTCTCCCCCTCCCCTCAGGTTTAGGGAAGGGATCCAAATCCGGTCGTGCCCACCTGCAGAGGCTTTTCCAGCTCCCCTTCTCCCGAACAGAAAGGGAAGAGCCCTTCCTCTTCCACAGCTGCAGGTGCCCGGGCGCCCGCGGCCCCTCCCTTCCCTTCCCTTCCCTTCCCTGAAACTCATCCCACACACACGCCCTCACACACACACAAGCCGAGAGGCGGGAGCAGCTTCTTCCAAAGTGCCGTGGGCGCCCACAAGTGTCCTCCTCTGTTTGCACACCCAGCCCCCAAGCCTTCCGGGGAGCCAGAGGCTGACCCGTGTGCGTATGTGCAAGCATTAAGTCTCCCCCCCACCCCGCCCAGCTCCTATTCCCCAACCAGCCTCGGTGTCTCCCAGACCTGTCCTCCCCACCCTCCAATACGTCCAAGCTGGAAATCTTCCACCTGCCAAGTTCGCCCTCTGTGTTTCCATGGCAACTGCATCAGGATGGGCGATGCTCGGCATGGAGCGCCCCCTCAGTGGGGGGTGAGCGGGGCCCCTTTCTGGGGAGGACAAAGTGGCTGCCTGTCTGGAACGTGCCAACTTTGGGACCCAAAAAGCCCAGATCCACAGGCCGGGGCATCAGGCCGCTGCAGTTTTACAAAATGCAGCTGTTGCAGCTCTGTTGTGTACATGTTCTTCTTCAGGGGTGGGGTGGCCTCCAGGACATTTTCTGCACTGGAAGGCCTCTGAAACGGTCAAGACAAAAGACCCAGGACCTCGGGCACATTTTCAGGGCAACGGCTAATCGCTGGGGGGAAAGGGACGGTTTGGGGCAGGGGCTTCCCTTGGACGGCCAACCGACCGGGCACTCGGACAGGACCTGGAGCTGAGACCTTCCTCGTGCAGGCTGGGGGCCGCAGACCCATGACCCCTTCCCCCAGCATTTGTATACATCAGAAAGCCTGCTGCTGCCTACTTGTAGATCCCTCACAGTCCTTCTGCCCTCTACGTACTCACAGGACGTCCCTGGCATTATCCTGCCATCCTTTAACCCGACCTTGAAAGCCACAGTCCTGTGCTTTGGCCTTGGCGCGCAGCATGGACTAAAGGCAGGGGCGAAGCGCTGGCCCAAAGGGCAGGGAGGCACTCACGTTTGTGGTTGTTCTTGCGATGGAAGGGCAGAGTGTGCCGCTCCGGCCCCTCCTCACCTTCCTCTTCCGCCAAGTGGGTGTGCGTGTAGTGATAACTTAGTCCGGGGCGATTCTTGTAGCGTTTCCCGCAAACTGAAAAGCAACAAAAGTAGTCAAGGATGGACCCCAAAGGGAGGCCCAGCTGGCACCCCAAAAGTTCCGGAACTTTTCTGCTATCCTAAAAACAGTAGGCTTTTCTTTTCCACTTCCTCTATCTAAGGTTGCTTTGGTGGCTGCCAAAAAGTGCCCCCGTCCCCCAGAAAGCCCTACCCTGGGCATTTTCCTGGCCGCCCTGAGTGTGCTCACTTCCACTTCCTCTTGCAGCTGGGGGGGCTGCAGCCTCTCAGCTCCCCAGGACGCCATGTGGACATCACAGCTCGCTAACAGAAGCCAGCCTGGTTGGGGAGGAGGGCAAACCACCCACGCACCCCTCTAAGCAATGGCCCAGAAATGTCCTGTCCCCCCCCAGAAAAAACTCACTGTCGCAAACATAGGGTTTGTCACGGTCCTCCAGCAAGGCAGCATCCTGCCTCTTCCGCAATCCTCCGATTCCGTAGGCCTGGTCGGGGAAGAAAGGCAGTGAGATACTCTAAGGCCCTCAATTCTTAAACGAAAGCAACTTTCTAGACCTCATGAACACTGGTGGCATAATGGAAGCCTGTGGGAAAAGAGGAGAGACAACGTTGGCCCTGTCCGCACAAACGTCTCTCATTTTCAAGGCGGCGGATCCTTTCCCTTCCCTTCCCTTCCCTTCCCTTCCCTTCCCTTCCCTTCCCTTCCCTTCCCTTCCCTTCCCTTCCCTGCCCACAGCCCTCAGCTGTTCCGCTCACCTTTCCTGCTTTTTGACACATTGCTCCTCTCCCACTTTTAGCCACGTGCCTCGGTGTTTTCAGCTTTTAACACAGATGAGGGAATGTGATTTGAATCAATTTGTACCCTAAAGGAAGTGACCTATTTCTATTTCTAGCACTTTTGCTTTGAGGCTTGTGGGGGGAGAGGGCGACTGGGAACAGCTCTAGTGGGGGGGCAAGCCAGAGAGGAAAGAGGACCCTGCTTTCTGTTTTCCACTGACCCCTTCTCACAACAGTCGTGGCGCTAAAGGCACGTGAAGCCACCAAGCCAAGTTCCCATGGCTGCTGTCACAAGTCTGCAGCAGACAAAGCGTCTCTGCGTCTCCCCGCAATGGCCCCTCACCCTCTTCCATGCCACTCCTGCCCGCCACGGCTCTTTCCCCGGGGGGGGCCACCATCCAGTGTGCCCCACGTTCTAGAGGTGCTGGGCGAGGAGACAGGAAGCGAGATGCTGCCCTTGGCTCACCCTGGGCGCAGGCCTTCAGGGCCAACTGCTGGCAATTGCCAACTGTGGAGAGTGTGGTCACCCTCTCGCATGGGCTTGCCAGCTGCAGCCAAGGACACCCCCCCACCCTCCAGGTGAGCCCTCAAAGGCAGCTGAGACGGGACACCTTTGACTGACCCTTTCAGTTAGGGGTAAGGGTAGGATGGGCCCTCTCCAGAGCAGCCAGGGAGGTGCCCTGAGAAAGCCCACCAAGGTCATCTCCTTATTTGGAAGCTTGGAGGTATACTGCCTCCAGTCCTGGAGGCTCTGCCAATTATCCCGACAAATAGCTGCCACTGGTGGGTGAGGGGCACTCTGTGCAGATAGCTTTCAATCATGCATGAAAACAATTGGTAACCAAGTGGTAATTTCCCCCCCCCAACTTTCTCATTTATGAAGATAATATTTTTCTAAGATTCGGAAAAGATTTTGGTTTCGTTAGCTAGATAAGGTAAATGTACTGAAGCATGTTGGCGGTGAGGTTTCAGCTGGGTGTCTTATGGATGCTTATTATTCTTGCCAGCAGCTGTGAGCGCCAGGCTGAGACGCTGCGGACAGTTGCACCCCCTGCCTCAGACCCCCCAGCCCTCCCCTGCCGAGCTGAGGCTGGCCACACCTTGCTCTTGGCCTTGTTCTTACGCCGGGGCACGTCGTCCTCCAAGTCCTCTGGGTCCAAATCGTGCAGGAATTCCCCAAGAGGAGCTTTCTGAGAGAAAGGGGAGGGGGCGCGTCAGAGGCCCCCTGCACCGGAGCCGCAGCTCCTCCCGACCCAAGCCCAGGAGGGTCAGCTGAAGGGCCTGCCTGATGTTCGGAACAAGGGAGCTCTCCTGATTGGTGAGCTCTCCAGACTGATGCTGGGGGGTGGGGGGGAGGACACAAGCAGCCTCCAGGATTTTTCACTCATTCATGGGGCCTGGGGATGCCCCCGTCCCCCTCTCTTCCTCACCGGGCAGTCTAAGATCAGCTCTTCCTCCTTCAGATCCGGCTTCTTGTCTCCAGTCTCTGCACAGAGGAGGGCCTCCAGGACTGGACCTTCTGGCAGGGAGCCCTCCTTCTTCAGGGGGGGCTCACAATCTGAGGGGGAAGCGGAGGACAGTCAGGCAGAGGAAGCCTTTCCTCCTAGACTTCCTCGCTGCCTTCAGTCACTGCCGCCCCCCGGTTGCTGCTTCCTGCCAGGGAGAAGCTTGATCCCAGCCTCAGACCTGGCTTAGTTCGCACCCAGGACCTGTGGAGCAGCTCTAGTTCCCTGCTGATTTTTCCCCTGAGCCTCCTCCTTCCAAGTACATCAATCCTCACACAGCTGTTTTCCGAGGGCCTGGTGGTGCCGCCCACACTGACCTAAGCGGGGAAAACAACTTTGCCCCTTTCCTTACCCCCACCCCTGGCAAGCCAGAATCCCCTGCCAACGACTTGTCCAGGACTTCGCAAGGGGGCCTTCAGCCGTGCAGCGTCCCAGCAGAAAAGCTTGCCATCCCGTGGTCCATCTGGACGAGAACCTGCCTTGAATCCCATCCCACAGTTGCAGACCCAACATCTGGATGCTGGCCAGGAGCATCAGCTCCAGCCTGCACAACCTGGGAGGCCAGGACTGCAGGTAGCAATTCTGCAGGGCTCTCAGGCCTGAGAGGGCATGTTTTAATGTTGTGAGGGGAACTGTTTCCAGTGGTCTCATCATCGTACAGTGCTTTGATTTTGTTTGCTGCGTAGAGCACCTTCTGGTAGTCGGGCAGCTATATAAGTTTGTTTAATAAATAAATAAATAATCTGCCCACCCCTGTAAGCAAGGCTTGATGTATGTTTTTATAAACCATTCTTCGAAGCCAAATCCTTATCTGGCCTTTTTGCAACTTCTTCCTTTAGCCGCAGCTGAATCTGTTCTGTTTTGCTCTGCTTGGAACTGGCCCCTTTAAGCCCCGAGAATCACAGCAGCCCCTGGCCGGGATGGCCTGGCAGAGATTGGGGGAACCGCCGAGGACAAAGCCCCACTGCAGACCCAGGGCCCCGGAAGGAGCAGTCCTGCAACCCCACCACCCTTTGCTGCTTCCCAGCCCTTGGGCCCCTCGCCCGCCAGCTCCTTACCAATCTTGAACTCACAGGGCCGCAGCCGCGGATCCTCCAGGATGTTCAGCCGCCGCCTCTTCCGCCAGCAGCGAGCTGGGTAGGTGTAGATCTGCCCAGGAGCCAGGCCTGAAGGAGAGACAGGTGAGCTCCCCGAGGTCTTTCCTAAACTGGGCAGGGAACGTGGGGAGGGGGGCAAGCCTCCTGCCCTTGGCATCTGGAGGGAAGGAAGGGCGGCAGAGGAGCCTCTGCTCTACCGGCCCCCTGAAGCTGAACAGGCCCGTGTGGGGGAAAGCTGAAGGGCGAACGGGTTGCCTTATGCTCCTGGGGCATGACAAACTCCAGGCAGTGGCAGTTGTGCCTTACGTACAGGCTGCATTTCTCCTGGTTCTTATTCCATCATTGAGCCCAACCCACCGTGATACACTGGGAGCTCAGAAAGGAGAGCCAGGACCCGGGGGAGCCGCCCACATCCGTTTCAGGTTCCTAGTCCTCGTGAAGTCAGAATGCTCGCTTCTCTCCCCCCCTCCCCCCAGCTGTGCGCTCGACTCGCATGGCCCCTGGGGGAGGGTCAGCACTACGTACAGTGCCTAGCACAGGGGGCATGCCTCACAGAGCGGCAGCGGCAGCGGCGCGTCCGCACCTGGGCCCCGGTGGGTCTTCTCCATCCAAATGTAGCAGTTGTTCTGAGCGACCCCTGTCTGCGAGTCCAGGAACGGCAGTCGCAGGCTGCGCTCGGCGCACAGGCGGGCGTTGTAGCTACGGCAGTGTTCAATGGCTTCTCGGTAGAAATCCTCCCCCAGGCTGCAAGGAGAAGGGCCCGTTTCTAAGCCGGCGCCAGCAAAGGGGTCCCGTCGCGGCCCGGGAGTCCGCCGGCCGTTTCGCTCTCGGTCCCGCCAGGAACTCTGGCGAAGCCGGCGCGCCTAACTCAGCTCCCGCCAGAAGCTGCGGGGGGCCAGGAGAGCGGGTCCAGGAAATCCCCAGCCGGGACTGGAGAGGGCCACCCCGGCTGAAGCGTTGAGGGACTCCGCACAGGCTTTCGACACCCCTAGAGGCGGCAGGGGACGGGACCCCCGCGTCCCCCCCCCCCCCCGTCGAAGAGAAACAGAGTTAGCCCCCGAGAGGAACAGGCAGATGGCAACGGTCGGCCCAGGGACCCAGAGAGTGAGGAGGCGAGACCCTTTCGCCCCTGGAAGCGCCCCCCCCAGTTAAAGACCCGAGAAACCAGCCCCCAGGGAACCCCTCCCGGAGGGGATCCGGAGACTTTGCTCCTGGCCTGGCAGCATCTCGGCCACGGCTCTGTCGGTTGGAGGCCAGGCGCCGGCTAGGGCATGGCATCAAGCGGGCTCCTGCCCATCTCCTGCCCTGGCCCGTGAGCGGCCCCAGAGCGTGCCAGGGTGCGAGAGGCGAGAAGCGGCCCGGATCCAGCGGGCCTTCAGTCCCTCCCTCGGGAAGCTGAGCTCCTCCGGCACCGAACAATGGGCGAAAGAGGAGTAGTGGACCCCACCCCAGCAGCCGGGCCGTCTGCTGCTTCGGCTCGCCGCTGCCTCCTCTTGGGAAGAGCCCCGGCACCTGTTTCCTCGGACACACCTGTACCGCTGGCCCTCAAGCAACACGCGTGCCTACAGACGTCCACGCGGGACCCCGGGAAGGACGCCGAGACCCAGCCTGCGTTGGTGCTGATCCGCTGAAAGCGCGATCACACACGCGCGGTGGCCTCTCTCACAGACGCCTCTACATCCCCTGCGCCCCAAGTGCCCCCCATGGCCCATCTGTGCTGCCAGCAGTCAGGCAGATCGAGCCTCCCCCCCGCCTCGGAGCCGCCACCCCCCTTCCTCCTCCTCCTCCCCTCGCCGCTAAGAGCCAGCTGCCGGAACGGCCGAGCCCCCACCGTGCGAGGGGAGGGGAAGGAGACTCCAGTCCTCCCTTTTCCCTCCCCCCATTTTGCATCCTTGCCCCTCGTGCCTGCTGGGGGAATCGTGCCACCCCCCAGATGTGGGGCACTCACTCACCATTTGATAGACTTGTGCACAGCTGTGGCCATTTTGATACGGTAGGAAAATGCCTCACCCAGCCTGGCTGGGCTGGTTGGAGAAGCAGAGGATTTCCCCCTTTCTTTTCTCTCTTTCTTTTTCTTTTTTCCACCCCCCCCCCCTTTTTTACCTCTCACATCAGAATATACTGTACAATTTTATTCATTCTCGAGCAGCTTGCAGGGAGGGGGGCCAATCACAGTCCAGCTCCTTTGAGCCCGGTGCACCATGGGGAATGTAGTCTCTGGGTCTTACAGAAGATTTCTCCCCTCCACACACACAGACACTTTTTTTTTGGCATTATTATTTTTCCCCTCCTTCCTTTGCAAGCTCTTTAAACGCTGGGGGTGGAAACCAGGCATCTGTCACAAGAGGACTACAACTCCCAGAAGGCCATGCGTTTGACAGCTGGGAGACCCACCTCCAAAGAGAGAGAGGCTGGGCTGGGGGATATTAAAAAAAATGGGAGAGGGAGTTAATCTCACTGTAAATTGCGTTGCTGTAAAAAGCCGCCCTTGCCAATTGCAGCGCGGCTTCTGTGGAATGGCTTCTGGGGGGCGGGCGCGGGTCTCGCCCCGGCGCGCCGCAGGGGCCCGCGAAGGCCGGAATCCTGGCTCACTGAGCCGAGCGCAAGCCGGGGCATCCTGAATCAGCAGCGGCAACACCCCCGTCTGTGCAGGCTAGAGAAGTTAAAGAACCATCTAGCCTGGCTCCGGAACCGAGCAGTGTGCCTCCTTAGCAGGTGCAGAGCGCTTCCATGCATGAAACATCTGGGGTCAAGGGGCAGCTGGACCGGGCTTCAGCTCCCGGACGGCTTTTCCGCTCCAGTTCGAGCAGCCCCGCAGTCTTTCCACGGCCCGTTGGGGAGCGCTGCTCAGCGACCTCCACCCCATTTCCTCATAGCGAGGAATCAGGGGGCGGGGGCGCGCTCCACTCGACCGAGCCGGAAGGGCCCTCGAAGTGCCCGCAGTCCACCCCGCGAGAGGCGGGAGGGCTTCAGCCGCCCGTCTTTCGGCCCTTTCTCTATACGTCCGCCCGACGACCAGCCGCGGGTTGGTGCCGGGGCAAAGTTCCCCGCCGCCGGGTCGCTAACCCCCAAGGCTAAGCACCGAGCAGAGCGGCGCACTTCTTTCCGCCGCTTCTGCCCTCTGCTCGGGCTCAGAGAAGAGCGGCCGCCCCGGGGACTTGGTGGGCCCCGACGAGGCCTCCCGATGCTCTACGAGCGAAGGCCTGACCCGCAGCCCCCCGTCTTAGAACCAGCAGGAACCCGCCTCCCGCGCATTCCACGAATGCCACCGGCTGTAAGATGACGACCTCGGCGGGTTTACCCCTCCTTCCTAGTGGCTGCGAGGTTCGTAAAACAGCCCGGCGAGGTAGGCAGGACCAACGCCCACCTGGAAGCTTTTCGGGCCGCAGGGATTGGCGGTCGGAGGGTGAGAGGCGGGGGTCTGCTTGGAACTGCGGGGGGCGGCGAGTCGCCCCCGGACCTCTGCTTGCAGAAGGCGATCGATGCGCCTCGCTTCTCCTTCCGAGAGCCTCACGAACGCGCTCCCTGCGCTTGGACGGCCGCCCGGCCGCCCGCCCCACTCAGGCTACGACGCGCGCTCGCCGGCGCGTGGGAAGGGTGTTCTCTGCTCGGCGGCTTCGTTCGTCCTTCCGCCGCCGGCCCTCGGCGAAAGGAGGCGCAGCGGCCTCGGGGGAAACGGGAGTTCCGGGCCCGGGGCGCCCTTAGGGGCGCGAAGCGAAGTTCCGCGGCTGCGGCTTGGGGGTTGTCGCCGGCAGCCGCCCTGGCTCGGGTTCGACTTGCGGCGTGCCGTTTAACTCCGGCGGCCGAGGCCCCGATCCCCGCCAGGCCGCCTTGGCGTGCGCGCCGGGTCTGCGGGAGGCTGGTAGCCGCTGGCCGGCCAGGCTCCCTCGGTCGCCTGCCGCGGGCATTGGGACTCCTTCCCGCAGGGGCCGCGGAGGACCTCAGCCCGGGCTAAGGCGTCCCTTGGCGCGCCGCGAAAACGGGGAAGGGCGCCAGGCCAGGCCCATAGAAGCCAGCGCCCGCGGGAAGGAGCCCACCCCAGTCCCATCTGGGCACGTGCACAGACTCGCCCGCCGCGTTTGTGGGCACGATTTGCTGGGGCGACGCCAGCCGGCACCGTTAGTTGGCAGCAAAACACGCCCTGCCACAGCAACCCAGGAAATTGGGCAATGGTGGCACCAGCACGGGCACACGTGCCCTGCAAGCACAGATTAGCATTCTTGGTTCATCCCTGTAAAGTATCAGCCAGGACTGCAGGGGCTGCAAAAGACCCCCTGCCCCCTCCACCCCCCATAAGAGATACAAGGCTTTGCAGTGGGGTATTATATTACTGGCTCTGTTATTTATTATAATACAAATAGGTGGGGTTCTTTGATACAAAACACTTAGAAATAAGATAGAAAATGCCACCCCCTGCCATTCTCGAAAACATCCAGGCAGTTTGCTTAGGAGAAGCATTCCTGGACTTCTCCGCCTTATCCATGCTCACCCGAGGTGGGGGGGGGGGGCAGGCTGAGAAGCCACTGCAGTTCCGCTTTGGCTGGGGGGTTGAGGAGGCCTGGTAGCCAGGGTACGAAGGGCTGCTGCCCTTGATCCGGGCAGAGGAGGAAGGCAGCTGCTTTCAACAGCCTGGCTGAAGCCCGGCTGCCACCTGTTCCTTCGTTTGTTTGTTTGTTTATCCATCCTGTTAGCTAAATAAAGCACATGGCAGGAGGAGCAGGCTCTGGCAACCCCAATCCTTCGCTGCCCCTTCCAGCTCATGTTGTACAAACTGGGCCCCCGTGCAGTCTCCTTGGGAAAATGCTCAGCCTTTTAGTTCCTGAACTGTGACCCTGAGGCACATGTCCTAAAGAGATTATTTACAATTCTTTACATCTTGGAGGGATTCTCCCCCCTTCCCCCGCTAGGCTTGAATTACGTGAGGGGGGCCTCTCAAGGCCCAGCATCACCACGAACTGTAAGGAAATGTCCTGCTTTGCCCCTCCCTCTGTAATTTGAGCACTAGTACCCTGCCACACCCATAACTGGGAATAGGTAAATAAAAGATTAACCTGAAGGGCTTTTCTCCACCCCAGCCAAAACTGGGGGGGCACCTCTTCTACGGTTACCTTTCCACTGAGGACATCCACCCACCTGCCACAGGCCCATTAAGTAATGGAGGAGAAAGGTTATTCCCTGCCCCCTGCCCCTCAGAAGAACAGAACGCAGGGCATGGGTTCATGGATCTCACCTGTAATCCAACCTCAAGGGGGCTGTAGTACTCTAACTCTAACCCTGTTTGTGGACCCCCAAGTGCACAGCATGTCAGAAGCGTGCTCACCCTTGGAAAGGGCTAGCTGGGGTCTGGAGAGGAATCGGCTGGCTACATCAGAGGGTTTTGCCCTTGCCCCCACTTCAGGCCTAACCACGGGCAGTGTTGGGGAGCCGGGAGTGCTAAGCACCTCCCTAGCACGCTCCACAAAGATGCCCTCTCTTGGGGGGGAAGCTGCTCCCCCATTTTTGAGAACAAGGAGAGGACAGCTGCCCTGGAGAGGAGGCGGCCAGAGGAGAGAGCCCGCCGTGCCAAAGAAGAAGGGAGATGTGCTGCTGCTGTTCAAGAGCGGAAGACGACACAGGAGGAGGAGCACAAGTTGCCGCCGCTGCTGCCGCTGCAGGAGAGGGTGGGAAGCACAGCTGGAGGGCAGGGCAGGGCAGGGCAGGGCAGGGCAGCAGGGACTGCCGTCTCCCTCCCTCTCTGGGCAAGAACCCCTCTCGCTTACCCTGTTTTCCAACCTGCCGCGCATTCCTGGCACGGGGAGGAAGAGGAACCTGTTTCCTGCTTCCCCAGCGCCGCCAGCAGGCAGTGATCTGAGCAGAGCAGGCCTGCCTTGGAGCTGCAGAACTAGCTGCGCCTGCTTGGCCCCCACCTTCCTTTGGGGGCAGCTCTCCCAGCCCCCACTGGCTGCTTTCCAACGCTGCTACCCCGCCAGCTCTCCCCAACCCAAGAATTAGCCCAGCCTAGCAAGAGGGGGGTGCATAGGGGGCCTCGAAAACAGGGATCACAATTCTATTTCAAAGGTTTTCTGCCGGTCACCAGAAAAAGGGTTGGAGGCCGCGGCAGGAGCCTTGGACTCCAGAGCAGCCCACTGGGCTTCAAATGGGTCGGGGGGCTCGGGGTGGGGGGCCGGCACACCTGGCTGACTTTGCTCAGGGGGCCAGACAGTCCCGTTGGCTTTGAGCCGAGGGGGGGCCAGGAGGGCCTGAGGGAAGGGGCCGGCCTTGACCCCCAAATTTCTGATGGGAGCTTGTGTGGCAGAGCAGAAGGCATTAGCCACCATTTGGGAGGGTGTGATGCCAACCACAGGCACACTGGGCAGGGCAGGGAAGGGCACAGCTGGTGCGTAGGCAGTGCCCACGGGCACAAAGGTGGGTGGCATGTGGGGAGATGCAAAGATGCCTGCAGGGAGGGGGGCTGGAAAGCCGGGCAGAGGGGCAGGGGCCGCCAGGGGTGGTGGCTGCTGCTGCTGCTGCTGCTGCGCCTTGGCGGCCTTGGCCACCTCTTCCAGCCAGCGCTCGGCCTCTGATGGTGTCCGCTTGTGTCCCGGCTGGAACAGCGGGCTGGCAGGGGGGTCGTTCCAGGAGGAAGAGGGCCCTGGGAAGAAGGTAAGACAAAGGTCAGCCCAGCAACCCCTCCCCACAGACAGGCAAGGCCTTCAGAGCTCCCCAGTGCCCAGCGCAGAGAAGGCACAGCACCCTGGGCGTACCTGTGCTGCCCCCTTCCACAGGCATTACGGCTGCGGGGGGCTCTCCGGCCGGCTGGGCGAGCGATGCGTCGATCTGAGTGCAGAGAGCAGAGATGCCATCCGAGTCCCTCCTGGGAGCTGCGTCCACCTCTAAGACTGGCAGAAGGAAGGGGAGGGAGGCATCCAGCTTTCAGAGCAGCTGGTTGCTCGGGGCTTCTGCCCGCTGGTTCTCCTCCCGGCAGAGAAGGGAGGTTCTGCCCCTCCTCTCCTGGACCCGAGAGCTGCCCTGCCTGAAGACTGGCCTCGGCCAGCCACTCGTCCCTCCCTGCCCCCCACATCCAGCACCAGCAGCCATGCCAAAGGGGATGCCCTGCGGGCCCACCTTGGGCCTCCCCGCCTCACCTGCGCCCTCCGAGTGCCCCTTGCGCTGCAGGGTGGAGGGCAGCTCGTTCAGGCGGAGAGAGAGCTGCCTCTTGAAGGGGGAGTTTTTCTGGCTCAGGGTGGGGAACCCTCGGAAGGAGCCCTGCCGCACCAGCTGCTCCAGGGGGGCATGACGGCGTGGGATGGCGTGGGCCCCCCCAGCCTCAGGCTTCTCCTCTGGGGATGTGGCCCCCTGTGGGGGGGAGGCGCTGCCGGGCTGGGCGGGGGCTGGGACAGGGGCCGAGGGGGCAACCACGGCTTCTGCTGCAAAGGAGGAAACAGAAAGCTGGGGGACTTGGCCGGCAGCACTCCCCCAAAACCCCCGCTGTAAGTTGGATACCCCCACCCCCCCGCTGTCAAGCCCTCACCTTAGCAAAGTTTGGTTCAGGTGGAAATCAGGATGGACAGTGGTTTTGAATGGTTTCTATCATTTGAACTAGATGGTAATCATTTCAACTCTTAAGAGCACAGTTTAATCCTGGCTTGCTCCCACCACATGTAGCTTAAGCAGGCCACAATTCTTGGAGTTCAGAGATGACAAGAAAGCCGGCTCCCTTTGCTTGAAACCAGACGGGGGGGCAGGAGTCTGAGACTGATTCCCCACCCCCAGGAACTGAAGTCCCAGCTCTGTGGGGAGGGGAGGCCGCTCCAGCGTCTGGTCTCCCAGGCTGACAGTTTATTGATTTAGAGCGAAATGAGCTATTAAAAATCACCCTCAGAGACCAAGGCTTGACACGACCAAATAAAAAATAGCAGCTGTTTGGCCCATCAGTTGGAATGCTTACAAACACTGTTCACCTCCTTTCTGCATGTGTTAGTTTCCCATGCACTGGACTACATTTCCCATCGTTCACAGTCAGCTGCATTCCCAAACTTGCTTATTCTGTGCAATACTTTGCAACGGGGCAGCCTTAGCACGAGGCCTGCAGCGCAGAGCTCCGACTCATACGAATGCCCAAGTGCCCCCCTACCTTTTTTCCTGTCCTGGGGGGGCCGTGCTCCTGAGGGACGGGCAGTGGAGGCCGGGGGGCCGGGCAGTCGGAAAGAGCCCTCCCGTGCAAAACTGGTGCGGCTGGCATCGAACGAGGCGGTCACCCCGCATTCCTTCTCTCGCTTCTGCTTGCGTTCCAGGCAGGCAGCAAAGGCGCAGCCCACGGCGTGGCTCAGGCGTTCCCCCTGGGATGGAGGGGGAGGATGGTGGGCAAAGCAAGTGGCCGTGGTGCTCTGCCGGGGGCCGGGCAGGAAGAAGGTCCCCGTGTGGCAAATGGGCCCTGCCCAGCTCTCTCCCGTGGGCCTTCCAAAAAAGGTGAGGAAGGCGGACGGAAGAGCAACAGAAGGACGGAGCTGTGGTGGAGGGGGGCACTCCACCCTCCACGCCGTGACACCCTGATTCAGTTTCCCCATCAACTGACAAGCCAACATTTGAAAAGAACGGGGAAAATGCCTGCCCAAAGATCTGCAAGATTGCTCCCAGTCCCAGAGGAACCCGCCTTGTGGCTGGGGCTCCCTGAAACATCTCAGGGCCACGTGGGCCGGATAGTCCAGCCAGGGAGTTGGGCTGGGGCAGCTCTTCTTCCAGGGCTGCCCGCCGCCCCCCGGGCAGAGGGAGAAGGCACGAGGGGCTGGGGGCTCCCTGGAGGAGCAGGAGGTGATGTAGAGCCAGTCTGTGAAGTGGGGGCGTCCCTCTCTCGTGCCGGGGGCACCCCACACTCACCGAGTCCTTCAGGGCCAGGAAGCTATGGCAGATCCAGCGGCGGGTGGTGCCGTCCCGGCAAATGTAGGAAAAGGCTTTATCGAAGTTGCGATCCGGAGCACAGAAGGAAACCTTCTCAATGGTCTGGTCTACAATCAGGTCCTGGGGAGGCGGGGGACAGCCATAATTCCACAACACTGAAAACAGAGCATTTGCCCCCTCCCTGCCTTGGAAGCAGCTCCCCCAACACACACCGTGGTGCTGGATGAAAGCACTCTGCATATGCTCTGGGCAGATTTCCTGGCTGCTGCTTTTGCTGTTGCTCTTTCCCCAAGAGATGAGGTGGGCTGGGGGCTTGAGCCATGTCTTGCACCTGGAGCCATAGGGACCTCCTCCCCCGGCACGAGCAACTGCCTTGGCTTGGCTTTGGCTTGGGGGGGCGAAGGACTCCCCTCCTGCTCCCCCATTAATCAGAGCCCGGCTACCGCCAAGTCCGGCACTTCCTCCCTCTTAAGCAGAGCAGGGCACAGAAGGGCAGACTCCCCTCAGACTGGGTGCGCCACCCCTCCCCGCAAAGCTGCCTCCCGCCACCAGAACACCCTACCTTGGTCTTGTCATCCACCACACGCAACCCATCAGCCGAGACCCAGAGCACGGACTTCACGGATTTGCGGCCGCTCTGCGGAGGCCACAAAGAGCATCAGTGAGGGAAGGACAAAGGCTCGCCTGGCCCAGGAGGAGGGGCTCCTAAGCGGGTCCGACACAGGGCAGCCTTCTTGCCCCCAGGCTCGCAGGTGGCTGAGAATCCCTCTCCAAACCTCCCGGGCAGAAAGATGCCCACTGAGGGCCGGGGGGCGGGGGGGTTGGGTTGCTTTGCTCGCCTTGGAACCTGGGGGGCTGCTAGCTGTTCTTGCCCAGGTTCGGGGTGGATGAGGGCCCATGGCGGGAATCCTAATTTTACAAGCAAGTCTCATGCTTGCAAACCTGCCTCCCCCAGTCCGGGCGGGAAGGATCTTCTGAGGGCAAGGAAGGGAGCCCAGAGAGGAAGGGGGCGCAGGAGGAAGGATGCTCCTGGGCTAAGAGCAAGCAATAAAAGTGCACCATTGCAACCCGTACCTTGGATTAATTAGCTAAATTATTCAAAACCTATATGGCTAAGAGGCCACTCTATTTTTGTTGGCATATTATTTATAAATACTGCAGTTTGCAGTAGAAGGCTTTTTGCCTTCTCAGAGATGGGGGTTCAGCAGCCAAGATATGCACCACCAAACAGAGACAGCTCTCTTCCTCTTCGAACCAGTGATTTTATATAAAAGTCTGCATACTTAATCCATATATTAAATTCATCCAATTATCTTTAACGAATCTATGGCTTTCTTTCCTTGGTTGGCAGCGCTTGGGGATTAATATGAATGACAAACAGCAGCTTCACAGAAGCTTCTACTGATAAATATAACAAGAAGCGTAAATTCTACCTACTTGGTACGAATCTTATGACTTGAAGACAATCCTTAAAACACATCAAGAATTATTTTAAAAGGCTTAGAAGGGGCAACTTTGTTTTCTAATATGTTGTGATGGCTGTGTTTCCATGACACGCTTAACAATTGCACAACATGCCAAGTTTGCTAAGGTTCAGTCTTAATTAGCACGTTGTGTGAACTCAGACCTAGGCTAGTTACTGGCTCAGTGGACTGTGCCAGCCCAGAACATGGGTTAATCCAGTAACCGGGTGAAGTATTTTGTGCAAAGTTGCTGAGGAGTCATTCAATTTCCCCAAAGACCGAAGAGGCGTTTTTGGAGGCGACCACCCCTTCCCATCCGATTCAGACTTAAGAAGAGCAAATTCCCACGGGGGGGGATTCCCAGGGTCCAGCATGAACTATGACTCTGTCCGGCCAGTAGGACCCTGGGGCAGTCTGGCGTTCCACCAGCAAAGCCCTAATTAAGAGAAAGTCAGACAAACAAGAAGACTGCCAACTGAAATAAGGGCATTTAGATCCCACAGCATAGGGAGGATGTGTGCAGCCTTGGGTCTGGCATCCTGGGAGCCAGGTGGGCGAAGGCTCTCCCAGGGCATCAGCACTCCCAGCAACCTTGCCCCCGGCCTGGAGCCCTCACCACTTTCAGCTTCTTCACCGCCTCTTCGCACACGTGCATTCCTCGAGACTCCTCCACTTCCACATAGCCCAGGTACTGCGGGGAGGGAAGAGGGAGTGGTCAGCAGACCAGACCCACCCTTTGTGCCACAGAAGGCCAAAAAGGGCAGCAGAAGCCACATCCCATGGCTGCCGGGCTGCACAGAATCTGACCAGTCCCGGGGCGGGGTATGCGCAAGCCAAGTGAACCAACCCCGGGAGAGAGTTTTCTTGCATCTGGCAGTGAAAGGGCTTCCTCTGCCTGCCCGGAGGGCCTTTTTCAGATTTCGCCCCCCCCCTCGCAAGTTGAGCCCTAATGGCAGAGGAGAGGCGCCAATGCAAGCCAAGAAGGAAATGCCAGAGAGAGGGGAGAGCAGGCCCTCTGCCCTGTGGCCACTCACCCGCACCGGGAAGCTGCAGCGTCCCTTGCGCACCGCCTCTTCATCGGCCTGCCACTGGTGGGGTCGGCTCGCCTCTGGGACATAGGCTGGTTTCTTGCGCCGGAGGCTCTGCCGCAGTTTGTTCATCGCTTACCCCTGTGGGCCTGGAGGTGGGAGGGACACAGGTGAGCCAGACGCCACCCTGGAAGGCAGGGCTAGGCGTGGGCCCCCCGCCCTTCTGCAGCCCAGGAGTCCCCCGGCTGGCTCAGAGCCACGGCCCCCGGGCCAGCATCACCCCAGCGTGCCTAGGAAGCCCTGAGCTGACCCTTTCCTCATCAGGAGTCAGAAAGGGGGTGCCGTTTCCTTTGCCAGGCAGGGATGGAGGCACCCGAAGTTACAACAGACAGAAAAGGTCTGAACTGGTGGCTGAAGTCCTGGAGCAGCTCAGCCCTAGACCACCCCGCCTTCCTCCCTTTTTGAAACGCCATAAAAGGAGGGGCTCTTCCAATGAAAATGTGGCACCAGCTCTCGGGCCTCAGCCCCCAATGGATGCTCCCCTGGCTCTGCTCCCAGCCTCAGTCTGGCCCCTGCACGCAGGGCCGTGGCGGCCTTTCGGCAAGGGGGAAGCAGGCTGCCGAGGAGAGCGTGTGGAGCGGAGGTGCCCCCTTCCTCTCAGGCTCCTGGGGAGCTCGGGGCCGAAGGAGGCTTCTGGCCTCCCACAACCGCCCCTCTGTCGCTGACACCTCTGAGCCTCCCAGCCACATTTGTCCCCCCTTCCTTCTACCATTAGCCCTACATTAAACTGGATCCTGCCACAGATGGAAATTACCAACAGGCCAGCCTCACAGCCCTTCAGGGACTTGCTCTGGGACAAACGTCTCCAATCCACCACACCTCATCTGCACCAAATTGGGGGAGGGGGGGACAAGGTCTTCTTGCATTCCACTTTGGAGCCATCACATTGAGGTGGATCTCTCCGACATGCTCTGACACTGCAGCAAGAGATGTGGAGCTAGAAGCGCTCCCCCCACTTCCCTTCCAGTCACCTGAGAACGCCATTCCTCCAGCCTCGGATTTGGGAGGACACATCCTGGCCCCCTACCTGGCCCTTCAGAAGGGTGGCACAGTTTGCATGCTGCTTCAATGGCACCCCAAAATCGGGGGGGCAGGTACAACCCTACCTCCGTCCCCCCCTGCATTTCTGTCCCTCCCAGTGTTGCTGTCCTGGGCTGCCAGAGTGCGATGCGCAAGGCTCCCACGTCGGTTCACGGAACCACACGGTCTGCTTAAAATTAAATGGGCCTGGGAAAATGTTACCAAAAGCTGAGGCTGCCGAATTTAACTTTCAGTTGTAAGAGAACTTTGCAAAACTCTTCCGTCAAAAGGAAAGTTTCTGCGGAAATCCAGAAGTCCTCCCTGCTGCCGCCCCCCTTTTCACAGATGGTCCAGACCATTAAATCGATTCTGCCCCACAGCGCAGACAGGAGCCGGGGTCTCTTTTGTGCAGAGCGTGTGCCCCACACAATGGCCACAAAGCGAAGCCCCTGGAACGCCAGGGAGACACACAAAAGGGGCCCAGACATGGGACATGTTTAGTCGATGTGTGTCCATGGGGAGGGGGACAGAATGGGGACCCTGATGCAGATTTCTAAGGAGTCTAAGGGGGTCTTGTTTAAAGATGGCCTTTTAGCAAAGTCAAACTTTTCCACACAACAGCTGCCCCAGAGCTGGTGGGAACAAAAGGGTGACATGGAAGCCCCCCCCATGTGAGGCGAGCAGCTGCCCCTGAATGGCTTGGGGGGGCCCAACAGCTGTGTGTGTCCTGACCCTCCTCCCCCTTCCCCATCAAGCACACCAGCTGCACTGGGGCTGGGCAAACATTTGGCCAAAAGGGACTTGTTTCCTCAGCTGCTACCAGAATGATCCCCCCCACTACCGCCAGCCTAGCACACCCAAGCAGCTAAAGGGGTTCAGGGTCTGATGGGGGGCAGATGGGAGTCGTTCCCAGTGAATGAAGCTGGGGGGGGCAGGCCTCCCTCCCCAGAGTGGGCCTGGAAGAGAGAGAGGAGGAGCACACCATGCTGGAAGGATCTGGGGAGGCCGGGCGACCTCTTGTAGGAGCTAGGAAGCCCTACAGGTCCCAGGGCAAGCTTGGGCATCCCTGCCCTTGGGTGCTTACTCTGCAACAGTGCCAGCTCCTTTGTGCTCATGCAGAAAAGTCTACAAAACAGGCCAAACCTCCAAGGTGGGGCTGGGGAACACTTGCATATGCGTGCCCGCTGCTCATCCCCACTAAGGAGAGCTTACGGCCTCCTAGAGCCCTCTCTCGCATCACAGAGTAGCCCAAGGGGGGGCGGCTGGGTGAGCTCTATGCAGTTTCTCCCCAGAAAGAGGCCCCTGGAGCCCCACTGGATGCCTGCTGCAGCCAGAACTCCCTTTGCGCTTCCTTGCTGGGCCAGGGAAGAAGGTAGCCAGGCACAACGGTGGCACCTCAGAATGGCCATGACCCAGCAGATGCCCACAGGGGGGTCTCCCCCTGGGAAGACTGCAGCTGGTGGGTGTTGTAGGCATCTGAGCACAGGCAGACGCAGCACCTGGTCAGTCCAAAACTGACCGCATTTGCACAATCTGCTTCCTGAATCAATCTGTTTTCTGGGTTTGTTCAACGTATTGAACCCCACTAAGGAAATGGACCAGCTCGCACAAGACAGTAACACTAAAAAAACTAACCAGGTGAGCACAACCCAAACTTCACATAGTGTGCAAGTGCAGCTGTAAGCCGTGAGCTGACCTGGCCGTGAGCACGGCGAGAGTGCGGTCCATGGGCAGAGGGAGTCTTGCCAGGAGACATGGCACCCCTTTCTGTCATTCCTCCCTCTCCTCCCGCCAAGAGGGCTCATCCGAGGGCAGCCCCAGAACAGGCACAAGTCAGGAACGGCTGGACTTCAGTTCCTCCTGGCCATGGACCAACGCACTGTCACATCAAACTGCTCTATGGGAAACTGCATGTTATTACTAGGTGGTATAAAAAGAGAACACTAAAAATAGGGGGCCACAACCCCCTCACCCCTTTGTCTCTTAGCCAGTCCACGGGATTGCTGTTAGCTTTCCCAAAACAGGAGCTGAGAGAAGACGTGCCCACATTTTGCACCCAGGCCATTGTGGGTTGGCCTCCATTGCACATCCAGGACTTGCTCCCCTGGCCCGGCCATTTGTCCGAGGGCTCCCAATGAGCCCCCCCCCACAGCACTCAGTGGCTTTGGAGAAAGTGGGAGACCCCTCGAGCAGCCCGCTTCCCCTGCAGAAGGCCCGGCCCCAGATCAACAGGTAAGTCCAGGCCTCGCCCCCCGTCCCTCCCCAGCACCACAGGGTTAGGGAGTTTCCAGGGAAAGCAGTCAGCAGTAGTGTGGCTCTGCCCCCCCCCAGGCCAGGCTACCCGCCCCCCCCGCCTCCCAGGCCAGCCCTGAATCTGGCCCAGATCCAGCATCCGCTCGCAAGGCTCCCTGGGCTTCCAGGCTCTGCAAAGTTCTCTCTCCCTCCCAGCGAATTCGCTCAACTGCAGGCAGCAGACGGGAAAGGGAAGGGCTGCGGGGAAGGGTTGCTCTTCTCGCCCTGAGGCTTCCCTCCCAGCACTCGCCCGGAAGCAGGACCCCATCCCTCCTGCACAAGGGGCTGCCAGAAGGAGGGGACAGACATGCGTGGGCCCACCATCGCTGGGGTGCCAACACACAGGAGTTTCTGTGATGGAACCCCAGGCCAAACCAAGCCCCTGGGCATCGGGGGGCAATAGCAACCCACCTTGCAGGGCTGCAGCTGCAAGAACAAAAAAGGAAGGGCCAAGGACACCGAACAGGATGTGCTGCATCCTTGGGCCAAGCGGGGCTTGGCTGCTGCCGGGTCTGCTCCCAACTCGCAGAGGGGCATTCAGTCCGCCCTCAAGACCAGGCTCTTCAAGCCCGACTGCGCAGCTGACCCGGCATAAGCTCCCCGCCCTTGCTGAGCCTTGGGGGGGGGGGGATCTGAGCCTGAGGATATGCAATGAGCAGGTGTCCTCTGAGCCACGTGCAGAGAGCATTCCTTCCCTAAGGATCCCATCACTACTTGGAGGAGTCCCAGGATTGGGTGGGTCCCAACGAAACCAGAGCTCTGGCAGTTCCCCCCAGCTCCCACCCACTACAGATGCTGGGGAGCATCACCTTCTCGGGGGGCCACAGAAACAGCTCCTCTCCTGCTTGATAGGGCCCCCCTTGTGACCAAGGAGATGTCCCTTGTGGGAAGGCGGGTGCCCTTCCCGACTTGATTCCTCTCAGCTGTCATCAGAGGCATCAGACCTTTGCTGCCCAAGGGAATCTTAAGAAATCTGTCCACTCCCCTGTTTTAAAGCACCCACATTAGTTTTCTGAGCTTGGAGCAGGGAATTCTACTAGCCAACTATGCTCAGTGTGAAGAAGGCCCTTCTTTGATCCACTTCCCAGATTTCAGATCTTTGGATGATCCAAGATCTCGTATTATACAAGGGGGGAAAAGCCACTGTCTTCATGGTGCACATAATTTTGTACACCCTCTAAAGGGCAGCACCAGGAAGAGGGTGTTTCTGGGGCAAAATATAATTCTTCCTTGCCGGCCCCTAAAGCAAGACTTTGGGAGGGTAGGACGCCTTTAGTATGCAGCCCCTCCCAGGTCCGAAGCACTCTTTGCATGTTACCCAAGCACCACCAACCCCAATTACAGGCCCCAGGATCCAACGGAGCACAGATCCCTGAATGCCTGGTGGCCACAAAGGACACGGTTCCCCTCTGGATGGCTTCTGGTGAAGGAAACGAATCTGGTTGCGCCAGACTGCCATTAGCTTCTCTGCTATGGGCAGTAGAAGACAAGCTCTGGGGTCTTTACTTGCACAGAAAGGTGGTCCTAGTGGAGGGTCCATCTGCAGCCTCTTCTTGGCCTTTGGATCTACTTACTCCCCTGGGCAACACCTTCACGGGAAACTGTGGGTGGGGAGAAACCAAACCTGCCTGGTCTCCCCATTGGTCCTGCTAATTTCCAAAACGGGGGCTCCCCAATACTCCACTGAAAAGAACCACCCCTTACTCCTACCCCCCTCCCCTGCAATTCGGTACAGTACCGAATGCTGAGGAAGAGGCCCTTGACATCTGTCCCTGGTGCTTAATTTCTTCCAAGCTGACCACGAAAGAGCCTACCAGGGAGACATCCCCCCTCCAAGCCTGCTCTGAACATCTCACAGAGCTTTCTGTCGGCCCCACCCAGGAAAATAGTCTCCTGGAGGAAAGGAAGCAGACCGTGTACTCCGTAAGCGGCTTAATATAGCTGAGGCAGCCTGGGGGTGGAGTGGCAAGATGGTGGGTTCACGGACCGAGTCCTGTGGGAGGCAGGCAGCAGGCTTCCCCCAGCAGAGGAGGTGGGTGGACAGAGGGGGGGAGGGAGGGAGGACTTCTCTCTGCCCAGGAAAAGCTGAGCCATCCTCAGCCTTAATGCAAGGAGCTGAGCAGGCCCAGTTATTCCTAGAACTGGGGCTGGGCAGGTGGAGGGGCTGGGAGATAGCCCCCAGGATGCAAACTCAGGGACAGCAGAGGAGAAAGGGGGCAGTTGGGGGGGCTACAACCCACAGCCCACCCCCCTCTCTCTGCCGGGGAGCTCTCCAAGGGGCGTCATTGTGGGGAAGCACAATGATTTATCAGTTTAAGTGTGGAGGCCGGCAGCATGCCCGGGCCCAGCTTTCTGAGCAGATCCAACCTGCCGGATCAGAGAGAGGGATTCTGAAAGGGAATCCATCTCTCCGAGGCCCTCAAGAACAGAGAAAGTTGAGGCCTCTCCCCGACTCCCCTCATTTTAAGAGACCTTGCTTGGTAGTATCAGGTGCGGGTTTTTGCCCTCTGTGACCCTCTCCCCGATTTCTTGCAACCTCCCCCCTCCACCGACGCCTTTCCTGGACACTCCCTGGCAATGCAACCATTACAGAACCCCGCACTGCACCCCAAGCCCTTTTTTGGCCTCCCGGGGAACCTGCTATCCCATCCTCGGAAACGGACATGGGGAGGGCAGGCCGAAAAGTTTCCAGAAGCCCCCGCTCGCAAGTTGCTGGCCGGCGCCCGGCGCCCGCTCCGTCCCACCCACTCAGTGCAGCGGGCCGTGGAAAAGGATGGCGGGGCGCCCCTCACTCCGCCGCCGCGGCGCTGGGCGGGGCAGCCCGTGGGAAGGGGGAAGATGCTAGAGCTTCCCGGCCAGCCTGACGCGTGACGGGGCGGTGGGGGAGGCGGAGGGGCAGGCTGCCCCCGCGGCCGGAGGGACGGGAACCCAGCCCTTCCCGGCGCGCCTGCCCAGAGAGCGACTCGGCGGAGGCGCGGGGGCGGCGACTCCTGCCCCCTCCCCGCGACCCCCTCCGGGCAACCCGGAAAGGGCTGCTCTCTGTGGAAGGCAGCGAACGGCGGGCGGGGGGCGGCGGGGAGGCTTTTCGGAGGGCGGCTGTCAGTCTCGGGGCGCCGCGGAGGAGGCTTTTGCCGGGGAATCCCCGAAAAGCACGCCCTCGGAGCCACAACGACGCAGATGAGGCGGCCGGGGGGAGCGGGGCTCGGGGACCGAGAAGAGCGAGAGACCCTCCCCCGCGGTGCCCGCAAGCCGGCAGTTGCTGCCGCCGCCACCGGCCGGCCGGCGCGGCGTCGTCCTCACCTGGATGCGGCACGAGCGACCCTCCTGCCGCTCGGCATGCAAGGGGCGCGGCGACGAAGGGCCCGATCCCCGCCCCCCGCTGCTCCGTCCGTCCGACCGCCCGCCCGCCCGCGGACCCCGCTTCGCCGCCGCCGCCGCCGCCGCACGCACGCGCCTCTCCCCGCGAGAAGCACTCAGCTCGCCTGGCCACGCCCCGGGCCCACTGGGATGCCGACGCGACCGCCCCCGCCGCAAGGCCGCGCCCCCTCCCCGCCCTTCCCGGCGAAAGGCAGCCCCCGCTCGCCTCGGCCCGGCCCGGAGGGCTTTGGACGCTGTTCGCGCTCCCCTGCGGGAGGGACGCGCTGGCGAGAGGGAGGCTCCTGACACAAACCGGCCTCGGCACTTTGCACATGCTTGGAGCTCCTCTTCCTCCCCACGCAAATCAGCGTTGCTGGCGCCACAACAGCGAGAGCCGGACGGATGCGCGTGGCCGACCGACGTCTCCCCCGCCTGCAGGAAAAGCGACCCCCGGGGCCCCGGAAAAAAGGCAGCGAGTACGCGCCGTTGCAGGGGCTGCCGGCGGCCCCTTCCTCACCGCGGGACCGAGTCTCTCCGGGGGGAGTTGCCTGCGCGCGGAGGGGGCCCCTCTGCGTCTCCCCGAGTGTTCCTGTGCAGAGGTCCGCACAGAGCAAGTGCCCCCCTACGGGGCCGTTCCATGTACGTGCCCCAGACGGCGCGCAGCCGAGCCACCCCCCCCCCCCCGGGCCTGCCTTCCGAAGAAGAGCAGCACGCGGGGAGCGGCAGTCGGACTGCGGGGGGCTCTCCGGACTCTGGGGGCCACAAGCGGCTCCTCCACTCCGGGGGAAGAGTGCTCGTGCCGGGGTAGGAGAGCAGGGTGCTGAGCTCCGAGGACCTCGAGGGCGCTTGTGGCATTCTTCCGTGCGGGGAGAGGCTGCTGAAGCTCTGGGCACTGGCGGTCCCCTCGCCTTCCCGGGCAGCCCTCCCCGCCCCCCTTGCAGGGAACTAGGGCTCCCTCCATTCTCAGCGCACTCCGTTTTCCGGTTGGGAAAGGAGAGGAAGAAAGCAATGGTTAGCCGCCGCCCCCCCCCCTCGTTCCAAACATCGTTGCAGTGGAAAAATGTACCCTCCCTCTCTTTGGGGAGCAGTGGTTTCTCTTCCAGGAAAGAAGGCTTCAATGAAATCCAGCCGGCAGCGCCTGGTGGGGCTGGGTGGGGTGGGGTGGGGCCGCCTCTGCAAAGAAAACAAGATCTGGGCAGACAGGGCAGGCTTCCCGAGGGGGGCTCAAGGAGGGCCCAGAAAGCGCCTCCTTCTCTCCAGTCCCACTTGGCTAAACTTGGGGGCCCTCTGCTTAGCCAGCAACGAGGGGCTTCTCCATTGCAGCATGCACCACCTCAGGAGCATGCACCGTGACTGGACCAGCTGCAGAAAAGTCAAAAGAGCATAGCAAGAAATAGGAATGAATAATTGAAGCTGGGGGCTGGCTGCGGTATTGGATAGACCCCACAAGGCCAAGCACGTTGCCAGAGAAAAGTTGAGAACTGAGCGACAGCCCTCCCTGCCCCTCCCTGACTGCCTGGGGGTCCTCAGTCCCTAGTAAGAAAGAACTGCTTTGTGGGGGGGGAGCTGGATGGCTACCTGCAGACGTGACAAAAGAAGCCCATTCATTCTTGGGCAATTTTCACCCCGTCTCCACCCCTCCCTTCTTGGGGAAGCTTCAGAGGGCCCCGGAAGGCGTGGACTGTCTAAGCCCCTTTCAGTCCCGTTTCAGAATGAGAGATTGATGAGATGGCATTGATTGCGCTGGCTGATGACTCTTGGTGGCGCCAGGACTGCGGCGGTGCAACCGTCCTGATTCCCCATGATCTCTTGGCAGCTTTTGATACCACTGACCCCGCATACCTCCGGTAGGGTTTAGGAATCGGGCTGTGGGGGTCTCCTCCTCCTCTGTGACTGGCAAGGGGAGAGCGAGCCAAAGCCTCCTGACCTGCGGGTTGCCTCAGGGCTCAGGGCTCTCACCCCTCCTGTTTAACACAAGGCTGCTGAGCAAGATGACCAGTTGGTTTGGGGTCAGGTATCATCAGGATGCTGATGATGCCCAACTGCGCATCTTGACCCAGGTTGGCCAGATGATGCTGTCCGTGTCTTGTCCCAGTGTCAGGAGGCTGGGCTGGTCCAAAGCGGGACGGGGCGGCGGGGGGAGGCAAGAAGTAAACTCAAGCTCGACCCTGAGATGATGAATAGCTGTGGGTATCTGGACCAAATCCATCTTTAGTTCTGAATGCCTGAGGCAGGAAAGCCAGCTGGGTGACTTTGGGCCAGTCCCTCTCTCAGCCTGACTCACCTCACAGGGTTGTTGTTGTGGGGAAAATAGGAGGAGGGAGGAGGATTAGGAATGTTCTCTGCCTTGAGTTGTTTATAAAAATAGAAAGGTGGGATAAAAAATCTAACCCCCCCAAAACTCTATCTTGAGTCCTGAATGGGGCCGCACTTCCCCCTTTGGGACTGATGCACCATTTGGGGTCTTCATTGACTCACAGGTCCTTCTTGAGGGGCAAGTGGCAACTGTGGCCAGGAAGGGCTTTGCACAAATTCATGAGTGCACCGATTGCGCCCATTGTTGGTGCAGGAGGTCCTTAAGACAGCCACTCCTGCTTGGATCACCTTGCATTTAGACAACTGCAATTGTGTTCTGCGTGAGGTGGCACTTGAAGACGATGTGGAAGCTCCAGCTGGTCCAGAAGGCGGTTGCACGGTCAGTTACAGGCATGCCCACGTCACATCTCTGCTGCTTAAGTTGTAATGGTTACCAGGAGGCTTCCGGGTACGCCCTGAAAACCTGGCTCTTCCCCCAGAGTGCTGAAGTGGGAGATAGACCCCGGGTAGAGATGGTTTGTTTGAACCTATGTTATTTTTCCAGATTCTTGTTTTGTATTGTATTGTTTTAAATTTATACCGTATGCTGCTCAGAGTCATGATGAGTTGGGCGGAAAGAAAGGTTCCTGGGAGGCATTTACTCTTGTGGGCCCTCTTTGGACAAGACTTAAGTGTTGCTGCCTCTGGACAAAGCCTTCCTCTGGAAAACACCCCTTGCAAAAGTTGTGCTGTAGAAATAATAATAGATGGAAGAGTTCAGAGAGTTGGCAGCCCACGGAACAGCCTGTTTCTTAAATCCTAAATCCAAGAGTGAGGCTTACCCAGTGGGGATTAGTGGGGAATGGAGAGGATTAACACTCCAGCACGCTGGAAGGAAGAGCCTCCAGGAATAGGGGGAGGGGCGGGGGGATGGCAGCAGAGCACAAGGGCTCTTAAACATCTCCAATAAAGTCACATATTTTAGCTATCTTGGAGAAGTTTGGAGCTCAAAGCAGATATTTATAGGGAAGATTAACTGTAAGGATCGTGAGACTTTAGCACTTAGAGATTATGTGTTGCACAAATCTCTCCAGTCACACTTGCAGCCTGACTCTGAAGTTGCGAGAGAACAAAACCACTGAACAGGCCAAAACAAATACGGGAGCTCTTGTGAAGGCTGTGAAAAATTCAGAGGCAAAAATCCCAACAAAGGATTTTATGGGGTCTTTCCCCATAATGTCTTTTGAAGCACTTTAGGGCCATTAACGAGCTTCACTGCAGAGTCGAGGGCTGCCTTTCAGTAATGTGGGGTTAATGGACACTTGCTTAAAATGCTCAGCAAACAGGGATCAGCTTGGTGCTGTCCTGGCTCACACTGGATTTGCACACCTGACAGCTCCTCTAAGGAGCAAGCCATGATGAAAACTGGGTTTGCATATCAAGCTATGATTTGACTCTCATTTATTGAATAACTTATGATTTATTGCAATCACACACTGCATTGCCACCAACCATGGTTTACAAGTCAGTTACTTTGTGTGCTACAACACACTAAATTAAGCTAAGCCACCCACTCAATGGCCTGGTGTGCAGAGTGCACTCTTATGTTGAAATGAGAGCAAATTGTCCAGGTTCAAAAGCCTTTTGTTCCCATCACAACTGGTATAGTGGTGGAGAGTGCACCTATGAAGGAAGGACCCACGTGATCTGAGCTTCTCTTGGCAGGGATTTTTACCGTCCCCTGGTCTTGCTTCTCTTGGGCCCAGCAACCCCCTCTTCTTGCCTACCTTCTCCACTAAATGGCCAACGCCTCGGATGCAGAAGAGCACACAGGTGCAGTGCAGACAGCGCCAAAGTGTGCACCATTTGGGGGGGATTACATTTAGGGGCAGGCAGGGGACAGGGTGCAGATTCTGCCCCTCTGACCACACAGACCTACTCAGGAAAGGGCCAATGCCGCATTGCTGGGGGAGAGGCTGACCTTAGCAGGGGCTTGGACATCATCGAGGCTGAGCAAATGAAGGGGCAGCCCAGGCTCAGCAGAGAAAAGGCTCCACTTCTGCCAGTTGGAAGAGGGCCAGAGCGCTCATTGCTGCATCGATCCCTGCCTTGCCCAAAATGCAGTCCCCATTGATCCAGCTTGTTCCTGGCCTGACTTTGCTGCCAAACTAATTAGCGATCAGCAGTGGGGATGGGGGGAGTCAGGCACTTCCAGACTACATGCAACGGCAGCCCTTGGACTCCTCCTAGCAGTGGGGCCTGGAAAACAGGGTTCACTGCAAGGGATGCTACCTTTCCCTCTCAGTGTCAAGCCCCATCAAGCACAGTGGGAAGTCTTCCCCTGCCTGCTTCTCCTGGGGACGGAAGAGCTGGGGACATCCCAGCTCAGCTGCGCACAAGCAGTCTGGAAGGCAGGTGTATCCCGGAGCCCTTCTGCCCTTGCAGCCTTCTGAGCCAAAGGAGGCGGCTGGGGCTGGAAACCACCCAGGAATTGCCCCAGTTGATGATCAGCTCAAGCCCCCCCCCAGCAGAAACCAAGGCCTGCAAAGTAGCACCAGCCAGAGTTCTGGCTTGCCAGGACCACGCAGTCAAAGTTCAGGCAGCTTCCGCACATGGCAACAAGCCATCACTTCCAACCTCCCCAGGACCCCCAGAGGTGGGTGAAATGCTCTGCAATAGACTCTCGCTTTGCATTGCTGATCTTGGGAGTCGCAGGGTGTGCAGATTGGTTAAAACTTCCCACAGGGATGTTTCCCAAGGCTTTCTGATTCCTTAAGCCAAGCTACAATCAGCAATTTCCAGGATGAAAACAGGGATCAGATGATTTTCTCATTGATTTCAGGCTGAAATGGACATTGAAGAGGAACTGGATTGAATTGTTCTGTGTTTACAGTTGTGGAACTGACTTTTCCAAGGTTACCAAACTTGGGTAAATGCCACATGGACATCAACTGTATGGATCCATTTTTTACACAACACCCAAACTGTACACCAAATTCCTGTTTTGCGAGAGCAGCAACTCGCCTGACCAGCACCTTTCCCAACAGAAATGGAAATAGCAAAGGTGCCTCAGGATGGCTGAAAGGACTGTGCCAAACTGGGGCTCACCTGTGCTGACCATCGTGAGAGGCCAGAGTGGGCAAATGCGTGGTGCACATAAATGAACCCAAGCAGCACCTGCCATTAGTCAAACAAACACCTCGTCTCTCCCTCAAGGTCTCTAGCAGTGCTTCCAAGATGGCTGCTCGCTGTTGGTGGCCCCTGACCAAGGCAGACCCCCAAGGGCTCCAAGTGCTGGAGACCCAAACAGCAGATTTGGCCATGCAGAAGACCGAGGCCCCACTCGGTTCCCTTGGTGGGGCTCAGGAGGGCAGCCCCCTCCCCGGATGATGCCAGAGGGCCTGCCGTCCCCAGGTCCCTGCCAGAAGCTCAGGGACGGCTGGGTTGCTGACTGGGTGGGGGAAGACCAGAAGAGACACGCTCAAGCCGCAGGGGCACGGGAGAGGCCACATGCCAGCACGCAACTGCTGAGGGCCTCTGCTCTGCCCGCCTCCCCCCCAGGTGATGTTTTCCCCACCAAAGTCCAGGGCAAAGGCGGCCAGCTGGCCAAGAGGAGCAGCCCGCCTTCCCAAGAGGGAGGAGGAGCTGAGGTACTGCAGGCCCACAGGGCAGCCGCCTTCCCAGGAGCACGACCTGAGGGGTGCGCATGTGCGCAGCAGTCAACCCCCTGGCAGGCAAACAGACAGCTACAGACCTGCCTCCCACCCCAGCGAAGTCTGTCCTTTCCAAGGGTCAGAGATTACACCCTCCCCCCATCTTCTTGCTGCTCTCCATGATGCTGGAAACCGAGTCCTGAAAGAGAAAGGTGGGGAAAGGAGGGGGGTCCTGCTGGAGGAGTCTTCAGCATATCTTGCAGGGGCAAAGGCGCAGCAAGTCAGCCCAGCCCCACTTCGATCTACAGCCACTGAGATGGTCAGTTTTTTGTCTTTATTTCGGCTCATGGCCAGCCTTCCACCACACCACAGCCAAGTGGCAAGGCCACAAAAATTGTTGAGAGAGACAAACTCCCTTCCACCCCACCCCACCCCACCCCACCCCACCCCACCCCACCCCACCTCCTTGCCTGTTGCAAGTGGGGAGCCATCTGCCCCTCCACCCTTGGGTGGGGTAGCCAGCTCAGCTCTGGTCTCCTGCAGAGCTCCTCTAGAAGTGTGGCCCCTGCTGGCTGGGGATGATGGGAGCAATATCCCAACCCACCTGGAGGGCAGTAGGTTATCAAAGCCTGCGTGATGCACAGACTTGACAAGTCACTGGGCCTGACCCTCTTCACTGGACCCTTTACCTCCCTCTGCAAAGCAGGAGTCAGGGTGCCCTTTTCCCCCTGTGACCAATACCCCCATATCCCAGTATGCTGCTGGTGCTCCTGATCTCCAAGCTGCCACGGTACTCTTCCTCGTGGAAATGTGGCTGAGGGCTGGCCTTGCCTTAGGCCCCTGTAGCCTGAAGCAGGGGGATTTCCTTGGGGAGGAAGGCAGAGGTGCTAGAGGCAGGTTTCTGGCCCAGGGAGGGGGACAGGGATCAAGCCTCTTCTCTTGACCCCTTGCAGTGAGGTGACCTCTCAGGCCTCAAGGATTTAGGCGTGAACAGTGGCCCACTCTGGTGCAGGTGGCCCTGAGTGCCAAGGCAGCAAGGTCTTGTGAACAACTGGAGATCCTGCACCCCAGTCTAGAAGGGGTCTCCCCCCGCTCCTGTGTGCTTCACAGCCTCTGCCAAACTGGCGGCTTGTTCCCGGCCTGTGTACTGCCTGTAGGCCTCTTCGAAGATCTCCCGGCAGGGGACTGCAGCAGCAAGACGGGTGCAAAGGAGGAAGGAGCCCGCCATCTTGCGGTGCAAGGAGTAGCTCTCCTCCGGCGGGGGGCACAGGCGGTGCTTCAGCATCACGGGGATCAAGTCCTGGATGCAGCGGGATGTGTCCTGGGCGCTGAAGTCAAAAGGCCCTGGGGCCGAGAAGACCTTGCCCAGGATCATCACTGCGTCAATGTGGGCCTCCTCAAAGACCTGGAGGAGGGGAGAGTCCAGCTGCAGTCCCTGTTGTGCAGCCCCCCACCTTCCCAAAGTGTGTGGGGGGTGAGGCCCGAGCCTTGCACCAACCAGAGCAAGCAAGCAGGTTCCTCGGGTCCATTGAGGGGGTAACACTGCTACTCTCCCTGCACCCCAGAAGCCCTTTTTAAACCAGGCTTTCCTTTCCTTTCAGGCTCACCTTGCTTTCAAATCCAGTCAGGAATCTGAGGTCCTTCGATTTCTGAAGCACTTTCTCTCTGTTGCCATCGGCAGCTGCTCTCACCACCTGGGCCCAGAGTGCAAGCCTTCAGGCTCTCCTTCTTGCCTCAGGACTCCCCTGGCAGACAGCAGGCCCACTGACGCAGCCCCTTCCCACTGCCAGGCGGTCCTTGGCTGCCCTCCTCTGAAAGGACACCTCCATCGCCCACCTCCAGCTCTTGAACCAAAGAGGGAGATTGGGGAGGATGGGCACAGGGAAGGCAGACCCACGGGGGGGCTCCTTTCCCCTCTGCCCCATGAATGGGGGGAAGGGAACCTGGGAAGGAGACTTGCATGGAAGCTTCTCCCAGCCAGGGGGCCTGCCCTGCCTGCAGACGGGGCAGAAACTCAGGACTTGCCTCAATGTAGTGGTTGGTGAACTCCTTGCTAAAATCTCGGCTAGCTCCAAAGTCCAGCAGAGTAACCTGCAAGGAAGGCGGTGCTAAGGGCCACAGGCAATAACAGAGTCCTTCCCCCACAAGAAGGGCAGCAGCCCCCCACAGCCTGGCTGGGAATTTAGGGAACTCTCACCTTGTGTCTCTCAGCGTCATAGAAAAAGTTAGACCAGTTTGGGTCCGTCTGCATGAACTGGAATTCAAAGAGCTCACGGAAGCAAAGTCGGAGGATGTGCGAACAGATCTGAGGCAAGGAAGAAAGGCAGCCAGCTGGTCAGACCTGCAGGGCCTCGGGGGTAGGAGCTTTAATGGTAGCAGGCATTAGCTACCTCAAGGGGAGATTCCTAGAAGGCGGGGAGATTTTGCTGTTCCCTGCTCTGGCAAAAATCCACTGTTCATTTGGCTCCCTAGACAGCAGCCCTCACCTCATTGCGAGTCGCTTGGTCCAATTCTTGGCACTGGTCCAGCGGGACGCCCCCCACCAGCTCCATAGACAGCACCCGCTTGGTGGACAGCTCGTCAACCACCTCCGGCACCTCAAAGAAAGGGTCGCCTTCCAGAAGCTGCCTGGGGAACGAGAGCCCTGTTGGGGATACCTGCTGGGGAAGAGCCCCACCCCATACGCCACTCCCTGCAGGACTGGGGAGCCTGCTGGAGGACAGCTCCTGAGGGACGAGGAGAAGGTCAGGGAACTGGGCCTCACACAAGAGCCTCTCTTCAACTGGGTGCCCAGTTCAAGAGAGGAGCCACAAGGCAGCTGGCCCAAGGACTACCCCCTGCCAGGGATTGGCTACTGGGTACCTGAACCTCTTGGCGCTGCTGGCCTCCCGCTCGTAGTCACACTCCCGCTCTAGCTCCTTTTGCAGGACCTGCAGAGTGTTGTCCGCGAACAGGCCTGCCAAAGAGAAGAGCAAAGGGCCCACCCAGTTCCACACCTCTGCTTTGTTCCACAAGGAGCCCCCTCTTCTGCCCTTCCTGTTCCTGCTTCCCACACCTGCTCTTTCTTCTGGCTCCAAGACTGGCTCCCCGCAAGTTGGAGCCTCAGGCCTTCCTGGCTCCTCATCAACAAAAGCAAGCATCTTCTTCAGCTACTCTTCTTAGGGATATGGATGTGGCAGGACCACAGCTGAGCTGAGAAGGTGGTTCCTGGGAGTTCTGCCTCCCCCCAAGACCCCAGTTCTCTCGGCAGCCAGACACCCAAGAAACGGAGAGGTGTATCACAAACTGGGCTTTCCCCCCTTACCTGCCGGAAGCATCGTGCTCATCTTGAGTACTGACAGAAGGTTGTCCACGTCGCTCCGGATGCTATGGGCGATGCCAGGATACTGTAAGGGTTAGGGTTGGAGGCAGAGGTGGTGTTAGAGCTGCTGGAGGACAGGACATCCTTCCCTGGTTCCCACATCTTCACCTACCTGGATCTTCATTGCCACCTCCATCCCGTCCTTCAGCACCCCAAGATGCACCTGCCCAACAGAGGCAGCAGCAAAAGGCATTTCATCAAAGGAGGCCACGCGCTCACGCCAGTCAGTGCCCAGTTCCTCCGAAAGAACCCCCTGGAAGCAAAGAATCCCACAGAGCAGGTTCAGGTGGCTGAAGGCCAGCCCGGCAAGGGCAAACAGCTACATCAACGGTTGCTCAGGTAGACCCCCGTCTTGTATAGATCCTCAAGGCCGCCAGATTCTAGCTGCTGCTGCCCTCCATCCTGTCCCACCACTTGGAACTTTCATGGGGCTTAAAACTGAACACCTGCCCCCCGTCAGCAACACACCATCATCTGAGAGGGCGGCATGAAATCTGCACTCTGCCGGACTCGCTCAAAGACCTGCTGCAGCTGGGGGCTGAGGAAGTAGCTGTCTGTGGGGAGAACAGATGGTTACTGGGGGCTGGTCTCAATAAAATCCACCTTCTGCAAAACCTCAGCTTGTAAGAGATGGCAAGAAACGCAGTTTGCTAAAATATGAAGTGACAGGAAAACAATAACCGCACATTCTGTTGACGTTCGCTTGGCCACTGAAGACGGGCTACCACCTCTCCTGCATGAGAAACGTCTGTGGGAGGAGTGCCACGCTGGGACAGCGCTTCTGGGGCTGTGGGGCCTGGGCCAGCTCAGACGCAACTGCTCCAAAAAGCCGCTGAAGAGCGAGCAAAGGAGTGCCATCTGTACCTTGGATGCTTAGCATCTGGCCAATCTTGAGAGCTGCCCCGCGCATCTTGCAGAGAGTATCGACAATCCGCTCTACGTTGGCTTCCGAAAGGAAGGGGTTGGACTCCAGGAAGCCACGGTCTGCAGAGAGAACAGAAGAGAGGAAAGGAATGTGGAGCCAAGCTCACCTCCCCTTACCCCACTGCAATACCCTGGCAGGGCAGAAGCCTTTGTTGGCACCCTGTCAGAGGGGCTGCTCTCTATGCTTGGCTGAGGAGATTCGCTGAAAAGGGGGGGCCACAAGGATAAATATAGAAGGCAGTCTTCCCATCAAGAATTTGGTCAGCAAGACTGACCTACCCCATGGGCTGCGGTGACGGGAAAAAGTGACCATCTATGTTGTCCTAAGCTCCTTGGAGAAAGGGGAGCCCAGCATTAAAGGGCGACAGCCCTTCTCCACATCGGGGAGGCTTTCGCTGGTGGCGTGGGGTGGCGCATTCGCATATGAAGCTGCTTTTCCTTTTCCACTTCTTTGAGTTTTTAATTTTTGAAACTCTTGCAGTGCTCCAGAATCCCTAGATGCACGCAAACGTCTAAGGAAGACACGGGCCCTCCACTCCCCTTTCTGGACCGAGTCTAACATATTCCCCTTTTGAAAACCACTCAATCTTTCAAACCACCCCCTCCGTGAAAGCCATACAAGCCACACCCAAGGAGTACTCAGGCGCAGACCCTCTCTTACCCTTGGCGTTTGGGTCCCCGTTCAGAGAATTCCTCACCACTTCAGCCAAGGCCCCAAACCCCAAGCCCACGGCCAGACCTGGAAGGAAAGGGCTGTGTGAGACAGGGGGCCGCAGGGCAGGCGTGACCAAAAGGGTGCAAACGTTGGGCGCTGCAGCCAAAGTCAAGGAATCCAGCGCCCACCACGCTTGTTCAAGGCATCTCAGGGCTTAGCCACCACGATGCACTTTGCCCGCAGATGCCCACAGCCAGGTTAGGGTTACCTTAAAGCAGCAAATTGTGCGGTGTACCACTCCAGGGGAGCGTGAAGCACCTTTCAGTTGCGTTGTCACAACAAATCCACCTTTCCCAAAGGTTCTCTGTATCGCCTCCATTCTGGCGTTTGGATTCTTAGGGGAGGAGCGGCGTTCGGGCTGCACGCGAGGGCGGGCGCGGGCAGAAGGCCAGCAACCCGCCTCGGACGTCACTTCACGCCGTCCTCCTGTGCGAGGGAGGCTGCCTGCTTGCGCGCGACGCCTGAGCGAGCCCCGCGGGAGGCTGGGCTTCAGGATCGGGCGCAACGGGAACCGCAGGGGCCGGCCGGGAGGGACGCGCCGCCCGCTCCTGCCGGCTGGCGGATTCAGCGCCGCCGACCCGGCGACTCCGGGGCTGGCTGGGAGGCCGCGCCGCGGGAGGGGGAGCGCAGGCTGGGGGGGATCTCGGGCCCTTACCTCCGACGCTCGCCAGCCGCCCGACGCGCGTGACAGGCACCCTCCGCTCCCGGGCCCGCTCGCTCAGCTGCGGAACAAGGCCTCGCTCCTCGGGCCTCGCCTTGTCCGCGCTCTTCCGCGGCCGCGACTCCCGGGCTCTGCGGACGTCCTCCGCCGAGAGGCCGCGCAGGGAGGCGGGACGATGGAGGGCCGCGCAGGCGGGCGCGGGGAACAGCCGCGCGGGCGAGCAGGCGCCGGGCGAGAGGAGGGGGCGGGCGGCCGGCGCGGAGGGGGCCGCCCCCGCCCCGCGAGGCACGCCCCCGCTCACCGGGGCCCCCCGCGCGCGCCCCCACCGCCCGGCGCCCCGACACCACATCGCTGCCGGCCTCGCTTCCGGTCCGAGGTCTCGCCGGCTCGCGCAGCTTCCGGCCGCGTCGGGGCCCGCCCCTCCCCGCCGGGCACCCAATGGCAAGCTCCGGCGTGCCTCTCGCGCTCGGCCGTGGGCGCCGCGCCGCCTGCCCCCCGGCTCCCCGCGCGGTCCTAGTGCTGCTCCTCTGGCGACTCCGGCCGAGAACCTGGCAGGGAAGCCGGCGGGGGGCGCGGCTCGCGGCTGCGGCTGCGGCTCGGGGGGGCGCGTTTTGCGGCGGCCGAGTCGCGAGCGAGACCCGCCGCTGGACTGCGGCTTCAGCCTAGAACGCGTCGGTCCGGCCAGAGGGAGGAGGCGGCCGGGCGGCCCTGCTGGACCCGGGTGGCCGCGGTCATTCCGCGGCGGAAATGAGCCCCGCAAAGGCAGCTGCGCGCAGGGTCGTTCCGCCTCGGGTGCCGCCCCGCGAAGTCCCGCGCCCGCGGGGACCAACCCGACGGCTGCTCGGCGCTGCGGGGCGGCGGCGGGCTGGCTCCCGGGTCTCCTTCGGGCGCGGCTTCTCAGGACTCCGAACAAGGACGAGTAACCCCAGAGCAGACCGCTTCGGAAGAGCGGGACCAGCAGCAGCAGCAGCGGCGGGCAAGAAGCCGTTGAATCCACGCGCCCTTCCGCAAAATGTGCCAGCCGGCAAGGCGCTGCCGGGCTCTGGCGGTTTGCCCCGGCGGGGCTCTCCTCCGCTGAATGGCCGCGGGGGCAGCGGGAGCGGTGCGCTGGCGCCAAGGAGCCGTTGCTGAATGTTGGGGCGGCGTTTCCCGCTGGCTCTTCATGCTCTGCTTAAGGCGGCGGGGCAGCTTTTCTGTCCGAGCAGGGTGATGAGTTGTGGTGTCTAGTGCATCGCCCTGAATTTTCCATGCGTTGTAGGCTTACAGTGCAGACAGAACATTGAAAAAAAAATGAGATCATAAATAGATTGAAAATCCCATAAAACCAATTCAAAATGTACTGTATATGTTAATTCTTTTTCGTCCGTTCACACAACACGCTAACATACCAATACCAATACTTTAATGGCCAAGTATGGCCAAATACTTTAATGGCCAAGTAACATGATGGCTGGCTGGGTTCCCACAGTACACGGAACCCCACCAAACCCGTTTAACCTAATCCCGGTGCTGGGTGGGACTACAGCCTCCATTTCTCAGACCCATCAGAATTTCTTAAAAACGTGTTAAAAGTTTAAGTTAAAAGAAAAACAGAATTGCTGACTGTGTTGTTTTTAATATGTATTTTTAGAATGTTACTGTATCATAATTCTTGGGGGCTATTTTGTGTGCGTTTCCTAAAAAACAGTGGCTCATCCTTACTCTCTCCTTAAGGGACATTTGGCAAACAGATCAGGCCCACCCACCTGAATGTGCCAGTCTTCCAGTGCCACAACTGGAATTTTGTGTGCTGTTTGGAATGAATGAAATCTAGTCCTGCAGAGGTGTACAGAACAAGTACTGGAGCATCTTTTTCTAATTGTATCACATGCTTTCTGGAGAAACCACGTAGATGGAACTGTTCATTCGGGGAATATTTGCATACTTTACTGTGAGGATACAAGTCATTGTAGCATGACTCGCTCAGTCCTGTGCTGCCCAGATCTGTGTCTTTGGTCAGTCATCGGGCTGCTGGGGAAGGGTGATGTAACATTTACTGACATATGTGGCCGGGGGCGGGGGATGTAGCACAAAACATCCCTGACGCCAGAACAGCAATCTAGGAAGGATGAGTGACATAAGAAGTGCTGTGAGTCACTCTGGAACGGCCGTGAATGGGGCATGGCCAAGGTTCCTGAAGAAGTGATGTGCAAAGCTGAGAGAGCGCCTGGCCTCTGGGACCCGTGCCTGGGGGAGGGCTGAACTCAGAGCTTTGGGGTGTGAGTCACACCCACCAGAAGAGGTCTACTTGCTCCAGCCTCCTGAAGCCCACTCTCCCCACTTCTGGGTGACAATTCTGTGTTGAACTGAAAACGGGGCAAATTGAATACTCCAGGGTTTTTAACCGGGGTGCGTGGTTGCAGTAGGGCCCCTGGGTGGGTTGCATGGCTAGTTCCTGAATTTGAATAACCCACCAGGCCCCACTCAAAAGGCTTAGGTAATGTATGGGTCAGGGAGTCTAAGCCATTACCAGGGTCTGGTGAGTGAACCCATCAGCCTGTATGAAATGGGCGGGTTTGGGCACGTGTGAGGCCCAGATCTGTCTGTGGCTTCTGGTCCTTTCCATGTTGTGGCCAAGGCCTCTGCAAGTGGGGGCGGAGGGGCTGTTTGGGAAGGCAGCTTCAAGCTGGACAAGGCAGGAGGGGGGCTTTCTGTACATGCTCTGGGGCAGCCATGCTCCGCAGCCTATTCTGGGCATCCCAGGCGGCAGGAGAGGTCGGGAGCTCCCTCCCTGGGGTCACTCTTCCCACAAGCGCGAGGCTGCTGAAGAAGCCAGGAGGCGGAGGAGACGCGGTAGCCCGCCTCCGCCTCCGCCTCCGCCTCCGCCTCCGCCCTTTTGGGAGATCCCGAGGCGGCCGGGAAGAAGCCCGGCCCTTCACAAAGCGCTCCTTCGCCCCGCTGAGCGAGAGAGGGGCCCTTCCGCGCGCAGCCGCCGGCAGACTCGGAGTCGCGAGGCAGTCCTGCCCGCTGGCGTTGCTCTCCTTGGGCGGACGCCCCACCGCTCGGCTGCTGCCTCAGGGACGCCCGCTCGGCCAGCTGTCTTCTTTGCTCGGCGCTCGCTCGCCCACCTGGCCGGGGAGAAGGGCAACCCAGCGCAACCCAGCGCAGGGGGCCGCCGCCAGACGCCTCTCCTCCGCCCGGACAACGCCCAGGCGCCCCCGCGGCGGCCGCTCTGCGGCCGGGGCACGCCGACAGCGGGACGGGAAGGGCGATGCGCTTGGAGGCCGGCGCGGGAGAAGCCCCCTCCGGAGGGGACGAGCGCAAAGGCGCGCAGGTGAGAGGCGGACCAGCGGCGGGCGGGAGGGGGCCCCGCGCTGCCCGCCCGGCGCTCGGGGTGCGGAGTGGAGCAGACAGCCCTGGTGCTCGATCGCTCGCCCGCCCGGCAGGCTGAGCTGGGAGACGCTCTTCTCGGCGCCGGGGCAAGGGCGCGGAGCCGGATCCTAGGCCTGCGCGGAACTCGGTCCTCTCGGGACCCGGGTATGCTCCGACGCGGCGCGAGGCTTGGGCCAGCCCTCCCCAGCTTCTGCTGCCTGACCCCTTTGGGGGAGGGGAGGGGAGGGGAGGGAGGGCGGCTGCCCCCCGAAAAATGGCGCTGCAGGCCGGTTGGGCGGCCCCGCGAGGCTCTGCCGAAGGATCGACGCCCTGCAGACGGTGCCCTCCCTGTCCTGGCGGGGCGCTCCGGCCAGCCTTCCCAGCAGCACCAGCAGCAGCAGCAGCAGCAGCAGCCCAGGGGGAGCCCTCGTGGCTCTGTCCCCGCCTGCCTTGGCCAGAGAGGGGCCGCATCCCAGCTCCAGCCAGAAGGCCTCGAGGCTGCCCCGACCTCCAGAGCGCGGGCCCGATGCAGCCCGCTTTGCAGAAGCCGCTGGCCGGAGCCAGGGAGGCGGTGGGGAGGGGGTGCGAGCCGGCGGGCCTGGTTTCAAGCCTGGAAGGCTCAGCAGCTTTCTGTGGGGGTTAGGATGAGGTCTGCAGCTGCCACCTCCCTTAAGTGGCTGAACCTGCTGCGGAGGGGTCTGCGCTGTTGCCCCGTGGGATGCGTGTGGCAAATGCTCTCCAGTCAGCCTTGCAAGCTGCTGCTTGGGTGGAGAAGGGTCACAGCCAGCATTTGAGGTGACCGGTTCTCCCTTGCCCATGGGCGCTCTTGAGTGGTGGGCAATGGTTGAACCCAGCTGTGATTTGTGATTCATTTATTACTTATTTACTTATTCAATTTATATGGCTGCCCAGAGCCCATACATGACTCTGGCCAGTGTACAGTTTTAAAATAACCAAAATACATACAATTGCTAAAACAAATTTAAAAATAGAACACATAGCGGCTGAAGAATCATAAAATGCCTTCAACATAGCCAGGAAATGGGCTCCTTCACCCACCCGGGGCCCCAGGCTTGGGCACAGAACCAGGTCTTCAAGGTGTTCAGTGGGGACCAACCGAATCTCAGGAGGGATGGTGTTCCAGAGGACGGGTGCCACAGCAGGAAAGGCTCTTCCTCAGGGCCCTGATGGCTGAACTCCGTGGCCGACGGTACCTGCAACATGCCTCTTGTGCTGTATCAGAGGGGTAGAAACAACCGGGAAGGCCCCAGGGCATGTAGGGCTTTAAAGGCGACTACCAGCACCTTGAATTGCACCCAGAAGCAGACTGGCGGCCAATGCAGCTTGCAGGGTAGTGGTGTCACATGCCAGATAACCAGCGCCTTTAACTGCCCACACTGTTGCATTCTGCACCAGTTGAAGCTTCCAAATACTCTTCAAGGACAGCCCCATGTGGAGTGCATTGCAGAAGTCCAAGCAGGAGATCACGAGAGCACGAGTGACCGTGAGCAGCCCACCCACCCACCCACCCCGGTCCAGGAACAGGCGCAACTGACGCACAACATGAGTCATGACTTCAGGAGGACCCTCAGAGCGCTCACCAGTTCTCTCTGAGACAGTGCTATCCTGACTAAGGAGGGAAGGTCCCCGGAACCAGGGGTCCAAAACCCCAAAGCCACTCAGTCTTGCTTGGGTTGAGCTGAAGCCTGTTGTGCCCCATCCGGCTTTGACACCAAGGCGGAGGAGCTTTCCAGAACCCCCCCAGCTGGCTTAGCATAAATCCCTCCCCGCCTGATTGAGAATCAGAAGGATTCCTAAGGAGACATCATCACGGTAAAAGCACTTTAACTGCAAGAGTTAAACATAGAAAAATGCATGTGCCTTTAGGGACTTTATTCTTTCAGAAAAGACAGCCAAAGGCAAACGGGGGAAAAGGCCTGGAGATTCCAGAGAAGTTTTTTTTAACTCGTGGACAGATTTTTTGCAGGGGAGGGGAGGCAGAATACCTTTGTGGCCACAACAACAGCAACAAAGTAGGCCATGATTCTGCTGGTGACAGCAACCTCCTGGGCTTGATTTTACAGCAAGAGCCTCACTGGATTCTGGATCACCTGGGCATCTCCACGGAGCTTCCTTGGTGGCTGCTGCAGCGCAGAACAGACTCGCCTCTGTTCTCCCTGGGGCGCTCCTTCCCCATCCCCAAGCCTGTGGGTGTCTTGGTGGCCTGATCTTGCTTCGTTTTTCAAGATCAAGTAGGGCTAACTTAGTGGTCAGTCCCCAGCAAGCGAAGCCATGAACCTGAGGCTCCTGCTGGACAGACAAGAAGGAGATTTCCCCAGCTGCAGGCTGCATCTTGATGGACACTGGGCGACTCCAGCCTGGAGGGATCAAGGATTGAACCAAATCTAAGCACTGCACAGGAGGTGGCATGAAACAGAAGCCTCAGATCTGCTGGTCACAAGCCACAAGTCAAGCTTAGTTTTTTCCTTGTTTCACAGCCTCTCTTATGCACCACCCCTCCCCCGTGTACTCCTACCCTTGAGAGCAATAGTTGGCCCCACTGACTCAGTGAAGGATACGCGAAGTGTTCCCAGCAGCCCAAGAGCCGAATGACTTAATCAACAATGACTTCTTGTTCTGAATCCTAGATCTTTTGCAATTTCTCATCAGTTTAGCTACTTTTGAAAAACGGCTTTCATGAGCTGTTGGCAGGAGAGGGAAATGCGCTTGCCTCTATCTTCCTCTTGAGGTGACAACCACACTGGGTGAATAAAGTGGGCCTGTCCCTTCCTGCCCCCTCCGATCCTCTCAGGAAAGGCTTTGTGCATTCTTGGCTGACTAGTTGGCGTATGACAGGGAAACTTGCTTTTTCCTCAGGTGGTGGGTTGGCCCTGGGGAGTTCCAGGATTCCCAGCCAGGTGGGGAGAGCTCGTAGTCTCAGCCCTCTGGCACTCCTGTCCCAAGCACGGTGCAGGGCTTCTCTTTCCAGCACGTGGTTTTTCAGAGAATGAGCATGTGTATGGGTGTATGTGCGCACACCCGTGGCACTTCATTGATCTCGAGAGGAGAAGGCAAAGCACGAGAAGGGGCAAAGTCTGGTAAAAGTTGTATTTCAAATGAATATCCTGTTGGAATTGTTTTGACTCAGAGAAAAGCTGCTGTGATCACCAATCTCTGCTCTCAGAAATGAATTGCTGCTTTCTTTCATTTCTGTTCTCTGGAATATTTGGTGCTTCAGAAGGAAGTTCTCTGGGCTTGTGCTGCCTTCACCCTCTGCCTGATTTTTCGGTTTTCGTGACATTCCTCTGAGAACACACAGAGTGCCCTCTGTGTGTACCTGTGATGCAACGGCCTCCGGAAGCTTTGGCCTCTTCTGACGAGCCACTTCCATTTCATTCGCTCCAGGTGTAATTGCTTCATTTCCGGCAGAATGAATCAGCCTGGGGCTGATTCACGGGCTTCTGGCCAGGACTGTTGGGCTCAGCGCTGCCTGGAACCGGGAGCTGTGCCCGGCTGACTCACGCCCAGCTGGAGGGCAGACGTGCCCAAGGCTCCACTGCTACTGCCTCTTTGGTGTGTGCCCATTCAGACTCTCCCGGAGGGTGGGAAACAGAAGGGGGTGCGGCATCCTGTGGGCTGGAGGCTCCTTCATGTCGCCTGTTGAAATATAAAAAGGGCTTAATGCTTTGTGTGTTCCTGAAACTGTCGTTTAGGCCCGTAATAGTACAGTGGTTAATTGGCCCCTCTCGGCTCCTGGATGGAACCCCTCAGAAAGATCCCGAAGGCTGAACAAGGGCAGCACAGGGCTGACTTCTGAAACCAAGATGTTTCTTTATTCAAGGTACTTCTGAATCTCCCTTCGTAGAAAAGTTTCTGGGGCAGAGTTCAAAAAAGTGTTTACCCAAGTAAATTTACTGTAATACAAATGTAACAGAGTAAATCAATTATTCCCATTAAAAATGGCAAAAGCATAGAAGTAGAACTTCCTTTAAAGTGCCTGGACATTTGGGGAGGCCTTATTTTGGCCTCAGAGAAAGATTGCCTGAGGGTTTGGCACCAGGTGAGCCTCTTTGGCAGAACAAGGCCTCCCGGTTGTCAGGAACCCTCAGCCAAAGAGTGTATTTGGGGGAAGCCTCTCCAGAAGATCTTTGGACGCAGACAGGCTGGGGCAGGTGTGCAGAATGTGGAAATGGCGTTAGTTGGTGGCAGAGATTTGCATCGTCCTGTGAATGACCATGAGATTTCAGAGGCCAAGAGGCAGGAGTGAGACAGACAGAAGCTGCTTTGAAGGCTGGCGTAGACTTGCTGTGGGAAGGCCGTCATTTCCCCATGTGCGACTCTTTTGCAAGAGTTTGGATGCTGACTGAACACTCCCTGAGGAAACAAGCCTCTTCCGTAGCCTCTTCCCCCAGCCTGAGAAGTGCCACTCTGTCGTATGGTTGGTTCAATGGAGTCTGCAAGCCCTCACACCTCTCTGGTCAGGGTGAAGTCCAAAGCTGCATGCTATTTTTGCAAAATTCAGTCTGGTTGAGGAAAATGAGGTTCGGTTCCTGAGGGCCTCTGGAGGAGTTCTGTCCAGCAAAATCAGGAGCGGCGAGGGATGTTGCTTGCTACACAGAAGCGCTGAGCGGGGCTGGCCCAAGGGGCCCTTCTGTGTCACTGGTCGGTGGCACAGCCTCTGGTTGCACACCAGGGTGGTTCTGGATGGACGGAACTTCTCATCCTGAGACACTGGCCGGCATGTCCTGGTGGGCTGAGTTGCTAATCTGGTTTGTCTTACTCTGGAGATCTTCCTGTGGCTTGCTCAGGTCTGGCTGTAGAGGGGTTACAGGGCCAAGCGTGACTGTTCTGTCCCTGCTTTCTTCCCAAGGGCAGAGATTCCTAGCAGGCTCCAGGGCAACAGCTTTGAAATACCAACCTTTGGCTTTGAAATGTGTGGTACAAATGGCCCTTTAAGCTTGTCCAGCATGCCCTGCGTGGAGGCCGTGTTCTTCAGCTGAGTTCTAGAACCTGCATCTTTCCCCCCCATGCTTGGAAACTGAACCTTGCAAATGTGCCCAGAACCTGTGATTCTCACTCACTCCAGCCCTTGTGGACAGGTTGCAAGTTCCAGTCTGGCCATCCTGTTTGAGGGACAACATCGGGTCACTCGGGTGGGGCCTATAGGTGTGCCTACCTTATTCCTCGAATGTTTCACTGTAAGTCTGGCGAGGTGCCTCCCCTCTGACTCATCCCAAGCAGAGCCTCTGGGCCCGGCCAGTGGGAGCTCCAGAGCAGAGAAGTCGTCCCTGTACGCCGATGTCCCTCTTGCTTTCTGCTTTTGCCTGTCATGGAAGATCACTTGCCAGATCCCCAGGTTGCTGGGCAACTTGCTGGTCTTCTCACCCTGCCCCTCCTTCCCCCACTTTCAGGAAAAGGGAGAGGTGACATATGCCGTCAGCATCATGTCAAGGGGTGTGGCGAGGGAAGGCAGCGCACAAAAACCCTAGCACTGTGCACGCCTGGGCTGGTTATGTGCCCACATCCTCTGGCTCGAGAGCAGGCTCTCCTGGCCTGGGAGAAGCCATGAGAAAACTGGTCAGGGGCTCCTTTCCGGTGAGTGTCCCCCCCCGCCCGGTTCCTCTCCCCCTCCTTCCAAAAGTCTTCCTTGGAGCTGCAAGGAGAGGGTGGCAAGCCTCGGCTGTTTCCCCTCTGTCCTGGGCAGGAGAAGGGGGCTTTCCTTGAAAGGAGCCCTCTGGTCGCTTCCCCACCCTTTCCAGGTGCAAGCCCTCTTTGGTAGGAGCTGTCCAGGCTTCTGATGGGGACGGTGGGCAATCACTCAGCTGGGGGGGCCAGCACATCAGGTGTCCCCCTCTCTGCTGATGGGCTTCTGCTTCTTCTGGGGCTCTGGAATGGGGTGGGGGGCAGGCTGGTGCTCAGCTCTGGTTTCAGCCTTGCTGCAGGTGCCTTCTAGCAGGTTTGTCTCCCCTGGGGGGGGGGTTGTCTGTTTTCAAAAGATAGATGGAAAACTTGGCACCCGCCGCCACCATTGCTGCTGCTGCCCGCAGCCTGTCCTGTGCGAACCAGCCAAACCTGTTGGGAGGTGGGAGGCTCGGCTTTCTGCCAGAGCCGGTTCCCATGAAGCTCCCTCCCTGCCTGTTCCTGCCCAGTCTCCGTGGGAGCAGGCAGCCAATCCAGGGGGACCAGAAGCTCTGCATCGGCGGCAGCGTGGGGCTGCCGCACCAACCGATTTTGCTCTCTGTCGTGCGCTTAGGGAGCGGATTTCATCAGCCGGGTGCAAAGGAAGAAGTGGCGAGGAGATGGGTCCTGCTGGCGCTGGGCCTTCCTGGGCACCATCCCTGCCATGATTCCGCAGACAGAACTGAGTAGAGCATTTGCCTCACGCGATACAATAGAAGCGAGATCTTTGTCATTTACTTTGAAAAAGTCACATTCCTGCCCCCCCACTGGTGCTCAGCATCCTGACGCCCCCATTCCAACCTGGCACATTCTCCACCTTCTCTGGAAGTTGGGAGGGACACGCATTGCTTGGCAGGTCAGCTTTGCTTGGGGGCTGCTCTGGGGGTGGAGAGCAGAGGGAGGGGCTGGAAGAGGGGCGCTTCAGCAAGCGATGGAGCCGGGAGGGGCTGTGCCTAGAACCCCGGAAACCACTCCCCCCACGCCGGGCAATGTTGCTCCAGGCCCTCCTAGTTGGGAGGGAGGAGAAACCTTTCAGTGCTCCTGGGCAGTTTCAGTGTTTGGGTGTTGATTCTGTTTCTGAAGTTATGAACAATGTAAAGAGAAAGCAGAGGAGACATTTGAAGACAGAATAATGGTCATTCATTCATTGGAACCCGTTGCCAGAGAAAAAATAAGGGTTGTTATTTACACACCCATATATACTGCCTTTTCTTCAGGAATTTTAAGGAAGCACACACAGTACGTTGGCTCTCCTTCCCGCCCGCGTTGTTCTACAACAACCCTGTAAGTTGGCTAATCAGCCAATGAGATCTGAAGCCCTTCCAGTCCACATCTGGTTCCCATCATCCTTGGCCTCTCATAGCACCTTGTGCCTCATCTCCCAATGGGAACGACGGAGCAGTTTTTCTTTCAGGAGACAGATTTGGGTGCTCCACTCCAGCGTTGTCGTTCTGTTTCAGACCAGCTGTTTGTTCGGAAGGAGCCTGCTTCACACGTGCAGTCAGTTGTGCGGCGCTGTCTGCTCCAGTGGTCTGTCTCCATCCAGCTCTGATGCGTGAGCTAGATGCTTCCTGTCTCTCTTAAAAAATCCCACTCCTCGGATCAACCCCCGCAAACCTCCCCACCCACGCCCCCCTTTGCTTTGATCTGCAGAACAAGCCCTGGAAGAAGCTGAAGAGCATGGTGCACTGGTCACCGTGTGTCGTCTCCTTCCGGAAGCGCTGCCCCTGGGTTCAGCTCACTGGCCACGCAGGTAAAGAGCGGGCTCTTGCACGGAGGCCGGGGCGTCCTCTGTGGGCAGGCGAGGCCCCAGCGGGACTCCTGCCCAGCCTTTCCTCCAGCAGCCTTCTCCGTCGTCCTCCACAGGCAACTTCAAGGCTGGGGATTTGGGGCACGTCCTGAAGAAATATTGCTCCAATGAGCAGCAGTGTCTGGAGCGCCTGGGAGGCGATGCGTTGCAGCCCTATGTCCCGGCATACTATGGGATGGTGCAGCATGAGGGGGAGTGCTACATCCAGATGGAGGATTTGCTGTCTGGCTTTGACAACCCTTCCGTCCTGGACTGCAAAATGGGCGCCCGGTGAGCCTTCCTCTGCTCCCTGCCCTGGGGAGCTCTCCTTGGGAGCAGGCATCCCCGGCGCTGGGGGAGCCCACTTCTTTCCCAGGGCCTCCCCCAAGAATGCCTAAAAGGGTGCTTCCCTTCTCCCTTCCCTGCACAGAACGTACCTGGAGGAGGAGCTGCAGAAGGCAAGGCAGCAGCCCCACCTGCGCCGTGACATGTATGACAAGATGGTGGCTGTGGACCCGTGCGCTCCCACGCCAGAGGAGCATGCCCAGCGTGGTGTCCTGAAGCCTCGCTACATGCAATGGAGGGAGTCACTCAGCTCGACCAGCACGCTCGGCTTTCGCATCGAGGGGATCAAGGTAAGGGCAGAGGAGGGGATTCTCATTAGGAAGGCAACCAGCCTTCTGCTCCAGGCAAAGTGGCACGGCCTGGCGCTCTCACCCCTTTGCTGCCTGGAAGCCCAGCGGTGGTTGGCAAGGGGGCCCTCTGCAGGCGCCTGGCCCTTTCCACCCTGCCCTGAGCTTAACTGCCTTCTGCTCTGATCCTGGGGGCTCTCTTACCTGCCCCCACCATCTGATGCTATGTTTGTGGAGGCCTTGGAGATGGCCTTGGGGGAAGCGGTTCCAGAAACAGAAAGGGCAGAAGCACACCGTGTGCCCTGGGAAAGGAGGCAGAGTTAGGAGGAGGCTCAGGCGGGCTCCTCCCTGACTCCCTGGGGCATAAGGGGGAGGGGAGGAAAAACCCAAGCAGACTGGCGAGGTTCTGTTCCTGGAACCTGCTCAGTAAAGCTTGCTCCTGGAGTCTGCTTCCCAATCTAGGTAAGGGCTGACCAGGTTCTTCCACTCCCTGCCCAGAGAGCCAGTGGCACCTGCAGCACCAGCTTTAAGAAGACCCGGCAACCTGAGCAAGTGGTGGAGGCCTTCTGGGACTTCTTGGACAGGGACAGACACCTTCTGGTGAGGATCCAGCTTCTGCCCCATGGGGGAGGGGGCTGATAGCCCTGGTGGGGACCCACCCTTGGCTTTCCATGGTTCCCTTGATGTACCACCGTCATTTTTTCAGCCCCTCAAGTCTGTCTGGTGCAAGACCCCTCTGCCATTGCTGTTGGTGGCTTTGATGGCCCAGCAATGGAGCTGCATTCGATGCAGCTGTAGGTTGCTTTTGTTGCTCCTGGGTGAACTGAGGGCCTCCAATGATAATCTCAATCAGGGGCCTCTTCATTGTACAGTGGGTCAGCAGGGAGGGACCCCCAGCCCAGCTCGTGGCTGCTTCCCTTCCAATGGTCAGTCCTCTCTCCACAGATGAGTTACCTGGGCCAGCTGCAGGAGGTGAGAGCAGCTCTTGAGCAGTCCGAGTTCTTCAAGGCGCATGAGGTTGGTTTCAGCCTTTGTTTTTGGAGAACCTTCCAGAGGTGGTCCATTATTGGAGGCTTTTCTGGTTGAGTCGGCACAATGTGCTAGGGTTAACGTGTGGTCGGCATCCTTCCAGCTCAGTATTGTTGGCTAGTTCAGTAAAGCCTGCTTAGATGCTACGTGAACAAAGCCTCCAACTCTGCTGAGTGATACATGCTTTCTTGCATCTTCCTGCCAATCAGAAACTTGGTACCTTCATGGCCTTGCTGAATCCTTCTCTTTCTCTCCACTTCCAGGTAGTAGGCAGCTCCCTACTTTTTGTGCATGACAAAACAGGGCTTGCCCGGGTCTGGATGATCGACTTTGGCAAGACAGTGCCACTGCCTGAGAAACAGACACTGACCCACCGGCTGCCTTGGGTGGAAGGCAACCATGAAGATGGCTACTTGTGGGGCTTGGAAAACCTCATGGCAATCTTGCAGAGCATGCTGGGAAAGCAAGCCAGCCCCCTGGACACGAGCCCGACGTAACCAGTGGAGCGATGCACTGCCAGCTTAGTCCCGACAACTGCCTTAGTTCTCATTCAGTCAGATGTGCTAAAAAACCCAGGGAAGGGCTGGAAAAACACGCTGCAGGTACCCAGAGAACCTGATGTATGCAGTGGCATTCCAGATGCACAGCAGTCACTCTGTATGGGAGTGAGGAAGGCCGGAGGTCCCCAGAACAGAGTTGGGGTCCTAGCGTGTCCCTCAGAAGCTGGGGTGTGGCAGTCAGAATGCCCTGGCAACAAAGCTCACTACGAGAAGAGAGCAAAGCAACAATTCTTGAGCGGAGGAAACAGTACCAGTGGTGACATTTGTTCTTAAATGAGGCGCTTCTCAAGCACCCATCAAATCAGCCAGTTGCGAGGACCCCCAGACAGGGCAGCACCTGGAACCTATTCATGTGTCTTGGGCATCGTCAGGCAACCAGTTTTATGGTGCTGGGCTTGACAGCCTTTTAACAAGCAGAGCCCTCTCGGGCATACCTCCCTGCTTGAAAAAGCAGCTCGGCTGAATCCCCACTGGGGAAGATAAGAACTTCCCAGTTCACATGCTAGTGGTTTGTTTTTTTTAAAAAAAAATAGGGAAGTAAATGTGTACAGAAAGATTATGATGGAAGTCATGCTTTTTAATCTTTCTTCAAACCTGAATGCTGGATGACCGTACAGATCGGTACTGTCTCTGTGCTAGAATGCTTCAAGTGGATTGCTAGGAAGCAACATCTTTATCTGCCCGGTTCCCTTTCATTGAGCAATCTAAAGGCCACCTAGAATTGCAGCTCTGAGTTGGCACCCAGGGGCCCTAAACATCACTCATTCCAGGCCCAAAGCGTCAAGGAGAGTCGTGCTCCTTTATTAAATTAATACCACCCACACAGGGGGAAAAGATACAGGAACTTGAGGAAAAAAGACTTTCATGCAGGCATCTCTCCCATTCCGTCCTGTATACATTTCCAAAGTCTGACTTGCTTATAATCAGAACAGTAAGCTCTTCTCGTTTCTGACACCAAGAAGCAGATTGCAGAGAGGCAATTTAAGCTATCTGAAAGCTGTTTCCTCCCATCTTTCATCCACTGACACACAAAGTTTTAATGCAGGGTTGGTAGGCATAAATGGGTTTCAAGAGGGGCCTTCGAGTATAAGTTTGGGTCTCCCCAACTATAGTACTTAAAAAAAAGTACTGGAATTAAAGATCTAACCCAGTCTCGCTTTGAAACAAATGAAGTTTCAGACAGCTGAAAAAATGTAAGACTTGCTATTCTGAAAATGAAGCAGAGAAGGATAACTGTTAGGCTGCCTCAGAGCTACTGTGGAAGGGGGGATGACTATCTACCAAGAAAACATTCCCTCTTGCAGAAGCTGCGTGCTGGGGCTGGGGGGCAGAAGATGACCTGCTAACCTAAAGCAGGGGAGCAGCCTGCTTGGCCTTCTGGGGATTGGACTCCTGAGATCAATCATGGTTTCAGGCCCTAAGAAGACAGGAGTACAACATCTAACACATTGCCTGTTTGTGCTGAAGGAAGCTTGCAGGGGGACGTTTTTTGATGGTGGATTGGGGCCCTAGGTATTGTGGCCCACCCCAGTGACTGCCTTGCCTTACATGAACGCAGGTTCACCTGTCCAGACATCCTGGTTAATCAGAGTTATCCAAGGACTCATAAGACAGGGAGGGAACAGTCTCTCTTTCTTGCCTCCCAACATCCCTTAGCGTTTGTAGCCCCTCTCAAGGCACTGCTAAAAGCGAGCTGTCTCCATGAATTTGTCTAAGTCCCTTTAACAACCCAGCAGAGCTTCTACAAAGCCAGGTGCAGAAGTGGCTTTGGAAAACAGCCTCCTTCCAACCGAGGCCTCCTGCTAGAGCACCCTCAGGGCCTTGGCCGCAGCAGCACGGCTTTTCCACACAGTCCCTCTCGCACCCCTCCTGCTGGCACAATGTAAACCTTTCCATCAGCTGCCCGTCTGGGACTGAAGCCTGTCAGCTGGGCGTTGCTCTCCTGCACCTGAGAATAGTTCCACAGCTGATAGCGGCAACTCTTGCCCTGCTTTGACAACAAGTATGTCTCAGCAACAGCCTCCAAGGGGACAGCTGAAGCAGTGGGGCTGGCATGGAAGAGCCCTGGGATGTCCTCGTCTTCCTGGCAGGCAGGTAGCTGGAAATCACTCTTCAGACCAAGCAGAGCTCCTGGGGAGGAAAAGAGATGGGAGATTTCTCTTTTCCCCCAGTGGAACTGTTACACCGGAAGGAGGGTTCTTTGCTGCCCTTCTGTTCACACAGGACAGTCCTGATGCACACATCCAATCCTGTCTCCTGGCCAAATCTCTCCTTCCCAACTGACCTCTCCTCCATGCTGCCCTGCAAGATCCCTTGGTCCTGGACAACAGAGATGCCTTAGAATACGCCCTCCCCCAACTTGGTCATCCTCCAGATGTGCTGGGACCAAAACTTCCAGAATTCCCATCCATGTCCCTAACAGCTATTCTGCTCTGCTTCTTCCCCAATGTCAAGTGCAAAGCTGCTCTTTGGGGTACTTAGAGACGAACCCCCAGCCTACGGCTCCAGTGTGGCAACAGCACCCCCTTGTGGACAACACGCAGCTACCCAGCAGAGCATACCTGAAGCAATGGCCCAATGGGCCTTGTAGCCATTCCGGAGGCAGGGCTCGTGGTTGTAGTCCTCATCGTAGCTGTGGTAGGCATTAAGGTCTGGGCCCGGAGACTGTTGCTCAAGAGAATTCTCCCGTGCGGGGGAGATCTGAAGTTCCTGCACAGGCTGCCTCCTGTGAAAAGGTTCCTTTCCCCCAGCCGCTCATCTGAGGCGACCGGCAAGAGACCAGGTAGCCTGCCGAAAGCCTCAGCTTTCGTGCTAAACAGCCTCAAGCTTTCTTCAGAGGAACCCTGAAGAAAAACGGAAAGGAAACGCCTCCACCTCGGCATTTCATCAACTTCCACGGAGAAGGATACGGTATCAGCACAGGGAAGCCGGCACCTAGGTGCTGAAGGATCCGTTCGCGGTTCTGTCCTTGCAAGCCTCCCGAGAGCAGCTGCGTCGTACAGGGAAAGACCTCCTCAGCCAGCTTGGCCATGTCCGCGGCTGAAGCGGGTGACAAGAAAAGGAGGCGCCCGGGCAGTTACGAACGGATGCCCCGTCCCGCAGGAGAGCGAAGTGGGCCGTCACCCACTTAGCGGGCCCAGCTTCCCCCGGAGCTCTGGCGGGTTCGCAGGGCGCGCCGCTCGCCTTGCCCGGCCGCGCACCTGAGAACATTTCTCCCTGCGCCGTGTAGCCTCTCTGCAGGGCCACCTGCACGATCCTCTCCAGGGGGACTCCGGAGGGCAAGGAGAGCGGCGCGCCGGCCATCCAAAGGGCCACCAAACCGCACCTGGGGCAGGAGAGACCGGAGGTTGTTCGGGCCTCGCCCCTTCATCCGGGGGACCGGCGAGGCCGTCCCGCCTGGCCAGGCCGGGCGGTTTCACGCACTCCCAAGCGCCCCGGCCGGCCGGCCGGCCGGCCCCCTCCTCCGGGCGATACTCACTGCGGGCCCTCCTGGATGAGGGAAGGGACGGGGCGGTGGAAGAGGAGCCACGTCAGGTGCCGGCTGAACCTGCAACGGGAGCGCAGGGAGGCACCCCTTAGCGGCCCGCGGCCCTTCCCTCCCCCGGCGCTCCGTTAACACGCGGCTTCGCGCGCGGCCCCGCAGGCCGCGCCCCACTGACCGGGCCTTCCGCCGCCGCAGGAGCTCCCGCACGCCGTCGCGGTCCCCGAGGCCGGCCGCCTGCTCCAGCGCCCCCCGGAGGAACGGAGCGCCCCGCGGGGGAGGCGGCGGCGGGGGGGCGGGCGGCGGGGCGGGCGGCGGCGCCCCCCGGACGCCCTGCGCCATGCCCGCGGCCCGGGCCTCGCGCGCGGAGCCCGGAGGGCGGAGGTCAAAACCGGTCCGTCCCTGCGGCCGAATCGCCGGTTGGCGGGTTGGGCGGGCGCCGATTGCGTCATCCATTCGCGTCAGCCCTTCACAGCGTGTAACCCGCGCGATCTTGGGGCGACTTGATTCATTAACCAATCACACATTGCGCCTGGGGTGATGGGCAGGCTATGCCCCGGAAGAGGGCATCCTACCCCGATCCCACTGGGGCGGGCGCAGGGGCCAGGCACGCAGGCCATTGGGGAGAGGAAGTCGTCATGCCTCGGCGGTGATTGGCTAACGGATCGTCCAATAGCCGAGGGCGCAGGGAAGGGTCGGCGGGAGCGCTTCTGGGGAGCTGACGCGGCCTGCGCGGGATCGGTGAGGATCGGGCCGGCGGGGCGCCATCCGGGTGGGGGCGCCGGGGCCGGGCCTTCTGTCGCGGGCGGGGGCGCGGCGGAGCTCCCGCTTCCGCTCTCCAGGCCACTCGCTTTTCCGAGGCCGCTGCCGCGGCCTTTCCGGCGCCGGGGCGGCTGCGGGGGGACGCCGCGAGCCCGTGCCTCTGGGGCCGCCCGCCGTCGGACCTGGAAAGCGAATTAAGTCCCGCGAGGGTGGGAGAGAAGCCGAGAGAGGGAAGCCCGCCTTGGCGGTCCCGCTTTTCTGGCAGATCCTGGGTGGATTCCACGCACGAACGCGACCGAGCTCGGAGGAATCTCATCCAGACCCGTCCGTTTGGAGGAAGCCGCCTTCCTCGCATTCCGCCCGGCTGTCCCATCAGGGTGGCATCCGTGGCTCTCCAGATGGGCTCCCATCCACGTCAGGCTTCACAGAATGGTCTCCCTTTCACTCAGATTTGTTACCGCTGAGCTCCCAGTTCCAGCCTTGGTCACTGGGACTCGCGCGCTCCTCCGTTTCCTTCTGTGGGGTGTTGGAGGGCAGGGGGCCACTTCCTGGGGGATCCTCTCTTAGCTCTTTGGGGCTGGTGACGAGCTCCAGTTCAGCTCCCCTGTAATTAACTTAAGGTTTTTCTCTTGCCTTCCCGCTTTCTCTGCTACACAGAAATTCGCCACTCGGTTTGGCCGGATCTTTTTGTTTCCCACCAGCCAAAGCTGTTGCAGTCACCATGGCTGTCCCAGAACCCCGGTCCAATCACACCATCTACATTAACAATCTGAACGAGAAGATCAAGAAAGACGGTGAGTAGCCGTCGATCCTGCTTCAGTGCTAAGGGCTGCTCGTTTTGCTTCAGCGGGGTGCAGTTGGTGCACTAGTGACTTATTTGGGGAAAAAGCACATTTGGAGCGGGTGAGCGTCATCAGAGCACGCGTGCTTTGTACACAGAGTCTGCTTGTCCTTTTTCTGGCATTTATGGAAGAACAACCGTCTGCAAAGTTCAGAGACCGCTGTGGGGTCTTAAAAACACAGAAGCCGACCTGCCTTTTGACTGCAGAGCGTATGATGTTGCAGCTTAGGAGCAGAAGTGTAAACGTAACTTTCTCCCCATAGAGCTGAAGAAGTCTCTCTACGCCATTTTCTCTCAGTTTGGCCAGATCCTCGACATCCTGGTGTCCCGCAACCTGAAAATGAGAGGCCAGGCCTTTGTCATCTTCAAAGAGATATGCAGCTCCACCAATGCCTTACGCTCCATGCAAGGGTTCCCTTTTTATGACAAGCCCATGGTGAGTCACGTCAGTTCTTTGGTTCTTGGCCGAAAGGGAGGGGAGGTGCTAACAAAAGAGATCTAATTGCTGTAATGCAGTCAGTGAAGTGCCTGTGAATTCTAATGCGGCTTGACCAGGTGGACTTTTCTGCCGTTGCAACCCCAGTGAAGCTTGGAGGCGTGCTGGTTGGCCATTTATCCTACCCTGGGTAACCCAGTGCTTTTTTCCCATAACCAGAGGATCCAGTATGCCAAAGCAGATTCTGACATCATAGCCAAGATGAAAGGCACTTTTGTGGAGCGGGACCGCAAGAGAGAAAAACGAAAGCCCAAAGGCCAGGAGGCACAAGCAGTTAAAAAGCAGATCCCGGGAGCAGCTGCACCAGTGGCGCCTTCAGTCCAAGGCACTGTGCCTGTAAGTACCTGCCCCGGGCAGTTTGGGGGCTGGATCTGGGGAAACAGCCACCAACTTAGCATCAGGTGGTTCCTTTAAGCCTACTCCAGGAAGAGCTGCTCTGTGATGAAGCCCAAACACTGGCAGCCTATGGGGTGATTGTGGGTCTTTTCACCTGTAATGAAACAGGTTCTGAAGTGTAAAATAGGAAAGAGATTCTTTCTTTGCTAGCTGGGTCTTGCGATTCAGGGGTCTCTGGGAGCGTCATGCTGGCTTTTGAATGGCAGTTGCAGGAGAAGGTCTGCAACTGCCTTGTAGAGAAGGTCTTGCCTTTTGGAGGGCGGGCCCCAGGCAGGCTTTTCTGAGGTGTCATGAGTTTGACGAATAGCATGAATCTCCATGCATCCCCTTGCTTTCTCCTCAGGGCATGCCGCCCATGAACCAAGGCCCCTGTGTGATGCACCACATGCCAGGACAGCCCCCTTACATGCCACCTCCAGGCATGATGCCGCCGCCTGGCATGGCGCCGGGATCCATCCCCCCAGGGGCGATGCCGCCACAACAGATGCTGCCAGGACAGATGGCCACAGCGCAGCAGGTGAGTGACATGGGGCCCAGCTTGGTTGGGGCTGTCCTATGGGCTTGTCAGTCAGGTAGAAACCACAGGTTGCGTAATGAGGTCCATGAGAAACCACCGTGATGGGAAGTTGTAGATGCTCCCATTTTGGTAAGAGGGGTCTAGATTATACCCAAGGGCCTGTTCCTTCCCTCCCTGGGTCTTAAGATTTCAGAATGATGGGATCTTTCTGCCCCACGCAGCTGTCGGAGAATCCACCTAACCACATTCTGTTCCTCACCAACCTTCCTGAGGAGACGAATGAGTTGATGCTGTCCATGCTGTTCAACCAGTAAGTTCTGCTGTCCTGGGGCAGCTGAAGGGGTTGACCTGGAGGCTTTGGGGGAGGGCCAGGCAGGGCTGGCAGTGAAGGACTTGTCTGGTTTCTAAGGCTGGACTTGGGTGCATTTCCTTCATGATCTGCATGCTGCTACTTTTCCTACCCTGATATCCGCAACAGCCTCTCTTCCTTTATTTAGTGCAAGAATTCTTTTCTTTCTTTCGGCCTTGAATGCACATCTTCCTGCTCTAAGCCTGTCCCATTCTTGTAGCGCCTCCTCCAACTTCCTTGCTGTCTTGTTCTTCCAAAAATGTGGCCCCAGTGATGTCCCCCTTGCAAATTCCAGGCTTGAGTCTTCTTGCTCTGCTTTGCTCCAGGTTCCCTGGCTTCAAGGAGGTGCGGTTGGTGCCCGGTCGCCATGACATTGCCTTTGTTGAATTTGATAATGAGGTGCAGGCTGGTGCTGCCCGTGATGCCCTCCAGGGTTTCAAGATCACCCAGAACAATGCCATGAAGATCTCCTTTGCTAAGAAGTGATGCCCCATTCCAGGGTGGGGGGAGTTCCTGGATTATTGCCCTTTTTTCCTAGTTTTTGCCTGTAAAATGGTTTGTGTTGTTTCTCTGATGTTGTCTTCTGTGAAGGTAAGTGTGCGTGCATGTATGAATGAGCGAGTGAAAGGGAAATAATTCACAGCTGCATGAAAGGTGGCAGAGCTTGTCACGGGTTATCTGCCCGTTGGGTGTGTGGCATCTGAAAGCTAGCAGCCGATTCTTTGCAAAAGCATTGTACCCAGAGTCTGACGGCCAGACATTGCACCTGGAGCTTTTCTTTTTTGCAGTAAAAATGTTCCTTCATTCTTATTGTTGGGTTTGGTTCTTATTGACTGGAGGCTTGTGGGTGTTGGTTATTTTACTCGACCTGGGGAGGAAGATGGAGAAGAGTTGCTGTGGAGGCCCCTGAAATCTTCCTTGTTTCCCCTCTCACCATAGCTCGAAAGAAGAGATTTCCCCCTGCCCCCCGAGAGCTTCCTCTTGTGACTACCCGGCTCAGGCTCTGATCCCACATGGCTGGTTTGCCTAGACTGAGCCAACTTGGAAAGGCAGTTTGTCAGGGGGTGCTGGTTAGTTCAGTGAAATTAGTCACCATTTGCTTTTTGCCGAGAGGGCAAAAGCTGTCTTTCCAAGCCAGGGCAGATTGTTCTGGATCTCAGCTGGTTCTGCTGCCACAAAACTGCCAGAGCAGATGCGGTATTGAACACTAAACTGCAAGTCAGAATCCTAGTGGGCAAAGAAGTGACATGTTTGAACTTAAAAGGGGAGGGGCTTTAGTGACAGAGCTACAAGAGGAGGGGCTTGGGAAGTTGGGCCCTTGATATGGGATAGGCGTAATCTAGTGGCCTGTGTGCCTTCTGCAGGTGTGGGATCCCTTGTGTCTTCTGCTTGAGGACAAGTATGCTCAATGGCGTTCAAGATTAAAACACATAACCCATGGCACCCAAGGTTAAAACAGCCCCAGTCACAGAAAATATCATCATCAGCAAAGCTCGCCTAACCTGACTTAAACACCTGAGGAGACAACCAGTTCTCCAAAGCCTTGCGAAAGGCTAACGGGGTCGGGGCTGTCCAGATTTCCAGAAGGATGCTGTTCCATAGGGCGTCCCACTCAGGATTTCAAGAAGATGCAGCTGTTGCACAGAGCTCAGCAGCCACTGTAGGACTTCACCAAAGGGATAAAACTTCCAGCTCTCTGACTCATTGGAGGACAAATCTGCTCTGACCATCTCACTGCTAACTCCTCCAGCGTAGGGAAGTTGGAACCTCTGTCACTCAGGTTGGAGGCCAAGGTGTCAGCCCCCCCCCTTGTCCTCCCAAGAAGGAATGGGAATGAGTTAACAGCACACCAGGGTGCTCGGTGTCACTTTCAGTGGTTTCCAACTTCTGCTTCCTGACTGGCTGTGCAAAACGGCAGTTTGGAGCTTGCAACACAGGTTGCATTACGGCACCGGAGTTCCTGCCCTCCAAAAGTTGTAAGACCACGGGAAGGTCCAAAAACGTTTAAGAATCCTGACAGCGTGGGATGTGCTGTTCAGTGCTGTAAAATACAGGAAAAGAGATTAGGGACGGGCATCTGCAAGTGGGAGCCAAAATGCAGAAACCATGTAGTTCCTAAAACCAAACTGAAGGTGAGTGGCTATTCCCACAGCAGGGTAAGCCAAAGTTTAACTATGATTTATTGGCTACAAGGACCTAGGTGTGGCTGGGCTCAGTGTCAAGCAAGCTGCGTTTTAACCTCTGCTTGTATGCGTGTGGCTGTCTCTGAACCCAGCGGTTGTGAGCACTTGTTTGTGGGTGTGGACGAGCTGTAAGGGCTGGCAATAATTTTCAGTGGTTTGAGGTAGCTTAGCATCTCCTGGGTGCTCCCCAGTTGTTTGACTGTTTCAGTCTAGATCCTACAGAAATGGGGTGTCTGGGCCCTTCAAGGGGCTGGAGGGGTATGGCAGATGAACGAGCTAGCAGTCAAGCAGTTGCGTTTAGCTCTGTTTCCCTTGAAAGGATCTCAGGAGCAACCCTACAAGGGAGCAGATGCTCACTTTCCAGTGGTCTCCAGCTGCGGCCCTTTCCCCCCGCATGCTGTTCCTAACCACCTGAACTCTCCACCCCCCCATGCACCCACTTTGAGCACACTCTTTGCCCTGATAGCCCAGGAGTGCTCAGGAGGCTGGTCTAGCTTCAGAATACCCTATTCCCGCTCTTCCTCATTTAGCAGAAGGCTGCAGAGCTTGCAGGAAGGGCTGGAACCATCCTGCCCCTTGCATGGCAGAGGAGGGCCTTCTGGGCTCTGCAAGACACAAGAATGGAACCAGCACTGCCCACAGATCACCCTGGTCCTCGGAAAGGTAAACGTGCATCGAGGGTCCTCGCTGTGTGCCCGATGTTCCTGGTTGCCTGCCTGCGCAGAGGACCCTGGGGTGGTACCAGTGGAGAGGTGGCCTCTGCACAAAAGCCCGGGCTGCAGGTGCTGAGTGCGTCTGACTTTATGCCATCGAGTCACTTTTGACTCCTAGCGATCGCAGGTTCTCTCCATAATGGTCTATCCCTAACCTGCTCTTTCAGGTCTCCTGGCAGCGCAGGCTTGTCCGTGGAGTCTAACTGATATTATTCAGTCCTTGGGTACTCTGCCTGCCTGCCTGCCTCCAAAACCAGCAAGTAGCTTACTGGGGGACGGGCTGGCCTGGTTAGTTCCAGGACCCAGGTCTTTCTTCTCAGGACTGAGGATTTGCTGGGACTGAGGCTTGCCTGCTCTTCCCCAGCTCTGCTCTTTTCCTTTCGGGACTCCTGCCCAGGTCTAGAGGGCTTTCCTTGCCAAACAGGTTCTGCAGAATCCTGCCACCCCGGGGCGGGGGTGGGGCAGGAGCAGAGCGCCTCTCTGGACAAGGAAGCACATGCTGGGAGCTGATCTGCCCATTGGCCCAGGCGGAGCAGAGGCAGAGGCGGCCTCGGTCAAGCCAGCTGACCTCCCAGCCCCCAATCCGACTTTCCAAGAAGGGTTTGGGTGCCTCCTGTTTTCTGCAAGGATGCATAGCCCAAGAGGAGGGGTGTTCCTTCTCGGTCTGAAAACCAGGAAGAAACTCCCCCGTCCCTAAAACAAACAAACAAAAAAAACTTAGTGGGAAGACATTTTCAGTTCAAAAGCTGGTATCAGATCCCATCCAGCCTCCACTTAGGAATCTTTATGATGTCACTTCTGAGCATGGGAAGAGTGCTCTGTTCCCTCTGTGCAACCGGGGAGAAGCCGCCTTCCCATCCTTTGTTTCCTGGGGCCTAAGCTGGCTTTCCCCCACCCCAAAGAGTCCAGGTTTTCCTGCCCTGAGGCTGCATTGCTGGGGGAGCGAGATAAAGGAGCAGAAAGCCCCCCCCCAGCAGAGGAGCTAGAATCCTTTCTGGCAGGAGTTGGGGGCTTCAAGAGAGTGGTGGGGACCACACCAAGAAGAGGACAGGTACCCAAAGGGGTTGGCTTCCATCCCGCCGTGGAGTGGACGAACTACAAATGCCAGGATCCTTTCCCGGTGGCTGCACTAGCTGGCGGACCTCTGGGGCGGTGGTCTGGGACACATCCTTGCAGTCGGGGGTGGGGGGAGAGAGGCTACCCCGCTCTCGCTGCGCAGGGCTCCCCAGAAGGCCGGGAGCTCCAGCAGTCTTGAGCCGGCCTGCGACAGAAGGTGGACCTCCTCCAGAGACGCAGAGGTCCCCTGCCTGCCGAGCCCCAGGGGTCTAGAGGGAGGGGCATGCTGCCTCCCAGGAGGGCATCTGGCCGGGGAGGGGGAACGGGCCGGCCGTCTGCGCGCCGCTCCCTGATCGAGGGCGCAGGCGGGACGGCCGCTCTTCTCCCCCCGCCCCGCCCCGCCCCGCCCCGCCCCATCCCATCCCCGAGGCTGGCCAGCGCGCGTTCAAGGCCGGCGCCCTCCGCGCGAGTCCAGGGTGCAGGGCGCTGTACGTCCGCGCCCCGCGGGCCCGGAGGCGGGGCCAGGCAAATGAGGCCGCCTTCTTGCCTTCCAGCTGCCGCCGACCGCGCCGCAGTCGCCGCTGCGCTCCGAGGGCTCGCCGATGCCGTTGCCGCCGGTGCCCCCGCACCGTCCCCGACCTCGCTGGCGGCGGCCGCTGCGGGGCTTGGAGTGCCTGTTGCTGGGAGACGGCGCGGTGGGCAAGACCAGCCTGGCACTCAGCTACAGCGCCAACGGCTTCCCCGCGCGCTACGTGCCCACGGCCCTCGACCGCTTCTCGGGTACCGTCGCGGCGCCTCCGCCACGGGGAGGGCGCCTCCCTGGGCCGGCGCTCGGTCCGGGAGGCTCGCGGGCTGCGGAGGGGCCGGGCGCGCCAGCAGGGGCCCCCGGGAGAGGCCCTACGAGGCGGGGGCTGCAGCCTGCGGGCGGTACGCCGGCTGGAAAAGCCTCCCTCGGCGGGGGCTCTTCACGAGCTGCTTCCTGCTTCCGGGCGGGGCGGGGCGGGATCTGCTGGCTAACCGGAGCTCCTGGTTGTGTTTCCCCAGCTGTGGTTCAGGTGGACAGCGCCCCCATCCGTCTCCAGCTGTGCGACACTGCAGGGCAGGTAAGGGCTTGACTCGAGCCCGGAAGGCGGGGCTTGGCAAGCGGGATGGGCAGGCCCTTCGACGTCCTGGAAGTCAGGCTGCCGCGCGCGGCGCTGGCTTGTTCCCCCGAGCTCTCCGGCGCCCTGGCGCGGGGCTCTTTGCAAAACGGATAACGCCGAAACGGCTGCGGGCTCCTCGCTGGGGAGCAGCTCTTCTGAGCGGAGCTCCAAGTAAACACACCTCTCCCCAGCCCCCCGGAAGGCTCCCCACCAGAGTGGAGGCAGCCAGGCAGAGTCTCTCTGCCCCGCTCTGCTCCTAAAGGAAGCCCTGCTTTGTTTCCCACCTGGGACACCCCTTGCCTCCAGATCCCCACCCCTAGCGGGGGTGGGGTGGGTGTGTCTCTTCACTGACCATGTTCCTCTAGCACGTTTTCAGGATGGCCCTCCATCACAAGGTGTAGGAGAAAGGCACTCTGCACACACTTAGGAGCACATTCTTCCTCAAAATTCCACTGATCATTTATTACAACATTAATCAAGTAACTGGAGTTCTCCTGCGGAAACAGCCTGAAAACAGGGGCGCGGGGGGGGTTTAGGCCTCACATCCAAGCTGTCTTTGTAATCTGGAAAGGGCTGAAGAGGACTTCTGAGTTCCCTGACTGACTTGCCCTAGAGGGGTTGATCTGCAAATCCCAGGCAGCCACTGCAGGGCCCCAAGTGGAGGAGGGGGGGCCCTCTAAGAGCGAGTGGCGAGTCTCTCCTCACTCCTGTGCCCTTCCCCCACCTCCGCTGCCAGGATGAATTTGACGCCTTGCGGCAGGTCTGCTACCTGAAGGCCGACGTCTGCCTGCTCTGCTTCAGCGTGGTTGCCCCTACCTCCTTCCGGAACATTGCGGACAAGTGGTACCCAGAGGTGCGTCGCCACTGCCCCTCCACGCCAGTGCTGCTGGTGGGAACGCAGTCGGACCTGCGCCAGGACGTCAAGGTGCTGATTGCCCTCTCCCGGCGCCAGGAGAAGCCGGTGCCTCCGGCCACAGCCCGCTCTCTGGCCGGGAAGCTGGGCCTGGCTGGCTACGTGGAGTGCTCAGCCCTCACCCAGCAGAACCTGAAGGAGGTCTTTGACACCGCCATTGTGCTGGGGCTGCGGGCCAGCGAGTGCTCCAAGGGGCGGAGGGGCCCCCCCAGCTGCATCTGGGCCCTTTCCAAGGCCTGGTGGAGCAAGTACGTCTGTGTGCGGTAGCCCTGGGGACAGCATTGGGGGGCCTCCTGCCCCAGGGAGGGGCCTGGCGCTGGGATGGAATCCTCCACTGATTGCTGCATCGCTGCCTGATAGGGGCTGAGCACGCACGAGGGCCCCGTCGAAGCCTGGAGCCTGTGCCCCTCCCACACCATCCTGCCTTCCTGTCTGCCCTCTGGTGAGCTCAGGTGGGGGGCTGCTTGGGCAGGAGAGGACCCACTGCTGCTCTTCACCTGCACTGGGGGAATGGCAAATCAGGGCTGTCACGCAAAAGGAAAAAATGGCCCTGGGGTTTAAGGGCAGAACCAAATGGAACGCCCACCATCCTCCCAAGTGATGGTGCAAGGTTTTGACCAAGGACTGATTTTATTATATTTTTAAACAGAGATGTATAATCGGGTAGTATGATTTTTAGAAGTCAAATGACATGCTTTAGAAAATATGGTTAACAAAACCTTTCAGAGAACAATGCTAACTGGATTTTTTTGCTGTTTTTTGTTTACATAGATAAATCCCAGCCCTTAATCTTGGAGCCCTTGTTTTGACACAGCTTGCTGACATTTAGCCCTCTTTACATTGGGATCCCCCGAGGGTGGGAGGTGGGGGTTATTAATCCCAGCCTGGATTAGCAACAGGTTGCCTCTCTCTGTATCTGGCTGACCTACCAGCTGTAGTGGCTGTGGCCCCAAAGAATTGGCAGGAGTGCCCAATGCCAGCTGATCTTCCCCAACTTCCCCCCCGCCCGCCACTTGGCAGGGTGCATGAGCTACCTTTATGGGTGAAGGAGGATAGTGTGATATCTGTTCTGGCCTAGCATCCATTTCCCTGGGTTTTTCTGCATTCCATATTGCCTTTTCTTCCTGCAATTGTTTGGACAACTGTTATCTATTTAAATGCATTTTCCCATAAACAGAGTGTTTGGGACACTCCCTGTGAACCCCAAAGTCTAGGTTCTCAGTGAAGAGAAAAAAATATTCTGCACACATGCAGAAGCACTACAACTTTAAACGTACGGCCTGACATATCCCTGGGCAGCATCATGTGCTTTGCATGGTGCAATGGGGCTTGCAAGGTTAATATTAACCAGAACAGGGAATGGGAGTTAAGCTTTGTTGATAAAGTCCTATGAGCGCCAGCAGATCAGCCTCCCTCCCGCCACCTGCTGTCTGTCCAGGCCCTTTCAAGGCAACCTGTTTCTTCCTCCTCCACTCCTGGAAACTGCCCAACCCAGAAAGGGTGACTCACGCAAGAGCACTGACTTGTTCAAGATAAAGAATGGCAGATGAGGAGGAGAGGGAGGGAAGAGATCCAGGGCCCAGCGGGTCCTTCTTGAGAGGGTACCTGAGATGCCAGAAAGAAGGTGACACATTGTGCTGAGCCCAGGGGCAGGTCCTTTGGTTTGGCATAGGGATGGTGTGCAAATCCAGCCAACGGTGGCTTTTTTGTCTGGAAACCCTGGCTAAACAAGCTATGGCTTATGGTATATGTAAACTCCAGAATGGTAGGTGGCCTCTGCCCCTCCCATTTGTATCAGAAGTGGGCTTGTGAGTGGGATTAGGGCACACGTGCCCTGGTGGCTCTCTGAGATCTACTGGGTCACAGTTGGGGTTATTTGTGGCCAGTAAGTTTTTTACCCCTGGATTAAAATTCAACTTTTTTAAAAAAAAAACTTGGCTTCCCATGCATTTGCTCACCTCACCTAACCCAAGGAGCAATGCCCAACCTGGATTGCTTCCTCCCGCTCCCTGCGCATCCAGAAATGCATGACGGATAGGGGTCAGGGCTATGCGACCCTTTGAAGCTGCAGTTCCATGGGTGCCCTTGCTGGAGGCCTGGAACAAGGAAAGGGGTCACAGCGCATGCTTGAATGAAAGGAGGAAATAGAGGGATAAGAGGTGAAAGGAGGAAATAGAGGGATAAGAGGCCCGGCTTGAACCCAGGGCCCTGTTGCAGTGTGCTTCTCAGGCGTCTAGCTGGGGCGCTCAGCATCAGGGTTTGGGCCTTTCCCGCTTTCTGAACACCTTGCCTGCCTCCTGATCACCCTAATGACAACAGGGTTGATACTTTGCGCTGACTTTCAGGCCATTACAACTTCCCTATTCACAAGCGAGGAGGGCCCTGCCCTCAGGTTCGCAGCCTCCAAGCAGGGGAGGCAGACGAGCCAGACGCTGGGTTGGGGGCCACCTCTTCCTTCCGCAGCTGCCCCTTGAATAGCTTTGGGCTGGCTCTGGTGGCTCCCAGAGCTGCTGCTGGGAGGAGCTGTTTGTTTCCTGGCCTCATGACCCTCTTTCTAATCTAGGCAGGGGAGCCTGAGTGGGTTGCCTGCCTCACCTCTTCTCATGGGCCAAGCCCCGGCCAGCTTGGGTGCCTCCAGCAAACATGGTTCGAACAGCAGGTCCAAATGCCACATGATCCTTCCCGGAGGGGGAGGAAGGACAGATAAGCTGGAATTGTCATGGCTCCATCCCTGGGGGATTCAAGCTGCTTGCTGTGGGTCAGAGGATTCCTGCCCTGGGCAGAGGGCTGGACTAGAAGTCCCTCCCAACTCCAGGATTCCACCCTTCTATAACCCCTTTCCGGAGAGGGGGTGGGGAGGTCATGCAGGCCCCCCAGCTGTCTCCTGAGTTCTCCGGTCCCTTGCCTTTCCCTGCCTGCTGCAGGACTCAACCTGAGGAGGAGGAAGTGCCCAGCTGCACCCTGCCCCTGAGCACCTGCTGGGCACAGCTGTTTGCCCGGCAGAGACAGGTTGTTCTTGCCAAGACCAAGTTGCCTCTCATGCTGGCCTCCCAGAGCGGGCTTGCAGGAGCCGGTGCAGGGGGCGGGGAAAGGCCCAGCAAGATGTCCAGCCCCCATCTCCCTACTGGCTGGGATTCCGCGGCCTCAGCAGGCCAAGCCAGGCTGCCCATTGTGGGCCTGTTCCTGGTGCGCCTGTCTGTCTCCTGCCCGCTCAGTAGCTGCTGGCCTGGGTGGCAAAGCAGGGCTTCTGGGGCTCCAGCCACCACTCCGGCGTTGCACAGCAAGTCACGCAGAAGGACTCCAGCCTCTGTGGGCCCTGCGCCTCTTTGGTCTTCCTCGAAACGCCTTGGGTTATGCCAAGCTGTAAGTTCTGCAGGCAGGCCAGTCCTCTGGGCACCTCTGCCAGCCACGTGGGACCACGCTTCCCATCACCCCAGCCAGCAGGGTAGGCCATTCCCAGCAGCTCCCTACAGCCTCATATATGAAGTGAGTGGGGGGCATCCCTCCGGGCACCTGTGGGCTGGCCGCTTGCCCATCCCTGCCAGCCCCTCCACAGGAGGATTAATGGTTCTTCCTTGGGGTGACTGGACCGGCAGTAAGAACGCAGCTGGTGGGAGATCTCCAGGGCCTGCCTGCCAGCTGGCAACTGGGCCAGCCCCCCCTTCTGAGCTGAGGATCCCCGGACCTCCACCGCCGGGGCGGGGAGGAGAGATCTGCAGGAGCCCTCTTTGCCCTTTGTGGCTCGGCCGCGGCTTCTCCACGGTCCCAGGCTCTCCCGGCCGTCACCCTTCTACACAACCCCGTGAGCGTGCGAGTGCACGTGCACCGCCAGCCGAGCGGAGGGACGGTTCTGGGCCGCGGTGTCCATCCGCCGTGGAGACACGTGCAGACGCGTTGCGCGCTGCCGAAGGGAGCCTGGCGGCTGCAGGGAAGCACTCCCAGCCTCCCCATCCACTAACGGCCCACTCCCCCGCGGGTGCTCCTCTCCGGTACGCCCGAACAGGAGCTACCTCGGGCCGCAGACGAGGGACCCGAAGCGGCTCCGGGCGCTGGCTTCGGCGCGCGCCTGGAGACAAGGGGCCGGGCGAGACGGGAAGGCAGCCCCGCACCGGAGGGGGGCGCGGCGGTCCCAGCCAGAAGGCCCCGGAAACGGATCAGGCGGCGCCTCCCGGACCGACAGACCGACCCGAGCGCGGTCCGGCCACGCTCTGGGGACCCGCCGCCGCGCTGCGCCGCGCCTTATATACCCCCGCGTCGCCCCGCCCCGCGGCCCCCGCGCCGCCCCGCAGCGCTCCTCCTGGTTGGCGGGGCGGCCGGCGGCCGCCAGCTCTGCGGGCCCTTCCTCGCGCGGGCTGCGGGCCCTCGGGGTTTCCCCGGGGCCCGCCGGGCGCGCTTGGCCCCTTCGGTTCCCTCAGAGCCGAGCCTCCGGGCGGCCCTCAACGCCCCCCAAGCCTGCGTGCCGGGCGCAACTCCGGCGCTGGGCCGCCAGGGGGCGCTCCGGGCGGCGCGCGACGTCATCTCCCCGCGACGCCCCACCTCGGCCGGCTCCCCGGGCGCCGCCGTATCGCGCGAGGAGGAGGAGGAGGAGGAGGAGGCGGCCGCCGGGCTGGCGGAGGAGAGGCCGCCGCGTCGCCCGCCATGTCGGAGACCTACGGTGCGTGAGCGGCGGGAGCGCGGCGGGGACGGGGCGGCGCCGCCGGCGGCTCTCCAAGGGCCCCCTCCCTTTCTCCCGCTCTCTCTCTCTCTCTCCCCCCGCAGATTTCCTCTTCAAGTTCCTGGTGATCGGGAGCGCGGGCGCCGGGAAGTCCTGCCTGCTGCACCAGTTCATCGAGAGCAAGTGTGAGTCGCCGGGGGGGGCGCGGGCGGGCGGGCGGGCCGCGCGGCCTGCTCGCGAGGAAGCGGCTGCCCCGGGCCGGGCCTCCCGCCTGGCGCGTCACCGGCCGCCCTCTCCTTCCGCAGTTAAGCAGGACTCCAATCACACGATCGGGGTGGAGTTCGGGTCGAAGGTGGTGAACGTCGGGGGCAAGACGGTGAAGCTGCAGATCTGGGACACGGCCGGGCAGGAGCGGTTTCGGTAAGCGGCCCGGCCCGGAAGGGCGTCCTTAGAGGCTTTTGAGCGGCTGCCCCTCGGTCTGGGGCCGTTCACGAAGCAGGTTTTCACGGAAAGCCATCTGCTGAATTTTGAGGGTGACGTTATTCGTTTCGGGCCCCCGATGTTAAATGTCTAAAATGCTTTTAAAAAGATGTCAGGGGTGTGCGTGGGGATGGCGGGAGAATTTCCCTCCAGATTAAGCAGCGTAAGCCTTATTGTGCAAGGCGCCACTCTGGTTTCGGAGTCTTCTCTGAAACAAGGAACGCCGGAGTCCAGACTTACCCCAAACGTGGGCCAAGAAAAGGGTCCGTGTCTTAAGGAAGAATTCACAGTAATCAGGGCTTTTAACCGTACAGCCCAGCACCTAAGAACCCGCTTAGAAATAAAGCTCGAGCTAACGTGTAGAAGACATTTGCATTGCGCCTTGTCTGCCTCCCTGAGCGAAACCTTGGTTGCTTTCTCTCTAGGTCTGTAACTAGAAGCTATTACAGGGGCGCGGCCGGGGCACTTTTGGTCTATGACATCACAAGGTGAGTGCCTGGAGTCACATCTCTTGCTTTTCAGTGATAGGAATTCCTGGGAAGGGGCCGTTCCTGCTACTGCTCCTCGCAGATGATTTTCGTTGTAAAAGAAAAGCTATAATGCTGTTTTTCAGAGGAATTTATGGTGCGGGGAGAGGAGGGCCTTGACATGCAGAATGTCTGTAGGGGGGCTAAGCAGGGCAGCAAGGGGGATTTGGGGGAGGAAGCCAGCACTATCTGAATGTCTGTCTGTCTGTCTATCTCTCTGTCTATCCATCCTGTCTTGCAGCAGAGAGACTTACAATGCCTTGACCAACTGGCTAACAGATGCCCGGACTCTAGCCAGCCTCAATATTGTTATTATTCTGTGTGGCAACAAGAAGGATTTGGATGCTGACCGGGAGGTCACCTTTTTGGAAGCTTCTCGTTTTGCTCAGGAGAATGGTAATGTGGGGGATGGGTAGCTGGAGGGGGTTCAGTCCCCAAAGACTTGCTTTCACCGGAGCATCTAGGTGCCACTGCGTTGGAATGAGAGCAGTTGCTCTCGGCTTCCTTCCTGGGCACCTGTGCAGTTGCCCTGCTGGGGCGAAGGAGTTGGCTGTGGTCAGCTGCTGCCGAGAGCCACTCGAGAGGCTGCCTTGGGGTTGGGGGCAGCCAGCTCAGATCAGCTGCTGGGTTGCTTTGCCCAGCATCCCTCTGTCATTAAGGGACGGAGCTTCTGAGAAACCTGGGAGGCCTGGGCTTGATCCCCAGCAACTCCACCCTCCACCCCTCGGCCTGAACTCTTCTGCAAAGAGAGAGTTTCTGTTCTGGAGCTCGTGGGAAGGCTCCTCCCGCCCCTCCTTTGCTTTGACTAGGGTTACTTAAGGGTCCAAAGGGCAGAAGGTTAGAATATACATTGAAGCATCTTAACAGCGGTTGTCATCCAGCGCTGTCTTCTCATCTGGCAGAACTGATGTTTCTTGAGACCAGTGCCTTGACTGGAGAGAATGTAGAAGAAGCTTTCCTAAAGTGTGCACGGACCATACTGAATAAAATTGAATCAGGTGCGCCTTGTTTTATGATTTATTTTTTTAAACAGATTTGTCAGCCATCTCAGTCCTGAAGGACTCTGGGTGGTGTGTACATTGGAAAATTGTTCTGCGGTTGGCAGTACAAGTCTTCCAGTTAATCCCTCAGTCTGCTGGGTCCAACAGCTTGTGGAAAGGATGCAGTGGAGGGCTAGTGTGCCTTGAGAGGGAGAGTGTTCCAAGGAGTGGGGCTGCCCCAAGGAAAGCCTGCCACGTATTCTACCACCCCTGAACTTAGCAGGCCTTCTGTGGGTTACTGGACCATGTGGCTGGATTGAATTCTGGCAAGGCATGTCATAAGGGGCTTTAAAGAAAATAACCAGCTCTTGGAGATTCCCAAAGGGAAAGGAGGCCCCCATATTGGATGGAAGTGGCCACAATTCTGGTTTAGCTGCTTGGGACTAATGCAAATCTGTGGAAGTACTGCCTGCCACATAATAGCAAAGCCTGAACTCTAACGCTTCCAGCTAATGTTTACTATTAGCAAAAATGGGTCCAGAAAGGGCAGCAACTTTACTGAGGGATTTGCAGCCTTGGTGCAAACCTTCCTCTGGAAGGATTACAGGCTGGCTTCTCCCGATGGTTCAGACCTGGCCTCAGTAGTACAGAAGTGTTTAAGGGCAGCAACAATAGGGCCCTACAAATGTGGCTTTGGGTGAACTCGTGTGCTCCCAGAACTCAAAACTCCTATCAAAACGGCTTTGAGCTAGTTAGGAATTTGGGTAGCTCTGGGCGACATGCCAGGGCCAGAAGCCGCTCTGGAGCCTGCCCAAACCTTCTTTTGGTAAGTTGACATGTGTGGCAACCAGGCTTTGGGACCCAGCTGGACCAGGGCTGGGCTTGGCTGCGGAAGACGGCGGCTGAAGCCGGTGGTGCCTGCATCTCTCCTTCCCCCCCAGGTGAGCTTGACCCGGAGAGGATGGGCTCGGGTATCCAGTATGGGGATGCGTCTTTGCGGCAGCTGCGGCAGCCCCGGAGCAGCCAGGCACAGACTCGGCAGCAGTGCACCTGCTAGGGCCAGGATCCCACGGGCTTGGGAGCGCTTGCAAGGTAAGGGGGGAGCTGTGGTGCTGCCCCCTGCGAGGGGCAGGAGGGTGGCCAGTAGGCCCGCATGAGCTGGGAGACCTGAAGCCTGGCGACGGTCGCGGCTCTGAGGAGGTGGCGTCCTTGACCAAAGGAGACCCAGACCTGGGCGGCGGCCGGCCGGCAAAGCCAGGAAGGGTGTGGCGTTCTGGCAGCTCTGCTCAAGCCCAGTGGGCTGGGGTTAGATGGGAGAGAGTTGTGCACCCCAGGCTCTAGTATCTCCTGCCATGTGGGGCCCTCAGTGTTTCTGTGCCTCATGTACCTGATTCCGCACTGGGGGTGTGCAGGCCGGGGACTCTTCCTCTCCCTCCTCAAATTCCATTGCAGAAAAGGGGTGCCCTAGAAGCGCCTCCCGCCGCCT